>NC_090818.1:123231990-123605323 GCF_000390325.3 Nicotiana tomentosiformis
TATAGGTACGTCGAAGATGAAATTGGGAGAAAAGGAGAGATTTTATGTATATTTTATACACTACAAGAATGAAGTTATAATTATTTGATTAGTGGATATGTATGAATTAAAGTGTAACAAATCAAAAGAAAAAAAAAGGAACAATTGAAAAAGAAACAAGGAAGACAAAAACGTGAAAGAATTGAAAAGTTGAAAAAGAAGGACAACGTGAAATGGAATGTTGGGCAGCAAATCAAAGTCAGCCTTCCAGGCGACACGAGACTCATTGCTCGCATTAGAGCTCACGCCGCGAGGCCTGAGGCGAGCTGGAGCATGCGTTTGAGCAGGCTAGTCGTGGTCTGGCGCGAGGCAACGCGTGTTCCGGACTTTTAAAGCCTATTTTGTCTGTTACTTATCTTTGGACTTGGTTATTTCGTCTAAGCATTTTCCCTACACATATAAATAGTCATTAAACACAATATTTGAGGGGGAGACCGATATTAGACCGAATTTTGACCTAAGGAGCCAAGAACACACTAAGAGCAAGGCGGAGAATTCTTCTACGAGTTGTTTACTTCGTTCTTCCTATTTCCATTATTGGTTATGAATTCTAGTATTGTAGTTAGGCATACTATTATGAATAGCTAATTTGTTATCTAGAGTTTTGATAGAACCTTTTGTAGGATAAATTCTTCTTATGGTTTTATATAATTGAGTCGTTGGATTTCTCTATTTATTCAACTATGTTTATATTGTGGTTGGTTGAATAGCTCTCAATTGACTGTGCCTATGTAGTGTGTATTACTCAGGAGAGAGTGTATATTTAGGTAATTGTTGAATAACATCACTCCTAACATATATGAGGGATCAATACGGAGGGTTTAAAGGTGGGATTAGGGATAACGAAACCTTGGTGCGATCCGAGTGAGCCGTACTTAATGTCAGCTAGCGTAATTCAGGAGAATATGTCTAGTAAGTTGTGGTAATTACTCGGGAGAGAGTTACGACACTCAGAGCGCTCATGAATGGTAGAGAAAACTTAGGCGAAATTATAGAAGGCATAGCGGGAATGATTCCGACAATTGGGGAAATCCTAACTCTAGACTTCCTTAGTCTTGTCTCAAATTTCATCCTTGTTAGTTGATAATTTTTCTGCTTTATAATGGTGTTAGTTAATTAGTTAGAAATAAATATTATAATCTTTATAATTAGGAAATTATTTGGACTTGTGTTTCTTAGCAATATTGAACAGTTGTAGCTAAGCCTTAGTTCTCTGTGGGATTTAACTCCGAACTTGTAAACCGAATTATATTTACAACGACCGCTTAATCCTTTTTATAAGACATAGTTGGGTGTGATCACCAACCGTCTTTGTATTTGATTATGTGATAAAGATACATGTTTAAGTTATGATCGATGCGGAGATGATTTGGTGTAATAATTAAATAAAATATTAAAATATTTATGCTTACAACCTGGAAGTGTGAAAATCCTTACAAAATATGCATTGAAAAAAGAAAAACAATTGAATCGCATTTGTGAACAATTTAACGAAGTAGATAAGATGGAAATAGAAGAGCAAGTCGTGACGGTCAGCCAATAATTGAATATTAAAAAAGACATGCAATTTTTCCAGAGATTCATTAAAATCTGTGAGCGACTTGACAAGGTAATGACAAAGTTAAGACGCATTGTTAAATCATATGAACATTTTTTTTAATACATCTGGTAATAATTTATATTACAAAAGTACGAATATTTTTACCGAAGGACAAAATCATTCTTAAAATATCAATAGACTTTTATGTCCTTAAATATTTTGTCAAAAAGATAGTTCCGTATTGGATAAATTAATAATATCTAACACTAATTTGGCTAATATTTAGTAATCTAATACCAACTAAATATAGAAAATTTTCAAAATTATTAATCGATTGTAAAGTTCTAATACTATACTAATTCTACCTGGATAGTTAGACGTAAAAATAGTAGAATCCCATCCCACGTATAAAACACATATTGCCTCTATATAAAATTGCCTCTATATGAAAAAATTCATTGTATTCACGCCATTGTAACACCAAGTATTTATATTCACACCATTGCAACACTAAGTATTTATATTCACACCATTGCAACACTAAGTATTTATACATGGATCGTTTTAGAGGTAATTTTTGTTTCTTTTAGTATTATATTTTATAGATTAGATTTGGCTCTCTAACACATCCAAAAGAAAGTTACTGGCAATTAAAAAGTTGAATCTTTAATTTTGTGTATATTGGCTAATAATTAGTCCACATCTTTATGCGTTATCAATAAGATTTTTGTTTGTCTGTTGGAAGGGAAGTTGATGTAAAGATTGAATCAAGGACAATAATGGCGTATTTTTAAATAACAAAATAATGCACTCTTGTCGCACTTTAAATAATTTTGAATTTTGTTGTCTCAAATGAGAGCTATATAATTTAGATTTTTGTTTATGTAAAGATTTAAACATATGCTTTCCGGCCTTCAACTACATATCCTACAAAAACAATTAAGTAAAATAATTATACTAATGATCTATTTGATTATTCTTTTATTAAACGGTAAAGTACCAAATATACACTTGTATTATGAGAAAATATTTAAATATACCTCTCATTATACTTTGGGTCCAAATATATCTCTGCTATAATAGTATTGGTCCTCTTCTGTTAAGTTTGTCCAAGGTAAAACACCCGATCCTACATAGCACTGACATTTGAATAGGTAGATGCCACGTGGCATGCCACCTCAGCGTCCCTAACCCATTTTACCCCTCCCCTCTACATGTTTTTCCACCACCAAATTAAATTTCACTCTAATGGTGAAATTAGAAGCGCCGGAATTCGACGGAGTAATGGTGGAACTCTCTTTGTCTCGGAACTTGCCCTTCACTCTAAACTCCGTACTTGCTTCTCTGATTACAATAATGTCCGTTACAATATCTATGATCACAGGTTCATAGTAACATATTTAAACAAAATATATGAACTGTAAAATGTTCAATTTTGAATCTTTTTATTGTGTAGTATAGTTAATGATTGTGTGTCTTTGTTTATTTTAGGTTCTTGGCAGTAATAGTGATAGTTTGTTGTATATTTATTATTTTTGTTCACGTGAACCTATTTTCATTTTGGCACGTTCCAAAAATAATAATTACTTTCTAAATTTGAAAACAATTTTACTTAAACTTACAATTCTACCCTTAACAAGAAGCTTTTATAATCACACAAATACTTTGGGTCCCATTTTAAATTACTTAGGATCACAAATTCCAAAAATCTTATTTTTTTTTAAATTTCGTGCCCAACGGATGAAGCATTTATTATCGTAAAATTACAGTAGGAAGATATTTCCCAGTGGAGTAGCGGCGGACTCGTACAAGAAAACACTGGACTCGGCGATCCAAAAACTCAGAAGCCAAGAAAGAAATAACAACCATGAATCCTCTGCTAAAACGTTGTTTTTCGTACTTAAATGACGCTTTGTTGTTGGTACTTTTTTTTAACAGAATTTTTGCAATAATATTTTATTGTTATTTTGGATTTTGTTGTAATACTCCAAAAACATCAAAAGAGCTTGCGATTGATTTCATTCTCCATGATTTTGGAATGGCAGGTCAATTTTTCAAAGCAGAATGTGAGCATGAGTGTGGAGAAAAAAACATACTATATAAAAGACTAAACAAGTTTGGGCATTTTGGCACTTTGATGATGTCTTAGAACACTTGAAGTGCCGAGGGCACATTTTTGGAGTACGGCCGCAAACTCCCAAAGTGCGGAGGTAGTGAAAAATGTGCGGACTGCAAAAATCCTCCTGCGGCCGCAGAGAGGGGAATCTGCAGGTTTGATGGTCTGACTTCGGAAGCTTATATCTTTTACTCTATAAGGAATTTTGTAACGATCCGGCCAGTTGTTTCGAGAGTTATAGTCCCGTTTCCCCCATTTCTGCTTCTTTTGTGTTCTTCAGATATATCGGGTAAGTTGGTTCGGGTCCGGAGTGATTTCGAAGTGAATTGAGACGCTTAGTCCTTTTATTAGAAGCTTAAGTTGGAAAAGTCAACCGGATGTTGACTTGTGTGTAAACGATCTCTGATTTGAATTTTGATGGTTCTGTTAGCTCTATTAGGTGATTTTGGACTTAAGAGCGTGTTCGGAATATGATTTGGAGGTCCGTAGTGGAATTTGGCTTAAATTGGCGAAAATTAAAAATTTGGTGATTTTGATCGGCAGTGGAAAATATGGTATCGAGGTCAGAATGAATTTTCGGAAGTTGGAGTAAGTTCGTGCTGTCATTTGTGACGTGTGTGTAAAATTTGAGGTCATTCGGACGTGGTTTTATAGGTTTCGCGTCGTTTGCGAAATTTGAAAGTTGAGGAGTTCTTAGGCATGAATCTGAGGGTAATGTGGTGTTTTGATATTGTTTTGAGTGATTCTAAGGTTCGACTAAGTTCGCATGGGGTTATTTGACTTGTTGACATATTTGGTTGAGGTCCCGGGGGCCTCGGATATGTTTCGGATGCTTAACGGTTAAGTTTTGGACTTATGCGATTGCTGAAGACTTCTGATATCTGGTAGTTTCGCACCTGTGGTGATGAGGCCGTAGGTGCATACTCGCACGTGCGGAGGAAGGAGCGCAGAAGCGGTAGTTGAGGAGAAGGGCGGGGGTCACAGGTGCGAGGGTGTTTCCGCATCTGCGAGCCCACAGATGCGCCTGAAGCTCCGCAGACGCGGAAAATGAGTTGGAGGGGAGGATCGCAGAAGCGGACTTTTGTCCGCAGGTGCGCACACACAGGCACGACCACTAGCACGCAGATGCGGACCCAGCCCTTTTAGTCATTCCCACACATGCGATGGAATTTCCGCAGGTACGACGTCGCAGATGCGACTGAAGGTCCACAGGTGAGGAAGAACTGGACAACAAAGTGGGATCTCGAGGGTTTGATTCCCATTTAGATTTTGGGACTTTGAGAGCTCGGTGTGATGCGATTTTTCGAGGTTTCTTCAAGAAGATTGTTGGGGTAAGTGATTCTAACTCAGATTGGACTATATTCTATGAATCGGTTGTTATTTTCATCATCTAATTAGAGATTTGAGTTGTAAATTTGGAAAAAAATGGTAGAAACTTCATAGGCTTAAATTTCGAGTTTTGAAAGGCGATTTGAGGTTGGATTCGAGTAATTCTTGTATGGTTGGGCTCGTGAGTGGATGTGTGTTCATATTTTGTGACTTTTGTTGGATTTCGAGACGTGGGCCCGGGGGCCGGTTTGAGCCAATTTCGGATTTTGGGCTATATTTTAGTAAATTTCTTGTGGAATTGATCCCTTTAGGATTTATTGATTGTGTTGTATTACTTGTGGCTAAATTCGGGACGTTTAGAGGCCAATCTGAGAGGAAAAGGCATCGTGGAGTAGGATTTTGCTCGGATTGAGGTAAGTAACAGTCTTAAATCTGGTTTTGAGGGTATGAAACCCCGAGAATTTGTATAATGTGATATTTGGAGATGACGCACATGCTAGGTGATGGGCGTGCGAGCGTGCACCGTGAGGGATTGTGACTTGGTACGTCCTGTGAAACTGTAAAGTCGAATAGCCATTATTATTACTTGATTTTCCTTGTCTTTGAGCAATTAATTGCCTTTCATGTTAGAAACCATGCTTAGGCCATATGATATCACTATTGGGACCCGCAACGGTCGTATACTTATTGAACTAACTGCTAATTATTATCTTGTACTCAGTCATAGAATTATTGTGTGTTATATCTCTGTTTCCTCTCATTTCTTGTTGATACTTGTTGTATTCCCTGTTGGGGTTAGTTATTATGATATTCTGTGAGCCTGAGGGGCTGGAGAGGTTAGTGACTGAGATAGGGCCTGAGTGCCGGTTTGAGAGCTATGTGAGATATATTGGATCGGGTTGCACACCGCAATAATGTTGGATCGGATTGCACGCCGCAACAAGCTTTCGGGCCATATATCGGATTGGGCTGCACGCCGCAACAATATATAGCACTTGGGTTGTAGGAGCCCCTCCGGAGTCTGTACACCCCCAGTGAGCGCATGTACCTTTGATTGCGAGTATTGAGGCTGTGAGCCGAGTGATTGAGCTGTTGAGATAGATGAGTGATAGTAGCCCTGTGAGGCTGTACTTACTCTTATTGTGTTGTTGCACTTCGTTGCTAATTGTTGTTGTTGTGAAACTTTCTGGAGGGCTTATATTGTTGTACCTGAACTCGAAATGGTTTGATTTAAAACACCAAATTGAAAGCATGCCTATTTTTCTTGCCGAAATTACTAAAATGAACTGCAATTGTGTAGCTCGTCACTGCTTCTCGGTTCCTTATTTAATTTTGTTACTTACTGAGTTGGAAGTACTCACGTTACTCCTTGCACCTTGTGTGCAAATTCAAGTATGACTGGACGTGTAGGTCATTGAGTTCGCGCACAGTTGATTTTTCGGAGATTTACGAGGTAGCTGCCGGCGTTCGCAGAACTTGTGCTCCCTCCTCATTATTTTTCTTTCTCTGTATTGATATCTAGACGCGGACTATTATAGACATTGTCTTTTAGATTGAGAGTCTAGTTGCTCATGACTTTGTGACACCCCGATGTCGGGCTATTTTCTTTCTTCCGCACTTATGTTTTATTTGGGCTTACCCCGTATTTATAAGGAAATTCCGGTTATTTTACGTGTCTTAATTCATTTTTGTTAAATTATGAAAGTGTTTTGGAAAGGTCAGCTTACCTAGTACCACGATAGGCGCCATCACGACGGGTTAGGTTTTGGGTCGTGATAAGTTGGTATCAGTGCCTAGGTTACATAGGTCTCACGAGTCATGAGCGAGTTTAGTAGAGTCTTACGGATTGGTACGGAGACGTATGTACTTATCTTCGAGAGGCTGCACAACCCTTAAGAAACTCCACATTCTTAAATTCTTGTCGTGCGAATCTGTTGATTCTAGTAACTAAACATCTGTTGTTTCATTCTCTCACAGATGGTGAGGACTCGTACTACTGGTCAGGAGGGCCAGCCACCAGTACCACCAGCCAGGGATGCGAGAGGCCGAGGCCACGGTAAAGGCAATGGTAGGGGTAGAGGTGCAGCCCGCATAACAGATGGGGCAGTACCTGCAGATCCACCAGTTGCCCCAGATCAGAACCAGATTCCAGTTGTTGATGCACCAGCTCAGGCACCACCTGTGCCTATTGTGATTCCATGCCTTCAGAAGGCCTTAGCTCAGATTCTAACCGCGTGCACTAGCCTTGATCAGGCGGTCTCTGTTCCGGCCGCAGCAGGCACTTCTCAGGCCGGGAGAGGTACTCAGAATCCCACTGCTCGCACACCAGAGTAGGTGGTACAGGGATTCCAGACATCGGGGTCACCACCCGCCCAGCCGGTTGCAGATGCTCAGGACTATGTGGTTCCTGCTATGCCTGAGGATGAGCAGCATAGATTGGAGAGGTTTGGGAGACTCCAGCCTCCATCTTTCAGTGGTGCAGAGGGAGAGGATGCACATGGTTTCTTGGACAGGTGTCAGAGGATACTCCGTACAACAAGTATTCTGGAGACCAGAGGGGTCTCGTTCACTACCTTTCAGTTCTATGGGGCTGCATTCAGTCGGTGGGAGACTTACGAGAGGCGTAGGCTGGTCGGCGCAGCACCCCTTACTTGGCAGCAGTTCTCCATTATCTTTCTGAAGAAGTTCGTGCCTCAGTCCCGCAGAGAGGAGCTGCGCAGACAGTTTGAGCATCTTCATCAGGGTGATATGTCTGTGACACAATATGAGATGTGATTCTCGGAGTTGGCTCGTCATGCTATCTGGTTGGTTCCCACATACAGGGAGAGGAATAGGAGGTTTATAGATGGCCTCACTTATCAGTTGTGATTGCTTATGACCAGAGAGAGTGTCTGGTGCTACTTTTGATGAGGTTGTCGACATTGCTCGGCAGATTGAGATGGTTCGCAGTCAGGAGAGGGTTGAGAGGGAGGCCAAGAGGCCTCGTGGATAGGGTGGATTTAGTGGTACTCCTTCTGGGGGTCAGTTCCATCACGGTAGAGGTTGTCCATTCAGACATGCTCAGACGGCTTGCCTAGTTCACCATGGTGCATCATCTGGACATGGATCTCACAGTTATCAGCATGGTCGTTCATCTCTTGGTGCCCTTCCAACACAGAGTTCTTCTCGTGCTCCATTGGGTTAGGGTTCGTCTATTCCAGGTCCTTCTGCTAGTTATCCCGGTGCCCGGGGCTCCCTTCAGTCCCTAGCACTAGCACCGGGGTGTTGCTATGAGTGTGGGGAGTTTGGTCACATGAGGACAGAGTGTCCTCGTCTAGTGGGAGGTCCCGCTCCGCAGAGGAGGGAGTCAATGTCATCAGCATCAGTTCCTTCATCCACCAGCCCAGTCAGGTAGGGGTCGCCTGAGAGGGGGAGGCAGATCAGGGGGTGGACATGCCCATTTCTATGCTCTTCCTGCCAGACCAGAAGCTATTCCTTCAGATGCTGTGATTATAAGTATTGTCTCAGTTTGTCATAGAGATGCCTCTGTATTATTTGACTCTGGTTCCACTTATTCATATGTTTTCTCGTATTTCGCTCATTTTCTGGATATGCCCCATGAGTCTTTAGTTTCATATGTTCATGTATCTACTCCTATGGTTGATACTATTATTGTGGACCACGTATATAGGTCATGTGTGGTGAGCATTGGGGGTTTGGGGACCAGAGTGGATCTTTTGCTGCTCAGTATGGTCGATTTTGATGTGATATTGGGTATGGATTGGTTGTCTCCATGTCATGCTGTTCTAGATTGTCACACTAAAATTGTGATATTAGCGATGCCGGATTTGCCGAGGGTTGAGTGGAGCGGTTCTATAAACTATGTACCTAGTAGGGTGATTTCATATTTGAAGGCTCAACGGATGGTTGAGAAGGGTTGTCTATCCTATTTGGCTTTTGTGAGGGATGTTAGTGCATAGACTCCTGCCATTGATTCTGTTCCGGTGGTACGTGACTTTCCGGATGTGTTTCCTGCAGACCTGCCGGGCATGCCGCCTGACAGGGATATTGACTTTGGTATTAATTTGGTGTCGGGCACTCAGCACATTTTTATTCTACCGTATCGTATGGCACTGGTGGAATTGAATGAATTAAAGGGACAACTTCAGGAACTCCTTGATAAGGGGCTTATTCGACCTAGTGTGTCACCTTGGGGTGCACGAGTCCTATTTGTGAAGAAGAAGGATGGTTCCATGAGGATGTGCATTGAATACAGGCAGTTAAACAAGGTCACGGTCAAGAATAAATACCCTTTGCCACGTATTGATGACCTATTTGACCAGCTTCAGGTGTCGAGGGTGTTCTCCAAGATTGATTTGAGGTCAGGGTATTACCATCTGAAGATTCGGGATTCGGATATTCTTAAGACAGCTTTCAGGACCTGATATGGTCATTATGAGTTCTTAGTAATGTCTTTTGTGCTGACTAATGCCCCAACAGCGTTCATGCATTTGATGAACAATGTATTCTAACCTTATTTAGACTTATTAGTTATTGTATTTATTGATGACATCCTGGTGTACTCTCGTAGCCAGGAGGAGCATGCTCAGCATCTGAGGATTGTGTTACAGAGATTGAGGGAGGAGAAGCTCTAGCAAAGTTCTCAAAGTGTGAGTTTTGGCTCGGTTCAGTAGCCAGGAGGAGCATGCTCAGCATCTGAGGATTGTGTTACAGAGATTGAGGGAGGAGAAGCTCTAGCAAAGTTCTCAAAGTATGAGTTTTGGCTCGGTTCAGTAGCATTTTTGGGGCACGTGGTGTCCAGTGAGGGTATTCAGGTGGATCCAAAGAAGATAGAGGCGGTGCAGAGTTGGCCTATACCGTCCTCAGCCACGGAGATTTTGAGCTTCCTTGGTTTGGCGGGATATTACCATCACTTTGTAGAGGGATATTCATCTATTGCATCGCCCTTGACCAAATTGACCCAAAAGGGTGCTCCATTCATGCGGTCAGATGAGTGTGAGGAGAGCATTCAGAAGCTCAAGACTGCCTTGACCACAACTCCAGTGTTGGTTCTGCCATTAGCTTTAGGTTCTTACACCCTGTATTCTGATGCCTCGAGGATAGGTATTGGATGCGTTCTGATGCAAGAGCGTAGGGTGATTGCCTATGCCTCGCGCCAGTTAAAGACTCATGAGAAGAACTATCATGTCCATGATCTTGAGTTAGCATCTATTATTCACGCCCTGAAGATTTGGCGGCACTATCTGTACGAGGTTCATTGTAAGATCTACACTGATCACCGGAGTTTGCAGCATTTGTTAAAGCATAAGGATCTTAATTTGCGCCAGCGGAGATGTTTGGAGCTTCTCAAGGACTATGACATCACTATTTTGTACCATCTTGGGAAGGCCAATGTGGTGGCCGATACTTTGGGTCGCTGGGCGGAGAGTTTGGGCAATTTAGCATATCTTCCAGCAACAGAGAGAACTTTGGCATTGGATGTTCGGGCCTTAGCTGGCCAGTTTATCAGATTGGATATTTCAGAGCCGATCCGGGTATTGGCTTATGTGGTCTCCAGGTCTTCTCTTTATGACCGTATCAGGGAGCGTCAGTATGATGACCCCCACCTGCTCGTTCTTCAGGACAAGGTTCAGTGAGGTGATACTAGGGATGTGACTATTGGTGATGATGACATATTGAGGATGCAGGGCCGGATATGTGTGCCTAATGTAGATAGGCTCCGGGAGTTGATTTTTCAGGAGGCCCACAGCTCGCGGTATTCCATCCATCCAGGTGCCGCGAAGATGTACCGGGATTTGAGACAATACTATTGGTGGAGGCGGATGAAGAAGGATATAGTTGGATTTGTGGCTCGGTGTCTCAATTGTCAGCAGGTTAAGTATGAATATCAGAGACCGGGTGGCTTGCTTCATAGGTTAGAGATCCTAGAGTGGAAGTGGGAGCGGATCACCATGGACTTCGTAGTTGGGCTCCCACGGACTTCGAGGAAGTTCGATTCTATTTGGGTTATTATGGATCGGTTGACCAAGTCTGCGCACTTCATTCCAGTTGGCACTACTTACTATTCAGAGTGGTTGGATGAGATTTACATCCGAGAGATTGTCCGCCTGCATGGTATCCCACTTTCCATCATTTCAGATAGGGGCACTCAGTTTACATCACAGTTTCGGAGGGCCGTGCAGCGAGAGTTGGGTACTCAGGTTGACTTGAGCATAGCCTTTCACCCTCAAACGGACGAAGAGTCCAAGCGCACTATCCAGATATTGGAGGACATGTTACGCGCTTGTGTCATTGACTTTGGGGGTTCATGGGACTAGTTTCTGCCACTCGCGGAGTTTGCATATAACAACAGTTATCAGTCGAGCATTCAGATGGCTCCGTACGAGGCTTTATATGGGAGGAGGTGTAGATCTCCAGTAGGATGGTTTGATCCTGGTGAGGCTAGGCTCTTGGGTATAGACTTGGTCCAGGATGCATTAGACAAGGTGAAATCGATTCAGGAGCGGCTTCGCACGGCACAGTCTAGGAAAAAGAGCTATGCGGACAGGAAGGTATGTGATGTGTCTTTCATGGTTGGGGAAAAGGTGTTGTTGAAGGTATCACCCATGAAGGGTGTTATGAGGTTTGGAAAGAGGGGCAAGTTGAGCCCCCGGTTCATTGGGCCTTTTGAGGTGCTTCAGAGGATAGGGGAGGTGGCTTACAAGCTTGCCTTGCCACCCAGCTTGTTGAGTGTGCATCCAGTGTTTCACGTTTTTATGCTCCGGAAGTATATTGGAGATCCGTCCCATGTTTTGGATTTCAACACGATTCAGTTGGATGGTGATATGACTTATGATGTGGAGTCAGTGACCATTTTGGATCAGCAGGTTCGGAAGTTGAGGTCAAAGGATATAGCTTGAGTGAAGCTGCAGTGGAGAGGTCAGCCTGTGGAGGAGGCCACCTGGGAGACCGAGCGGGAGATGCGGAGCAGATATCCACACCTATTCGAGACTCCAGGTATGTTTCTAGACTTGTTCGAGGACGAACGTTTGTTTAAGAGGGGGAGGATGTAACGACTCGGCCGGTCATTTCGAGAGTTATATCCCCGTTTCCTCTATTTCTGCTTCTTCTGTGTTCTTCAGTTATATTATGATATATCGGGTTAGTTGGTTCGAGTCTGTACTAGTTTCGGAGTGAATTGAGAAACTTAGTCTCTTAATTAGAAGCTTAAGTTGGAAAAGTCAACCGGATGTTGACTTATGTGTAAACGATCTCGAATTTGATTTTGATGGTTCCGTTAGCTCCGTTAGGTAATTTTGGACTTAGGAGCGCGTTCGAAATGTGATTTGGAGGTTCGTAGTGGAATTTGGCTTGAATTGGCAAAAATTAAAAATTTGACGATTTTGGTCGGCAATGAAAAATTTGATATCGGGGTCGAAATGAATTTCCGGAAGTTGGAATAGGTTTGTGGTGTCATTTGTGAGGTGTGTGTAAAGTTTGAGGTCATTCGGACGTGGCTTTATAGGTTTCGGCGTCGTTTGCGGAATTTGGAAGTTTAGGAGTTCTTAGGCTTGAATCTGAGGGTAATTTGGTATTTTCATGTTGTTTTGAGTGATTCGAAGGTTCGACTAAGTTCGCATGGGGTTATATGACTTGTTGGCATGTTTGGTTGAGGTCCCGAGGGGGGGGGGGGGCTCGGGTGTGTTTCGGATGCTTAACGATTGAGTTTTGGACTTATGAGATTGCTAAAGACTTCTGATATCTAGTAGTTTCGCACCTGCGATGGGGAGGCCGCAGGTGCGTACTCGGATGTGCGGAGGAAAGAGCGCAGAAGCGGGAGTTGAGGAGATGGTCGGGGGTGTTTCCGTATCTGCGAGCCCGCAGATACGCCTGAAGCTCCGCAGATGCGGAAAATGAGTTGGAGGGGAGGATCGCAGAAGCGAAATTTTGTCCGCAGGAGCGCACACGCAGGCACGACCACTTGCACGCGGATGCGGACCCAGACCTTTTAGCTGTTCCCGAACCTGCGATAGAATTTCCGTAGGTGCGGCATCGCAGATGCGACTAAAGGTCCGTATGTGCGGAAGAACTGGACAGAAAAGTGGGATTTCGAGGGTTTAATTCCCATTTCGATTTTAGGACTTTAAGAGCTCGGTGTGAGGCGATTCTTCGAGGTTTCTTCAAGAAGATTGTTGGGGTAAGTGATTCTAACTCAGATTGGACTATATTCCATGAATCTATTGCTATTTTCATCATCTAATTAGTGATTTGATTTGTAAATTTGGGAAAAAATGGTAGAAACTTCATAGGCTTAAATTTCATGTTTTGGAAGGTGATTTGAGGTTGGATTCTAGTAATTCTTGTATGGTTGGGCTCGTGAGTGGATGGGTGTTCATATTTTGTGACTTTTGTCGGATTTCGAGACATGGGCCCGGGGGCCAGGTTGAGCCGATTTCGGATTTTGGGCTATAGTTTAGTAGTTTTCTTGTGGAATTGATCCCTTTAGCCTTTATTGAATGTGTTGTATTACTTGTGGCTAGATTCGGAACGTTTGGAGGCCGATCTGAGAGGCAAAGGCATTGCGGAGTAGGATTTTGCTCGGATTGAGGTAAGTAACAGTATTAAATATGGTTTTGAGGGTATGAAACCCCGAGAATTTATATAATGTGATATTTAGAATAACACACATGCTAGGTGACGGGCGTGCGAGCGTGCCCCGTGAGCGATTGTGACTTAGTCCATCCCGTGAGACTGTATAGTCGAATAGCCATTGTTATTACTTGATTTTCCTTGTCTTTGAGCAATTGACTGTCGTCCATGTTAGAAACCATGCTTAGGCCATATTATATCACTATTGGGACCCGCAGCAGTCGTATACTTATTGAACTGACTGCTAATTGTTGTCTTGTACTCAGTCACAGTCTTATTGTGTGTTATATCTCTGTTTCCTCTCATTACTTGTTGATACTTGTTGTATTCCTTGTTGGGGCTGGTTATTATGATATTCTGTAAGCCCGAGGGGCTGGAAAGGTTAGTGACTAAGATAGGGCCTGAGTGCCTGGTTGAGAGCTTTGTGAGATATATTGGATCGGGCTATATGCCGCAGCAATATTGGATCGGGTTGCACACCCCAACAAGCCTTCGGGACATATATCGGATCAGGCTGCATGCCGCAGCAATATATGGATCGGGCTGCATGCCGCAGCACTATTGGGTCAGGCTGCACGCCGCAACAATATATAGCGTTTGGGCTGTATGAGCCCCTCCGGAGTCTGTACACCCCCAGTGAGCGCAGGTACCTTTGATTATGAGTATTGAGGCTGAGAGCCGAGTGATTGAGCTGTTGAGATAGATGAGTGACAGTAGCCCTGTGAGGTTGTATTTACTCTTATTTTGTTGTTGCACTTCGTTGCTAATTGTTGTTGTTTTTGTGAAACTTTCTGGAGGGCTTATATTGTTGTACCTGAACTCGAAATGTTTTGATTTAAAACACCGAATTGAAAGCATGCCTACTTTTCTTGCCGAAATTACTAAAATGAACTGCAATTGTGTAGCTCATCATTGCTTCTCAGTTCCTTATTTAATATTTTTACTTACTGAGTTGGAAGTACTCACGTTACTCCCCGCACCTTGTGTATAGATTCAGGTATGACTGGACGTGGAGGTCATTGAGTTCGTGCGCAATTGATTTTTCGGAGATTTATGAGTTAGCTGCCGGCGTTCACAGACCTTGTGCTCCCTTCTCATTATCTTTCTTTCTCTGTATTGATATCTAGACGCAGACTATTGTAGTCATTGACTTTTAGATTGAGAGTCTAGTTGCTCATGACTTAGTGACACCCTGATATTGGACTATTTCTTTTTCTTACACACTTATGTTTTACTTGGGTTTACCCCGTATTTATGAGAAAATTTCGGTTATTTTAAGTGTCTTAATTCATTTCTGTTAAATTATGAAAGTGTTTTGGAAAGGTCAGCTTGCCTAGTACCACGATAGGCGCTATCACGACGGGTTAGGTTTTGGGTCGTGACAAATTTGGAGATGATCCAAAAATGTGAGTTGTAGACCTTTGAATCTAGTTACCAGAAAGTTAAACCATTCATCATTTTGACATTTGTACCGAAAGTTATGGTCAATTTACTGAAACCTAGTAGTGCAGTGGCTGCTGAAGTGCGGCCGCACAATTTGGATCGCGGCCGCGGAACTTGGAATGTGCGGATCACACAAAATATGTACGGTCAGCACAACGGGAGATTAGATAGTTGTACTTTATAAACAAGGGTTATTGTATTATTTCATATTTGGACTTTGGGAGCTCGGTTTGTGGCGATGTTTCGTGGGATTTTCAAGAAATTTATCGGGTTAAGTGATTCTAACTCGGATTTGGATAATATACATGAATATATTATTGTTTCCATCATTTAATTAGTATTTTGAGATGGAAATTTGGGGGAAATTTTAGAAATTTCATAAAATGAATTGTTGGGATTTGAATGTCGATTCGGAGTCGGATTTGAGTGAAACTAGCATGGTTGGACTCGTAATTGAATGAGTTATCAAATCTTATAAGTTTTATCGAATTCCGAAACATGGACCCCACTGCTGACTTTTCGAGCAGCGGTGTGAATTTTTATAAATTATTAAATTGTAAGCATTGGAGTATACTTTGATAAATTTGCATGTTGTTTGACTAGTTTCGAATCGTTTGGCTTGGAATTGAGGAGATAGGAAGGCGTTCGGAGTTTGATACGCGCGGAGTGAAATTTCTAGGGTATTGTTTATCTTGTTTGGCATCGGGTTTGGCTTGTTCGAGGTAAGTAACATTTCTAAACTTGGAGCTGAGAGTATGAACCTTGAATATACGTGTTATGTGATTTGTTTGGAGGTGACACACATTCTAGGTGACAGGCGTGTGGGTGTGCACAGTAGAAATTGAGAGTCAGTCGATTTCGTAGAACTGTATAGTCAATTAACTTGTATTGTTCCATGTATTTTTCATGTGTTAGAAAAACTGAGTTGTGACTCATGTTAGAAATCATGCTTAGGCAAATGCTGGTATTATTGGGACACACTGAGGTCATTTCCGTTGTCGAATGGTATGTTTAAACTGAAATTTCATACTCAGTTATATTCATTCATTTCATATCATATCTCAGTCTCTGTTGTTAATTATTGATTCATCATATCATCATTTTGGGCTAGTTTCATGACATTGTGAGCCCGAGAGACTGAGAGATTGGTGACCGAGGACTTGATTGTGAGGATATGTATGGGATCGGGCTGCACGCCACAGCAGGCCATATTGGCTTTATATATGTTATTATTATATGAACAGGGTTGCACGTCACAGCAGGCCTTATAGGCTTTATTATTATGGGATCGGGTTGCACGCCACAGCAGGCCAGATTCACTTATTATAGAACTTGGGCTGAAGGAGCCCCTACGGAGTCTGCACCCCCCACAGTGAGCACATATGATTTTATATTTGGGATGGACTTCCCAGGGTATGGAGTTGCCTTGTTTATTTATAATTTTCCTGGGCATGGATCTTGCCAGAACCATTTATTATATTTGGGATGTTGGGCTGGATTGACCCTGTACAGTACTAAGTGACTGAATGTTAGTAATTATGCATATATATGGGATGGATCTTCCTTGGACTGGATTGACCATATACAGTGCTGAGTGATTGAGTACTCTGAGAGTGTGAGTACATGAGTTCATCACTATGTTGCATTGCATTAGATTTGTATGCTTGATATGTAGGCATAGAGAAGTATTTTTCCTCATGCCATCTGATAATGAAATTTATTATCTGTCGTTAAAGTTTTTGAGAAAAACCACAAATCTTAGACTTACTCATATTTTGGTGACTTTCGGCAAAAGATTTGTGTTTTACTGTTATACTTGAAAAGAAAAATGTTTATTTTCCAGAACTGTATACGAGTTGAGCATGTTATCATTAAGTTATTACTTGTGCTGCTTTAAATTGTATTGTTATGAGATGTTATTAGTTATTGGTGTGGACTCTGACCTTGGTATAAGCTCGTCACTACTTTCAACCTAAGGTTAGGTTTGTTATTTATTGAGTACATGGGGTCGGTTGTACTCATACTATACTTTTATACCTTGCGTGCAGATTTCTGATGTTGATGTTGTTGCGTACGGTGGGAGCTCGATCTGAAGATATACCTACGTTCCAGTCATTGGTGCCTCTTGTTCATGGTAGCTTTAGAATTTTTAATCTGTTCATGTATATTTCAGACAGATGACGTATTTTTATTTCACACCAGTTTTGTAAATTCTATTCTTAGAAGCTCATGATTTGTACTACCAGTCCTTGGAAAGTGTATTAGAATCAGTTAAATATTAACTGAATCGAATTATTGTTATTTGGCTTACCTAGCAAGTGAGGTTATGTGTCATCACGACTAGTTGGATTTTGGATCGTAACACCTACCAAACTCAATATTAAATTAATTTACAAGTAAAAATGAATAATTTGTGTAATAATTAAAGTTGCACTTTATCACCTATTACTTTAACCCAACAACCCAACTCCCTACAACGCTACAAGACCCCTCCCCCCTCTAAATGCTATTGGGTGACCCACACCTTCAGCAAAACTTTCAAAATCAAAGACACAATGGCCAACACCAAATTGGGATTTGTTATTTTGACATTGTAACAGCATTTAGTGCTTCATTTCATATATTTGCATTTGAGACATTTGGTTATCGTTAAAATAATATCACACCTCAAACTCGGGAGCGCGACCGACGCTCAACCGAGTAAACCCAGGTGAGCAAGCCTGTTAGATTTTATTCTACTCAAATTCATTCATGAATAAAGAGGATATGTATTCTGTTAATCAAATATTGAAAAGATTTCATTTACCACTTCCATTTCATTCCCATTAACAGCATCATTCAATATTTCCAAAATAGTACGAGTTTATAGATTTAATGAAACACATGTTGCCAAATACCAACAGTTCTAATTCAATTTCCAACACCAAATACCACCACAACCTGTCTACGGAGCCTCTAAGTACAACTGAAGAGTAATATGGAATACTAGCAACAAGGCCTCGACTATACCTCAAAACACAGTACATGAGAAATAAAAGATACATGACCCCGGAATGAATGGGGGATCACCAAGTCAGTTGAAGAGAGTGTACCGCTATCACAGATTAATGCCGCCTGCTGTGAAACTACCTGCATCTATTAAAGATGCAGCGCCCCCGACAAAAGAGACGTTAGTACTGTCGAATAGTACTAGTATGTAATGCTAAAAGTCCTCTTTCAAAATAGAATGACCATATAAGAAAATGAAAACCATAGACACAACAAGTCACAACCAACTATATCCAAATGCCCAATTGAAACATAACAATTTTTAAAATACGAAAATAATATATATTTTTGGTTGGGAGATCATTAGCACTGATATACCACCGTCTTTGTTAGCACGGAGTCCGATAACGACCGATCGGCTAGGCTATCTCCCTACGAACAATGTAGTTTGACATGTGATGCGAAAGAAAGTTGTTACCAAGAGTAGTACCACTATGTGCGCAACATGGCGTCTGATCTCCATCCGATCAGCTAGGCCGCCTTGCCACATATGCCGTGTGGGTTGACTTTTCCAATTCACATATATTACTAGTTTCATCCCCATTAAGGGGAATACTCACAATTTCACTAATATTTCAATTTCATCTCAATTAAGGGGAATAATCACAATCCACCCCTACACCGGCACGTGTAGTTTCAGGTGTGGGCCTTATGACCCACCCTTCCTTGGTTTTGCTAATGATACTCCCAAAAATATTTTTTATTATTTGATTTGCACACAAAGGTAACATAAATACAATTGTACTCACCTCAGCATCTTTCATATTGTATAAATTCTCATTAGTATTTTCAGTCACTCACAACAACAATATTTCCTTGGCTCATCTGGAAATTCACAAGATTCTTTATTCCTGGCACGGTGGCCGTATTTCTTGTCTCACACTTTCACCTCTTTTATTTTCAAGGACCACCATTAAATATCAACATACAAAATATTTCAGAAATTATATACTTTAAATCTATTTGTAATGGGAACTTTAAACACCAAAGGTTTCTTCTCAAAGAACGGGACATACCAACCAGCAATAGAAATACACATCAAAATCATAAACAATCAATACACCATTTATTCTTGTAATACTCTTTCCCATAAATAACAATGTATAATTTCAACACCTGAGTATGTAAGAACTCTAATCACACTGGGTATATTTACAAAGCAAATCACTAGTTAAAGCAACCACTTATGGGCATGAATTGAGTAAAAAATCTTTTAGAAAATTCTATTTTCAAAATTATTTTTAAACGATTGAGTCGAGGCTCATTTCATATTCTTTATTGCATCCTCTCATTTCATTTGCACTACTTGTCACAATCATAACTTAAATTCTTGGCACGTTGGCCACACTCTATATCCCCAATTCACTTATTTTATTTTCAAGCATCTTTAAAGATTATCAACAATAAGGTATTTTAAATCAAGACTTTAGGTACACATATGAGCAATTTAGAGTCTTAAGCTATAACGACCCGGCCGGTCGTTTTGAATATTATAACCCAATTTCCCCATTTACTGCTCAATTTATGCTTTACATTTGCTATGTGACTTGCCGAGGGGAGTTGGTTCGGGTCCGGAAGGAATTCAGAGTGAAATGAGACACTTAGTCTCATAATTCAAAATTTTAAGTTAGAAAAGTGACTGGATGTGGACTTATGTGTAAACGACCTCGGATTTGTATTTTGATGATTCCAATAGCTCTGTATGGTGATTTTAGACTTAGGAGAATGTGCAAAAATTTATTTAGAGGTCCGTAGTGGAATTAGGCTTGAAATGCCGAAAGTTAAAATTTTGGGAAAATTGACCGGAGGGATTGACTTTCTGATATCGGGTTCGGAATCCGATTTTGAAAATTGGAATACCTCTGTTATGTTATTTACGACTTGTGTGCAAAATTTGAGGTCAATCGGATGTGATTTGATAGATTCCAGAGTCTTTTGTAAAAACTTGAAATTTCAAAGTTCATTAGGTTTGAATTGGGGTGTAATCTATGGTTTTAGCATTGTTTGAGGTGATTTGAGGGTTCGACTAAGTTTGTATGGTATTTTAGGACTTGATGGTATGTTTGGTTGAGGTCCCGGGGGGCTTGTGTGAGTTCCGCTGGGATTAACGGATCATTTTTGGCCTTGGTGAGATTGTTGATATTTGTTGTTGCATTTTTCTGATTTTCTCTTTCGCGTTCGCGAGTGGGCCCTCGTGTTCGCGAAGAGTGTTTTCTAAGTGTGAGGTTTTGTTCTCCACGTTCGCGAAGGGGAGGATGCCAACGCGAACGCGAAGGTATGGTCTGTGTGTGCATTGCGAATGCGTGAGTGGTGTCGCGTTCGCGAAGAGGAGTGAGGCTATTGGGGACCCCAAGTCCTTGTTCTACGTGTTCGCGAGGTGGTGGTTGTGTTCGCGAAGGTCTGAGATGGTAAAGCTTCACGTTCGCAAAGCCTCGGTCGCGTTCGCGAAGGGTTAAATTGTGGCCAGTCGAGTTGTGCTTCGCGAACGCGAGGGACCTGTCGCGTTCGCGAAGAAGAGAGGTCTGGACAGAAAGTTTAAGTCATTTTTCATTTTTAACGATTTAGAACTCGAATTGAGGCGATTGTTGGGAGATGTTCAGAGGAAACAACGGTGTAAGTGTTCTTAACTCAATATTGGTTAAATTACCCGAATCCATGGTTGTTTTTATCATTTAATTGGTGAATTAAGTTGGAAAAGTTTGAAACCCCTCTTGGATAAATTTGAGGATTTGAGGGCCGAATTGTTATCGGAATTTAGTAATTTTGGTGTGGTTAGACTCGTGGTGGAATGGGGGTTCATAATTTGTAACTTTTATCGAGTTCCTAGACGTGGGCCCGCGGGCGATATTTGGAGCTAAATTTTTTATCTTTATGAAAAATTAGTATTTTCTTATAGAATTAATTCCAATAAATTTTATTGACTAAAATGAATTATTTGTGACTAGATTCGAGGCTTTCGGAGACTAATTCCCTTGGCAAGGGCATAGAGGAATAAAGAATTACGCGGTTTGAGGTAAGTAACAGTTATAAATCTGCTCCTGAGATTATGAAACCCCAAATTTTGGTATTATGTGATTATTTTGGAGGTGACGCACATGCTAGGTGACGGACGTGTGGGCGTGCACCGAGGGGATTGAGACTTGGTCCGTCCCGGAAAACTGTAAAGTTGAATAATTTGTTGTTAGCTATATGCTCTCTATGTGTTTGTGGAAATTTGACTGTAAGGCATGTTAGAAACCATGTTTAGGCTATATGTTAGTACTGCTGGGACCCATAAATGTCGTGTACATGTTAAATTGTTGTTTGGTACTCAGTCACAGTTTACTTGTTTATTTTATCTCAGTCTCTATTGTTCATTATTGATGCATCATATTATTGTTATTTAGGCTGATTTTATGATTATTGAGAGCCCGAGAGACTGGAGAGATTTATGACTGAGTGAGGCCGATGGCCTGATTGTGAGATATTGATACTATAATACGTGAGTTGTTTGTGCAGCACGTGAGTTGGTCGTGCGGATCCAGATATTGATACTATAGCACGTGAGTTGTCCGTGCAGCACGTGATTTGGCCGTGCAGATCCAGATATTGATACTATGGCACGTGAGTTGTCCGTGCAACACGTGAGCTGGCCGTGCCGATTATGGCGCTTGGGTTGTAGGAGCCCCTCCGGAGTCATGTACACACCCCCAGTGAGCGCGGGTACCCATTGAGCGTGAGTGCTGAGGGATGAGAGCCGAGTGGTTGAGCTGTTGTGATGAGTCGAGTGACTGTTGTCTGAGAGGCTGTACTTGCTTTGTATTTATTGTTGCACTTGGTTTCTATCTGTCATTGTTGTGAAATCTCTGTAAGATTTTATATCCAGATTACATTAAATTGAACTGTATAAAATTGATTTGACTTAAACTGCCGGATTTGAAAGCATGTCTATTCTTTGCTGGAATTACTGAAAGTGAACTACTACTGTGTAGCTCGTCATTATCTTCAGATCCTTAGTTATTATTTTTACTTGCTGAGTTGGTTGTACTCATACTATACCCTGCACTTCGTGTGCAGATCCAGGTGTTAGCGGGTGTTGATTCTTTCGCATAATTGATTTTTCGGAGATTCAGAGGTAGCTGCCGTGTTTCGCAGACCTTGCCTCTCCTTCCCTATATCCTTGTTTACTGTATTTGGTCTCAGACTATTATAGACTGTATTTTCCAGACTTGTATTCATATTAGATGCTCATGTACTCGGTGACACCGGGTTTTGGGAGTATTTATATTTGTACTTGTGAGATTTCTTCTGCTGAATTTAATCATTATGTTTTCAAATTTAAAAGATATGTGGTTTATTGAGATTGTCGGCTTGCCTAGTATTGAGATATGCGCCATCACGACGGGTTGGGTTTTGGGTCGTGACAAGTTGGTATCAAAGCCTAGGTTACATAGGTCTAACGAGTCATGAGCAGGTTTAGTAGAGTCTTGCGGATCGGTACAGAGACGTTTGTACTTATCTTCAAGAGGTTGCATAACCCTTAGGAAATTTCACTTTCTTGTATTTTGTCGTGCGAAATTGTTGATTCCGGATACTAAATTTCTCTTATTCTATTCTCTCACAGATGGTGAGAACACGCACTACCAGATCGGACGGTCAGCCACCAGTGCCACCAGTTAGGGTCGTGAGAGGCCGGGGCAATGGTAGAGGTCGGGGCAGAGGTAGAGGTCGAGGTGTAGCTCGTAACACAGTTGGACCCGCACCTGTAGTACCACCAATTGCTCCAGGTCAGGAGCAGATTCTAGATATAGCTAAGCCGTCAGGACCAGCTCGGGACCAGTTATACCCATTGAGATTCCAGGCCATCAGGAGACTTTGGCCCAGATATTGGCATGTTGCACTGGTCTTGATCAGGTGGTTTCGGCTCAGGTCGCACCTGCCACTTCTCAGGCCGGGGGAGGTACTCATACCCCTGTTGCCTATACTCCAGACCAGGTAGTACAAGGACTTTAGATACCGGGGATGCTACTAGCCTAGCCGGCTGAAGCTGCTCAGGCCCTGGTAGTTACCGTTATGACAGATGATGAGCAGAGGAGACTTGAGAGATTTGAGAGGCTTAGACCTCCACCATTTAGTGGTACTGAGTCAGAGGATGCTCAAGGTTTTCTGGATAGGTGTCAGCGGATACTTCAGACAACGGGTATTCTGGAGACCAGTAGGGTCTCCTTCACTACTTTTCAGTTTTCTGGGGCTGGCTTCATATGGTGGGAGGCTTATGAAAGGCGCAGGCTAGTTGGTACAGTACCACTTACATGGAATGAATTCTCCGTTCTCTTTTTGGAGAAGTTCGTGCCGCAGTCTCGCAGAGAGGAGCTGCGCAGACAGTTTGAGCAGTTACACAGTATGAGATGGCATGTTTGTGATGCAGTATGAGATGATTTTCTGATTTGGCTCATCACGCAGTCTGGTTGGTTCCCACTGATAGGGAGAGAATTAGGAGGTTCATTGATGGCCTCACATATCAGTTGCGGTTACTTATGACTAGGGAGAGGGTGTCTAGTGCTACTTTTGATGAGGTAGTTGACATTGCTCGGCAGATAGAGATGGTTCGTAGCCAGGAACGTGGAGAGAGGGAGGCTAAGAGGCCTCGTGGTCCAGGTGATTACAGCGGTGTTCCTTCAGGGGGTCTGTTTTACCGCGGAAGGGGTCGTTCTTACAGACACACTCAGACGGGTCATCCAGCTCATCGTGGTGCATCAGCTAGCCACAGTTCTTATAGTGCTCACTCAGGCCAGTCTTCATTCAGTGCACTACCAGCGCAGAGTTCTCATCATGCCTCGTCCACTCAGGCTTCTATAGGTAATTCCTCGGGATATCAGGAGCAGTAATTCCATCAGAGGAAGGGTTGTTTCGAGTGCGGGGAATTTGGTCATTTCAAGAGAAAGTGTCCTAGGCTGTTGAGTGGGGCTCCACAGTAGAGTCCTCGACTAACGGCACCAGCACCAGCAGTTCCACCACCCGCCCAGCCAGCTCGGGGTGAGGGTCAGGTAGCTAGGGGTCGCCCAAGAAGGGGAGGCCGATCAGGAAGCGGTCAGGCCCAATTCTATGCTTTTCCTGCCAGGCCAGTTGTTGTTGCTTCAGATGTAGTGATCACATGTATTGTTTCAGTGTGCCACGGGGAGGCTTCTATATTATTTGACCTTGGTTCCACTTATTCATATGTATCATCGTATTTTGCTCATTATCTGGACATGCCCTGTGAGTCCTTAGTTTTACCTGTTAGTGTATCTACACCGGTGGGGCGATATTATTACTGTGGACCGTGTGCATCGGTCGTGTGTGGTAACTATTGGGGAACTGGAGACTAGGGTTGATCTTTTATTACTCAGTATGGTTGATTTCGATGTAATCCTGGGTATGGATTGGTTGTCTCCATCTCATGCTATTCTGGACTGTCACGCAAAAATCGTGACATTGACGATGTCGGGGTTGCCGAAGGTTGAATGGAGGGGTTCTTTAGAGTTTGTTCCTAGCAGGGTAATTTCTTATTTGAAGGCCCAACGTATGGTTGGAAAGTGATGTTTGTCATATTTGGCCTTTGTAAGAGATGTTGATGCAGATACTCCTATTATTGATTCAGTACCGGTCGTGTGAGACTTTCTGAATGTATTTCCTGCAGACCTGTTGGGTATGCCACCCGACAGGGATATTGATTTCGGTATTGATTTGGTGCAGGGCACTCAGCCCATTTCTATTCCTCCGTATCGTATGGCACCAACTGAGTTAAAAGAATTAAAAGAGCAACTTCAAGAACTCCTTGAAAAGGGGTTTATTAGGCTTAGTGTGTCACTTTAGGGTGCACCTGTTCTGTTTGTGAAGAAGAAACATGGTACTATGTGGATGTGCATTGATTATAGGCAGTTGAACAAGGTTACAATCAAGAATAAATATCATTTGCCGCGTATTGATGACTTATTTGACCAGCTTCAGGGAGTGAGGGTGTTCTCCAAAATTGATTTGAGATCGGGGTATCACCAGTTGAAAATTTGGGATTCGGATATTCTAAAGACGACATTCAGAACTCGTTATGGCCACTATGAATTTCTTGTGATGTCCTCTGGGCTAATCAATGCCCCAGCAGTATTTATGCATTTGATGAATAGTGTATTCCAGCCATATCTTGATTTATTTGTCGTAGTATTTATTGATGATATTCTATTGTACTCACGTAGCCAGGAGGAGCATGCACAACACTTAGGTATTGTATTACAGAGGTTGAGAGAGGAGAAACTTTATGCCAAATTCTCTATGTGTGAGTTCTGGATTAATTCAGTGGCATTCTTGGGACATATAGCGTCCTGTGAAGGAATTAAGGTGGATCCGAAAAAAATAGAGGCAGTTCAGAGTTGGCCCAGACCATCTTCAGTTACTGAGATTCGGAGTTTTCTCGGCTTGGCCATTTATTATCATCACTTTGTGGAGGGTTTCTCGTCTATCGCATCGCCTATGTCGCCTATGACTATATTGACCCAGAAAGGTGCTCCGTTCAGGTGGTCGGATGAGTGTGAAGAGAGCTTTCAGAAGCTCAAAACAACTTTGACTATAGCTCCAGTTTTAGTGTTGCCTACAGGTTCATAGTCTTATACTGTGTATTGTGACGCATCGCGTATTGGTCTCGGCACAGTGCTGATGCAAGAGGGTAGGGTGATTGCCTGTGCATCCAGACAGTTAAAGGTACATGAGAAGAATTATCCAGTCCACGATCTTGAGTTAGCCGCTATTGTTCATGCCCTAAAAGTTTGGCGGCATTACTTGTACGGTGTCCAGTGTGAGGTATATATCGACCATCGGAGTCTACAACATTTGTTTAAATAGAAGGATTTTAATTTGCGGCAGCGTAGATGGTTAGAGTTGCTTAAGGATTATGACATTACCATTCTCTATCATCCGAGAGGCCAATGTGGTGACCGATGCCTTGAGTCGTAAGGCGGAGAGTTTGGGCAGCTTAGCATACTTACCGGTAGTAGAGAGGCCTTTAGCCTTGGATGTTCACGCCTTGGCCAACCAGTTTGTTATATTGGATATTTCTGAGCCGAATCGAGTTTTGGCTTGTGTGATTTCTCGGTCTTATTTATACGATCACATCAGAGAACGCCAGTATGATGATCCACATCTGTTTGTCCTTAAGGACACGGTTCAGCACGGTGATTCCAAGGAAGTCACTATTGGAGATGACGGTGTATTACGGATGCAGGGGCAGGCTATGTGTGCCTAATGTAGATGGTTTGCATGAGTTGATTCTCCAGGAAGCTCACAGTTCGCGGTACTCCATTCATCTAGGTGACGCGAGGATGTATCAAGATTTGAGGCAGCACTATTGGTGGAGGCGAATAAAGAAAGATATAATTGGGTTTGTAGCTCGGTGTCTAAATTGTCAACAGGTAAAGTACAAGCATCAGAGACGGGCAGATTACTACAGAGACTTGAAGTTCCGGAGTGAAAATGGGAGAGTATTACCATGGACTTCGTAGTTGGGCTTCCACGGGCATTGAGGAAGTTTGATGCGGTCTGGGTGATTGTAGATCGGTTGACCAAATCCGCGCATTTTATTCCAGTTGGTACTAATTATTATTTGGAGCGGTCGGCTGAGATTTATATCCGCGAGATTATTCGCCTACACGGTGTGCTGCTGTCCATCATTTCAGATCGGGGCACGTAGTTTACATCACAGTTTTGGAGAGCAGTGCAGCGTGAATTGGGCACACAAGTTCAGTTGAGTACAGCATTTTACCCTCAGACAGACGGGCAGTCCGAGCGCACTATTCAAATATTGGAGGATATGCTACGCACTTGTGTCATTGATTTTGGAGGTTCTTGGGATAAATTTCTGCCACTTGCGGAGTTTGCTTACAATAACAGCTACCAGTCGAGTATACAGATGGCTCCGTATGAGGTATTATATGGGAGACGGTGTCGATCTCCGGTTGGTTGGTTTGAGCTAGGTGAGGCTAGGCTACTGGGTACTGACTTGGTTCAGGACGCTTTGGAGAAGGTTAAAGTGATTCAGGAGCGGCTTCGCACGGCGCAGTCTAGAAAGAAGAGTTATGCCGACAGGATGGTCCGTGATGTTGCTTACATGGTTGGGGAGAAGGTTCTGCTCAAAATTTTACCAATGAAGGGTGTGATGAGGTTCGGGAAGAAGGGAAAGTTGAGCCCTCAGTATATTGGGCCTTTTGAGATACTTAAGAAAATTAGAGATGTGGCTTATGAACTTGCTTTGCCACCTAGTATATCAAGTGTTCATCCAGTGTTCCGTGTATCCATGCTCTGAAAGTATGTCGTGGATCCGTCTCATATTCTGGATTTCAGTACAGTGCAGCTAGACGGTAATTTGACTTATGATGTGGAGTCGGTAACTATTTTAGACCGACAGGTTCGAAAACTGAGGTCCAAGAACATAGCATTAGTGAAGCTGCAGTGGAGAGGCCAGCCAGTCGGAGAAGCTACTTGGGAGATTTGAGCAGGAGATGCGGAGTAAATACCCACACTTATTTGAGACTCCATGTATTATTCTAAACCCATTCGAGGACGAACATTTATTTAAGAGCGGGAGAATTTAACGACTCGGCCGGTCGTTTTGAATATTACAACCCCGTTTCCCCATTTACTGCTCAATTTATGTTTTACATTTATTATGTGACTTGCCGGGGGTAGTTGGTTCGGGCCCGGAAGGAATTCAGAGTGAAATGAGAAACTTAATCTCATAATTGAAAATTTTAAGTTAGAAAAGTGACTGGATATGGACTTATGTGTAAACGACCTCGGATTTGAATTTTGATGATTCCAATAGATCCATATGGTGATTTTGGACTTAGAAGCGTGTCCGAAAATTTATTTGGAGGTCCGTAGTGGAATTAGGCTTGAAATGCCGAAAGTTAAAATTTTGGGAAGTGTGACCGGAGGGGTTGACTTTCTGATATCGGGGTCGGAATCCGATTCTGAAAATTGGAATACCTCTGTTATGTCATTTATGACTTGTGTGCAAAATTTGAGGTCAATCGTATGTGATTTGATAGGTTCCGGAGTCTTTTGTAGAAACTTGAAATTTCAAAGTTCATTAGGTTTGAATTGGGGTGTAATCCATGGTTTTAGCGTTGTTTGAGGTGATTTGAGGGTTCGACTAAGTTCGTATGGTATTTTAGGACTTTATGGTATGTTTGGTTGAGGTCCCGGAGGCCGGGGGAGAGGGGGGTTAACAGATCAGTTTTGGCCTTGGTGAGATTGTTGATATTTGCTGCTGCATTTTTCTGATTTTCTCTTTCACATTCGCGAGTGGGCCCTCATGTTCGCGAAGAGTATTTTCTAAGTGTGAGGTTTTGTTATTCGCGTTTGTAAAGGGGAGGATGCGAACGCGAAGGTATGGTATGTGTGTGCATCGCGAACGCGTGAGTGGTGTCGCGTTCGCGAAGAGGAGTGAGGCTATTGGGGACCCCAGGTCCTTGTTCTACGCGTTCGCGAGGTGGTGGTCTCGTTCGCGAAGGTCTGAGCTGGTAAAGCTTCGCGTTCGCGAAGCCTCGATCACGTTCGCGAAGGGTTAAATTGTGAGCAGTCGATTTGTGCTTCGTGAACGCGGGGGACCTGTCGCGTTCGCGAAGAAGAGAGGTCTGGACAAAAAGTTTAAGTCATTTTTCATATTTAACGATTTGGAGCTCGGATTGAGGCGATTTTTGGGAGATTTTTAGAGAAAATAACGGGGTAAGTGTTCTTAACTCAGTATTAGTTAAATTACCCGAACCCATGGTTGTTTTATCATTTAATTGGTGAACTAAGTTGGAAAAGTTTGAAAACCCTCTTGGATAAATTTGAGGATTTGAGAGCCGAATTGTTATCGGAATTTAGTAATTTTGGTATGGTTAGACTCGTAGTGGAATGGGGGTTCATATTTTGTAACTTTTGTTGAGTTCCAAGATGTGGGCCCCACGGGCGAGTTTTCGAGCTAAATTTTGGTTTTTCTGGAAAATTAGTATTTTCTTATGGAATTAATTCCAATAATTTTATTGACTAAAATGAATTATTTGTGACAAGATTCGAGGCTTTCAAAGACCAATTCTCGTGGCAAGGGCATAGCGGAATAAAGAATTATACGGTTTGAGGTAAGTAACAATTATAAATTTTGTCATGAGGGTATGAAACCCCGGATTTTGGTATCATGTGATTATTTTGGAGGTGACGCACATGCTAGGTGACGGGCATGTGGGTGTGCACCGAGGGGATTGTGACTTGGTCCGTCCTGGAAAACTGTAAAGTTGAATAATTTGTTGTTAGCTATATGCTCTCTATGTGTTATGAAAATTTGACTGTAAGGCATGTTAGAAACCATGTTTAGGCTATATGTTCGTACTGCTGGGACCCACAGAGGTCGTGTACATGTTGAATTATCTGCTAAATTGTTGTTTGGTACTCAGTCACAGTTTTCTTATTTATTTTATCTCAGTCTTTGTTGTTCATTATTAATGCATCATATCATTGTTGTTTGGGCTGATTTCATGATTATTGAGAGCCCGAGTGTCACGACCCAAAATCCCACCACAGGCATCGTGATGGCACTTAGTCTCTAAGACTAGGTAAGCTGATTTCTATCACATTTTGAAGCCATTATTTTTTTGAATTAAATAAGTAACCAAAACTAACAGCGGAATAAATATGAATATACAACCTCCCAAGACTGGTAGTACTGAGTCACGAACTCTAACTGAATACATGGAATGATCACGAGGACTGAATATACAATACTGTTTGATTAAAAATTAACAGTACAATGAAATAAAAAGACTCCAAGGGACTGCGACGACCAAGAAGCTCTACCTTGAATCCTTACGATCCCGCTTTAACTCTGCTCAAGTCTGATATCTCCTATACCTGGTTCTGCACAAAAATGTACAGAAGTGTTGTATGAGTAAACCATGGTCGGTACCCAGTAAGTATCAAGACTAACCTCAATGGAGTAGAGACGAGGTACAGTCAAGACACTCACTAGTCTAATAACCTGTGCAATATAGCATACAAAAATAATAGAAAACAAATAGCAGTAATAGCAACATCAATCAACTAGTGATTTAAACAGCAAGGTAACAGGAACACCATAAATATTGCACAAACCAATAATAAATACAAGTACAACCAATTAATCAGGTCTTTCAGAATATACATATTTTATTTAAGTTATTCAATAAAAATCTCTGGAATATAATCCTTTTCAATAAATATATTTTTGAATATAATTCTTTCGAGTAAATATCTTTCGAATATAATTCTTTCAAGTAAATATCTTTCGAATGTAATTCTTTCAAGTAAATATCTTTCAAATATAATTCTTTCAAGTAAATACCTTTCGAATATAATTCTTTCAAGTAAATATCTTTCAAATATACCTCTTTCAAGTATATATCTTTATAATATAATTATTTCAAATAAATATCTTTCTAATATAATTCTTTCGAATAAAAGTCATCATGTGACGCCTCATTTAACTTTCCTGGCGTGAGGAATACATTCAACATATTACATCAAATGGCACGGCAATACCTTCGTGCACTTAGCTCATTCTCACCCAATATATATATTTGATTCAAATCAATTGGCACGGAAACACCCTTCGTGCATTTATATCTTCCTCACTGTGAATACATATAATAGTACCAACTAGGTGGGAGAAATGCCAATAACAATAAAAGAAATAAAGTGGAGGCATACATGAAGCAACAACGACTACAAGTCACACAAAAAATATAGGTGCACAATAACATCTCAAGATAAAGGCATGAATGTATATACAACAAAACCATATCACAATATAATATATGTCTCTCGCCCTCGCCTGCACGGAAACACCCTTCATGCCATGAATATATGATAACATAAAAATAATTGCACGGCATTACCCTTCGTGCTTTACACTCTCAATGGCACGGCATCACCCTTCGTGCTTTACACTCTCAAATGGCACGGCATCACCCTTCGTGTTTTACACTCTTCCTTACCAAGCACATGTATATCATTAACAAGCAAGGTAGGAAGAATAAATAACATCAAGGAGAGTGTTTAAACCACAACACAATAGAACAATTCATATCACAATTTCCACTGACCACAACCAAATTCCAAATATGTAGCAGAATCAATAAATTTGTCAACAAATAGCCCAAGGCTCCACACAACGTATAATAAACCTCAAAACAATCAACAGAGGTGAAAAATACTCAGTATAGGGCAACGCCTTCATTATTCTAAATTCTTGATAATTATATTAACTCCTCAATTTAAACTTATTAATAAATATTTGCAGATAAGGGTTCCATCATGGATTTAATTCCAAGAAAATATCAAATCAATAAACACACGGAATTCACGTAAAATTCAAGTGACAATAACAATAAATTTATTATATAAAATACAAATTTGACAAATAAGGAACGAGGCGTGATAATTCAAGGATTTACTAATGCCAACAATTATCTAATTTAATACATAAGAATGCCTAAAACATTAAACCAAGAAAATTTTCACATATAAGCCTGAGTACGTACTCGGCTTCACATTTCACAAATGGCACATAAGACTCGATGCCTAAGGGGTAATTCCCCCACTCGAGGTTAAGCAAGATACTTATCTTTTTGAAGTTATGCAGATATTCCAAAATCATATCCTTTCTTGAATTGACCTCCAGACCATCCAAATCTATCCAAATTAATTGTATAACTCCATTAAAATTCATCGGAAACAATTCCGGATAATAATACGTCGACTTAAAAATTTATTCTAAAAAGTTAACAAAAGTCAACGCGGGACCTGCCCCTCGGAACCCGACATAATTTTCATGAAATCCGAACACTCATTCCGATACGAGTTCAGACATACCAATTTTATCAAATTCTGATAACAACTCGACCTCCAAATCTTAATTTTTTGTTTTTGGAAGATTTTGCAAAAATCTTGATTTCTTCCATTTAAATCCGAAATAAATAATGAATATAATCATATAATAATGAAGTATAATCACTTTAGGATATAGAACACTTACCCCAATCCATATGGTGAAAATCGCCTCAAAATTCGATTCAATCCGAGCTCCATAGCTCCAAATATGTTAAAAATGACTGAAATCTCGAAATATAGCTACTGCCCAGGTATTTACTCTTTGCGATCGCAGAATATGCTTCACGATCGTGAAGCACAAAATTTTTCAGCCCCAAAATTGCTCTTCGCGATCACGGAAAATCAATCGCAATCACGAAGAACAAACTTCCCAACTCTTTCGGATAGCCTCTAGTATCATGGTCATAACGTTTTGTACAAACTTCCAAATGATGAATGGTTTAACTTTATGAAAACTAGATTCCAAGGACTATAACTTTTATTTGTTGCTTATCTCCTAATTCTTTATATATTTTGAGATATAAGCTTCCAAATTTAGCCCTATGCAACAGAGATTTCCAAACTCTTCGCGGGCAGCCTGTAGTATATCTACCATAACCTTTTGTACACAACTCCAAATGATAAATGGTTTATCTTTCTAAAAACTATACACAAAGGGCTACAACTTTTGTGTTTGGATCATCTCCAAATTTCTTATAGATTGCGAGATATAAGCTTCCAAAATCGGGTCAGTGCAGCAGAAAATTTCCTCTACGCGATCGCGAAAGGCCTTCCGCTATCGCGATTCACTGGCCATTTTCCCCCATTTTGTGCTTCGCGATCGCGGCCAATTCCACGCTATTGCATAGCACACTACTGTAGCCAAAAACCAGCAGCTATAAATGGCCTAGAAATGATCTGAAACCACCCCGAAACTCACCCGAGCCTCTCGGGACCCCGTCCAATCACACCATCCAGTCCCATAACATAACACGGACCTGCTTGAGGCCTCAAATCACATCGAACAACATCAAAACGACAAATCAAATCTCAAATCAAAATCTATGAACTTTGAACTTTGAACTTTTAAATTCTATATCTTGTGCTGAAACACATCAAATCAATTCGGAATGACTTCAAATTTTGCACACAAGTCATAATTGACATAACGAAGCCATTCAAATTTCCAGAATCGGATTTCGATCCCGATATCAAAAAGTTAACCTCCGGTCAAACTTTCCAAAAATTCGACTTTCGCCATTTCAAGCTTAATTCCACTACTCACCTCCAAATAATTTTCCGAACATACTCCTAAGTCCAAAATCACCCAACTAAGCTAACGGAACCGATGGAACTCTATTTCGGAGTCGTCTTCACACATTTCCGACTATGGTCAAAATCCTAAGACTTAAACTTCCGTTTTAGGGACCAAGTGTCCCAAATCACCCCGAATCATCCGGTAACTGAATTCAACCACGCACGCAAGTCAATACATATAATACGAAGTCGCTCAAGACCTTAAGTCGTTGAACGGGACACTAATTCTTAAAACGACAAGTCAGGTCGTTACACCGAAAAACTAGAGAGATTTATGATTGAGTGAGGCCAAGGGACTGATTGTGAGATATTGATACTATAGCACGTGAGTTATCCGTGCAGCACGTGAGTTGGCCGTGCGGATCCAGATATTGATACTATAGCACGTGAGTTGTCCGTGCAGAACGTGAGTTGGCCGTGTGGATCCAGATAATTGATACTAAGGCACGTGAGTTGTCCGTGCAGCACGTGAGTTGGCCGTGCAGATTATAGCGCTTGGGTTGTAGGAGCCCCTCCGAATTCTGTACACACCCCCAGTGAGCGCGGGTACCCATTGAGTGTGAGTGATGAGGGTTGAGAGCTGAGTGGTTGAGCTGTTGTGATGAGTTGAGTGACTGTTTCCTGAGAGGCTGTACTTGCTTTGCATTTGTTGTTGCACTTGGTTGTTATCTGTCATTGTTGTGAAATCTCTGAAAGATTTTATATCCGGATTACATGAAATTGAACTGTATAAAATGGATTTGACTTAAACTGCCGGATTTGAAAGCATGTCTATTCTTTGCTGGAATTACTGAAAGTGAACTATAACTGTGTAGCTCGTCATTATCTTCAGTTCCTTAGTTATTATTGTTACTTGCTGAGTTGGTTGTACTCATACTACACCCTGCACTTCGTGTGCAGATCCAGGTGTTAACAGACATAGCAAGTGTTGATTCTTTTGCACAGTTAATTTTTGAGAGATTTCGAGGTAGCTGTCGTGTTTTGCAGACCTTGTCTCTTCTTCCCTATCTCCTTGTTTACTGTATTTGGTCTCAGACTATTATAGACCATATTTTCCATACTTATATTCATATTAGATTCTCATGTACTCAGTGACACTGGGTTTTGGGAGTATTTATATTTGTACTTGTGATATTTCTTCCACTGAATTTAATCATTATGTTTTCAAATTTAAAAGATATGTGGTTTATTGAGATTGTCGGCTTACCTAGTATTGAGATAGGCGCCATCACGACGGGTTAGGTTTTGGGTCATGACATAAGCACATCGAGTTTTTCTCACCCAATTGGTATACTAGTTTTCATTTAAAATACGATTCAAAGTCATAACATTTGAATACGCAAACCATACTTTGAACATATATCTTTCAACATAAAGCTCATTCGGAATAGTCAAGTTTATAGGAGATAACCCGGAATATAGAAATTAAAATCTTGAGCTAACCATACTTGAACTTACGGGAACATTATGAAATTCGATTCTAAGAGATAAAGTTTAGCCAACATACATTGTCCGAGATTTTCTTAATTTACTACATCGCCCCAACACTTCTAGCAATAACAATTTATAGGAAGATAGTGAAAATCGGTTAGTAATTAGAAGAATTTCCATGATGTAACTCTCTTAAGAATTTTGTCAAACACATAACATGCGAAATAGACAACAAGGCTCTACAATGGAGATCCTTTCATCCCTCAACCAATTTCAACAAGAAACTACCCAAAATGGTTCATTAACCCTACATACTATAACTTTTTGTCACATGCATGGCCTATTTCCAACTCCACAGTATATTTGAACTCATAATCTCTTGTATGAAATCTTAAAATTAGGACTTTGTTACGACCCGAAATTCCTACCTTCGGGACCGCAATGGCGCCTAATATTTCGCTTGCTAGGCAAGCCAACGTTAAAATATAATTTGCCATTTTAACATAATTTTAAATTAATTAATAACAAAGAAATAAATGCTGAAATAAAGTGAATAATCTATAATAATCGCGATGTGTAAATACCATCCCAGAACTGGAGTCACAAGTGCACGAGCTTCTAGAATAATACAAATAAGGGTCTGAATAAAATAAAGCTATCTTAAAGAAAACACACAGCTAAAATAAAGTAGACGGGGACTTCAAAACTGCGGACGTTGTGTAGTTATACCTCAAGTCTCCTGTGGGTAGCTGAAATCCGAGCAAGTCTATGGTACTGCCGCTGAGACCAACTCCGAAATCTGCACAAGAAGTGCAGAGTGTAGTATGAGTACAACCGACCCCATATACTCTGTAAGTGTCGAGCCTAACCTCGACGAACTAGTGACGAGGCTAAGGTAGGTCGCTTACATTAACCTGTACACAATAATAATAATAATAATAATAATAATAATAATAATAATAATAATAATAATAATAATAATAATAATCATAATAATAATAATAATAATAATCATAATCATAATAATAATAATAATAATAATAATAATAATCATAATAATAATAATAATCATAATCATAATAATAATAATCATAATAATAATAATAATAATAATAATAATAATAATAATAATAATAATAATAATAATAATCATAATAATAATAATAATAATAATAATAATAATAATAATAATAATAATAATAATAATAATAATAATAATAATAATAATAATAATAGGGATAGTAGTAAGACCGGTAAATAATATCAATAATTGAAGTCAATTCAGCAGTCATAATCCCTCAATTTATTTCCATTGCGGCGTGCAACCCGCTCCAACAATATAAACTTAGAATCAAATCTGTTGCGGCGTGCAACCCGATCCAACAATATAACCTTTCAATTAAATTATGTTGCGGCGTGCAACCCACTCCAACAATATAAATTTTAAATATATTTGATGCTGCGTGCAACCCGATCCCCCAATATATTCATTTTCATTTACGTTGTGGCATGCAACCCGATCCCCCAATATATTTTAACAACTCTTAAATGTAATAAAAATACTCCAATACATACCACGTTCAATGAGAAACTATTAAGCATCAAGTCATACAATAATTATAATTTATTTATGAAACAAATAATGACAAGTAGCAATTAATTATGAAAATCAGAGAGAAAATAGACAGTTTAATATTTAATATGCTAAATATCAAGTAGCAATTAAGACACATAAATCAAATAAATATATAACAATTATTGTAGAAATTCAAGAATTAATATTTGACAAGGAATATGAGAGAAACAATTATTATAACAATTAATTCGTGTCTTAAAATAATTTAAGATGTTTAAATAATTAAGCAAACAATTAATTTGACAAAGTATAGGCACTCGTCACTTTGCTTATACATTGTTACATATGAAATTCACGTAGCAAATAATTCGAGGGTTTTATTCCCTCAAGTCAAGTTTAACCACGACACTTACCTCAATTTGTAACCAACTCAAGATTCCAATAAGCCTTTGCCTCGCGAATTTGTGTCCGAAATCCTCAAATCTAGTCATAAACAATTCAATATACTCAATACAAATTGTAGAAATTGATTCCATATGAATTTACTAATTTTTAGGATTAAAATCCAAAATTTATTTCAAATATTAATAGTGGGACCCACATCTCGAATCCAGGAAAAACTCACGAAATCCGAACACCCTTTCCGATACGAGTTCAACCATAAAAAAAATTATCGAATTCCGACATCTGATTGGCTTTCAAATCTTCATTTTACATTTTTGGAAGAGTAAATTTCGCCTACCTCCAGTTCCTCTTCGCAAACGCGAGATCCCTATCGCGAATGCGTAGAAGGAAACCAGACAGTGCATCAAAAAAAATTCCAGCAAGTTCTAAGTCAAAAATTCAACCTGTTAACCATCTGAAACTCACCCGAGGCCCCAAGGACCTCAACCAAATACACCACCAAGTCCTAAAACATCATACGAACTTAGTCGAAACCTCAAATCACATCAAACAGCGCTAAAACCACAAATCATACCACAATTCAAGCTTAAGGAACTTAAGAATTTTCAACTTCTACATTCGATGTCGAAACCTATCAATTCAAGTCCGAGTGACATCAAATTTTGCACACAAGTCATAAATGATATAACGAACCTATGAAAATTTTCAGAACTCGAATCCGACCCCGATATCAATAAAATTCAATTTGTGGTCAAACTTTAAAATCTTTAAGCCTTTAGGCTTCTAGTTTTTACCAACTGGCAATAATTCAAGTTAGGGACCTTCAAATTAAATTTCGGGTATATGCCCAAGTCCCAAATTACGATACGGATCTACATGAACTATCAAAATATTTATCCGAGTTTGTTTTCTCAAAAAGTTGACCAAAGTCAACGCAGTTGAGTTTTAAGGCTCTATTTCACATTTTAATCAATTTTTCATATATAATCTTTTCGAAAAATTATACGAACTGTGCACGCAAGTCGAAGAATGATGAGTAGTGCTTTTAGAGGTCTTATAACATAGAAATAATTATTAAATTTAAAGATGACCTTTTGGGTCATCACATTCTCCACCTCTAAAACAAACGTTCGTCATCGAACGGATCTAGAAAAAGTACCTGAGCTGGTGAAAAGGTATGGATATTTACTCCGCATGTCCGACTCGAACTCCCGGGTAGATGCTTCTACCGGGTGACCTCTCCATTGCACCCGAACTGAAGGATAACTCTTAGACCTCAATTGTCGGACCTGCCGGGCTCCTCCTCCTAAGTCAAATCCTTGTCCAATTGGATTGAGCTGAAATCTAGCACATGGGACAGATCACCATGATATTTTCGGAGCATAGACACATGGAACACCGGATGAACCGCTGATAAACTAGGTGGCAATGCAAGCCTGTAGGCTACTTCGCCTACCCTTTCAAGAATTTTGAAGGGTCATGAATACCTAGGGCTCAACTTGCTCTTCTTTCCGAACCTCATTACACTTTTTATAGGTGAAACCCGGAGCAATACTCTTTCTACAATCATGAATGCAATATCACGAACTTTACGGTCAGCATAACTCTTTTTCCTAGACTAAGCTGTGCGAAGTCGATCCTGAATAACCTTGACCTTATCCAAGGCATCCTGTACAAAATCGGTACCCAATAACCGAGCCTCTCCCAGTTCAAACCATCCAACTGGCGAACGACATCGCCTTCCGTATAATGCCTCATATGGAGCCATCTGAATGCTCGACTGGTAGTTATTATAATAAGCAAACGCCGCAAGTGGCAAGAATTGATCCCGAGAACCTCCAAAGTCTATAACACAAGCGCGAAACATATCTTCCAATATATGAATAGTGCGATCTGTCTGTCCGTCTGTCTGTGGATGAAATGCGGTACTCCACTCAAACCGCGTGCCTAACTCATGTTGTACAGCCCTCCAGAAGTGCGAGCTGAACTACGTACCTCGATCAGAAATGATAGACACAGGCACACTGATCTCGCGGATGTAAATTTCAGCTAACCGCTCTGAAGAATAGGTAACTGCTACTGGAATGAAATGTGCTGACTTGGTCAACCTGTCCAGAATGACCCATACTGCGTTGAATTTTCTCTGAGTCCATGGGAGCCCAACAACAAAATCCATAGTGATATGCTCCCACTTCCACTCAGGAATTTCTAACTTCTAAAGCAAACCACCAGTTCTCTAATGCTCGTACTTGAGTTGCTGACAATTTAGACACCGAGCTACATATGCAACTACATCCTTCTTCATTCTCCTCCACCAATAGTGTTGCCGTAAATCTTGATACATTTTGGCGGCACCTGGATGAATAGAATATCCGGGAGTGAACAACTCAACAAAATAATATTTTATAATTTAACACTTTGCCTCAAATATCATTTACGACCTTTATAACTCAATACCAATTGCAACAACATGAACTGGAAAGTAATTCATAAAGGAACAATGCCTTCTTTAATCCAAATTTTTGGCAAATAGATTAATGTCTCCTTTTAAACTTACATAATAAATTATTTACAAATGAATAATCCATAATGAAATTATCTTTAGGAAATATCAACTCAACAAAAACACGAAATTCACATAAAACTCAACGTGGCAATCACACCAAATTATCATATAAATATAATTTCAACAAACCTGGATTTATACATGACAAATAAAGGATTTACTATGTTCCAACAATTTTCTAATTTAATACATAAGGGCGTCTATGAATTTCAACCAATATAATTTGTACATATAAACCAAGTACGTACTCGTCATCTCGCGTACATGGTTTCAATTACATAATTTTCACATAAGACTCAATGCATAAGGGGTAATTTCCCCCACTCAAGATTAGGCAAGATACTTACCTTTTTGAAGTTATACCGATATTCCAAAATTGCCTTCTTGCTTGAATTGACCTCCGGACAGCTCAAATCTATCCAAATTAATTGTATAACTTCATTAAAATTCATCAGAAATAATTCCGGATAATAAAATATCAACTTAAAATTTTATTTTAAAAAGTCAACCAAAGTCAACGCGGGGCCCGCCTCTCGGAACGCGACAGAATTTTTACGAAATCTGAACACCCATTCCGATACGAGTCCAACCATACTAATTTCACTCAAATGTGACTCTGAATCGGTATTCAAATACCAAAAATTCATTTTATGAAATGTCTATAATTTCTCCCAAATTTCCATCTCAAAATATTGATTAAATGATGAAAACAATGATATGTTCATGTATGTTAACCAAATATGCATTAGAATTACTTACCCCGGTGAATTTCTTGAAAATCTCATGAAACATCGCCACAAACCGAGCTCCCAAAGTCCAAAAATGAAATAATACCCTAACCCTCGGCTATATAGTACCACGTCTGATCTCCCAATGTGCGGTCCGCACATTTTCAAGTGCTGCCGGGCATATTCAAGTTCTGCGGCCGCATAATTTTGAGTGCGGTCGCACTTCACTGTGATAGCTTATCGGGCTCTAGTAAATTGCTTATAACTTTTTGTACAAATGTCCAAATGATTCATACTATACCTTTCTGGAAACTAGATTCAAAGGGCTACAACTTTCGTTTTTGAATCATCTCCAAATTCGTTGTGGATTAAACTATATAAGCCTACGAAGTCGGACCATCGAACCTGCAGAACCCCTGATGTGCAGCCGCACACAAAATTGTGCGGTCCGCACTTTTCCTCTGAAGATCCAGAACAACATTAGAGTGCCGAAATGCCCAGACATCGCTCAAAACTCACCCCGAAACTCACCGAGCCACTCGAGATCCCGTTCAAATATACCAACAAGTTCCATAACATAACACGGACCTACTTGAGGCCTCAAATCACATCAAACAACATCAAAACGACGAATTGCACCTCAAATCAAAATCTATGAACTTTGAACTTTCAAATTCTATATATTGTGTCGAAACATATAAAATCAATCCGGAATGACTTTAAATTTTTCACACAAGTCATAAATGACATAACGGAGCTATGAAAATTTTCAGAACTGGATTCCGATTCCGATATCAAAAAGTCAACTCCCCGATCAAACTTCCCGAAAATTCAATTTTCGCCATTTCAAGTCAAATTCCACTACGGACTTCCAAATAATTTTCTGGACACGCTCTTGAGTCTAAAATCACCATACAAAGCTATTGGAATCATTAGAATTCAAATCTGAGATCGTTTACACATAAGTCAAATCTCTGGTAAACTCTTTTTATTTAAGCTTCAAAAATGAGAATTGTTCTTTTAATTAAATTCTGAATCTTCCGAAAATCAAACTCGACCACACCCGCGGGTCATAATACATGTTATGAAGCTTCTCGAGACCTTAAGTCACTGAACGAGGCATTAATTCTTAAAACGACAAGTCAAGTTATTACAAAACCTCTCCACGAACCGACGATAATAACCTGCCAAACCCAGGAAACTCCGGATCTCTATAACTGAAGTAGGTCTAGACCAATTCTAAACTGCCTAAATCTTCTTATGATCCACTATTATGCCTTCAACCGATACAACATGCCCCAAAAAGGCAACTGAGTTTAACCAAAACTCGCATTTCGAAAATTTGGCATATGACTGATTATTCTTCAAAGTCTAAAGCAAAATCTGAAGATGTTGCTCGTGCTCCTCTCGACTGCTGGAGTAAAACAAGATATCATCAATGAACACGACCATAAAAGAATCTAAATAGGGTTTGAACACTCGATTCATCAAATCCATAAATGTTGCTGGGCATTTATCAGCCCAAATGACATCATTAGGAATTCATAATTCCCAATATCGAGTCTGAAAAGTTGTCGTATGGACATCGGATGCCCTAATCTTCAACAGATGATAACTAGACCTCAAATTGATCTTCAAAAATACCTTGGCACCCTGAAGCTGATCGAATAAGTCATCAATTCTTGGCAACAGATATTTGTTTTTGATAGTGGCTTTATTTAACTGTCGATAATATATACATATCCGCATAGAACCATCTTTCTTCTTTACAAATAATACTGGGGCACCCCCGGGCGAGACACTAGGTCTAATGAATCCCTGATCAAGCAAGTCTTGTAACTGCTCCTTCAATACTTTCAACTCCAGCGGGGCCATACGGTATGGTGGGATAGAAATGGGCTGAGTGCCCAGAGCTAAATCAATATAGAAGTCAATATCTCTGTCGGGTGGCATCCCCGGCAGGTCTGCAGGAAATATATCTGGAAATTCATGGACAACTGGAACTGAATCTATAGAAGGAACATCCGCACTAGAATCGTAAATATGAGCCAAATAAGCTAGATAACCCTTCTCGACCATACATCGAGCCTTCACATAAGAGATAACTCTACCGGTGGAATAACCAGGAGTTCCTTTCCACTCTAACCGAGGTAACCCCGGCATGGCTAGGTTCACCGTCTTGGCATGACAATCCAATATAGAATAATAAGGTAACAACCAATCTATACCCAAGATGACATCAAAATCTACCATATTAAGAAGTAGAAGATCCACACTAGTCTCAAGACTACCAATAGTAACCACACACGAATGATAGACATGATCTACCACGCTAGAATCTCCCACCAGAGTGGACACACACAGAGGAGCACTCAGAGAATCACGAGGCATCACTAGATATGAAGCAAAATAAGAGGACATAGGAATAAATAGATCCTGGATCAAATAGAACTAAAGCATCTCTATGGCAAACTGGAACAATACCTGTGATCACTGCATCGGATGACTCGGCCTCAGGCCTAGCTGGAAAAGCATAAAATTGGGGTTGGGCCTCACCACTATGATTTGCGTCTCTGGGACGGCCTCTAACTGGCTGGCCTACACCTCTAACGGCCTGACCTCCACCTCTAGTTGCCTGACCCCTACCTCTATCTGTCTGAGCAGGCGGTGAAGCAACCGGTGCCGGTATGATGGCACGAGAATCCTGCTGAGATCTGTTACTTGACAACCTAGGGCAATACCTCATGATGTGACCAATGTCCCCACACTCATAACACCCATCATGCTGCCTTGGCTGCTGAAGCTGAAGCTGGCCCGAACGGGCCGGATAACCGCTATAGTGACTCTGGAGTGGTGGTGCGCTGATAGGAGCTGAATGTGTGCCAAATACTGGCTGCCCAGAGTAAGGAATAATAGGATCGTGACTCCCTGAAGCACCGTGAGATGCCTGAAGTGCTGAATGAAACGGTCTGGGAGGATGACTCCTACCAAAATTACCCCTGCCTCCAGACGAGGTACCAATGAACCCACCGAACTCACGAGGCCTCTTATCAGACCCCTGCCCTATCTCCTGTGCAAAAACCATCTAGATCCTCCTCGCAGCATTAGCAGCCGCCTGAAAGTAAATCTCACTTCCGGTTTCCTTGGGCATCTGAAGCCTAATAGGGTAAGTAAGTCCCTCAATAAACCTCCTCACTTTCTCTCCCTCAGTAGGAAGTAAAAGGAGAGCATGACGGGCTAGATCCACAACGGGTCTCGTACTGAGTAACAGTATACTGCCCTACTGTAGACGCTCAAATTGCCTGCGAAAATCCTCTCTCAATGTGATAGGGAGGAACTTCTCTAGAAATAGCCATGAGAAATGCTCCTCGGTCAATGCAGGCGATCCAACTGGTCTGGTTAATATATAATCCCTACACCACCTCTTGGCGGAACCCGTCATCTGAATTACAGCAAAATCAACCCCATTAGTCTCAACTATACCCATGTTCTGCAATACCTCATGGAGCGGTCAAGATAATCTTGTGGGTCCTCAGAAGGTGTACCACTGAAATGAACTGGAAAGAGCTTAGAAAACTTGTCCAGCCTCAATAAAGCCTCAGAAGGCATGGCGAGCCTATCACCGGCCTGTGTCGCAACAACTGGCTGAACTACCCCAACTGGCGGGGCTGCTGGAGCCTGATACTGGGAGTTATCTGCTCCGGAGCTGGAGTAGGGGGAGTTTGTGCTCCTCCCCCAGCCTGTGAGACGGTTGGTGCCACTGAAAATGTACTATTCTGGGCCACACCCTCCATTAGGCTCACCAAATGGACTAAAGCGTCCTGAAGTACTGGAGTAGCTATGAACCCTTCCTGAACCTGAACTGATCCAACCGGTACAGTCTGAACTGGAACCTCCTCCTGAAGATCCACCTGAAGTTCTACAATAGGTGATGCTGCTTGAGCTCTAGACTGAGCTCTACCTCTGCCTCTCCCTCGGCCTCTAGCACGACCTTGGTCTCAACCTCTACCCCTGGTCATAGTTGCCACCGGGGGCTCTGGTCCCTATCCATCGGTAGATGTATTACGTGTTCTCACCATCTGCGAGAGAATAAGAATAAATGGTTCAATCATCGATGATAGAATAAAATCGCACGACAGAATAAGAAGGAAGTGATATTGTTCCTAAACTTCATAGCCTCTGAGAGATAAGCACAGACGTCTCCGTACCGATCCTTCAGACTCTACTAAATTAGCTCGTGACTCGTGAGACCTATGTAACCTAGTGCTCTGATACCAACTGTCACGACCCGAAATTCCCACTTTCGGGACCGTGATGGCGCCTAACATTTCACTTGCTAGGCAAGCCAATATTAGAATATAATTTGCCATTTTAACATAATTTTAAATTATAACAAAGAAATAAATGCGGAAATAAATTCTAAAATAAAGTGAATAATCCATAATAATCGCGATGTCTAAATACCATCCCAGAACTGGAGTCACAAGTGCACGAGCTTCTAGAATAATACAAATAAGGGTCTGAATAAAATAAAGTTGTCTTAAAGAAAACACACAGCTAAAATAAAGTAGACGGGGACTTCAGAACTGCGGACGATGTACAGTTATACCTCAAGTCTCCTGTGGGTAGCTGAAATCCGAGCAAGTCTATGGTACGCCGCTGGGACCAACTCCGAAATCTGCACAAGAAGTGCAGAGTGTAGTATGAGTATAACCGACCCCATGTACTCTGTAAGTGCCGAGCCTAACCTCGACGAAGTAGGGACGAGGCTAAGGCATGTCGCTTATAATAATAATAATAATAATAATAATAATAATAATAATAATAATAATAATAATAATAATAATAATAATAATAATAATAATAATAATAATAATAATAATAATAATAATAATAATAATAATAATAATAATAATAATAATAATAATAATAATAATAATAATAATAATAATAATAATAATAATAATAATAGGAATAGTAGTAAGACCGGTAAATAATATTAATAATTGAAGTCAATTCAGCAATCATAATTCCTCAATTTATTTTCATTGCGGCATGCGACCCACTCCAACAATATAAACTTAGAATAAAATCTGTTGCGGCGTGCAACCCGATCCAACAATATAACCTTTCAATTAAATTATGTTGCGGCGTGCAACCCGCTCCAACAATATAAGCTTTAATTATATTTGTTGCTGCGTGCAACTCGATCCCCCAATATATTCATTTTCATTTCCGTTGTGGCATGCAACCCGATCCCCCCAATATATTTTAACAACTCTTAAATGTAATAAAAATACTCCAATAAATACCACGTTCAATGAGAAACTATTAAGCATCAAGTGATACAATAATTATAATTTATTTATGAAATAAATAATGACAAGTAGCAATTAATTATGAAAATCAAGGAGAAAATAGAAAATTTAATATTTAATATGCTAAATGTCAAATAGCAATTAAGACACATAAATCAAATAAACATGTAACAATTATTGCAGGAATTCAAGAATTAATATTTGACAAGGAATATGAGAGAAACAATTATTATAACAATTAATTCGTTTCTTAAAATAATTTAAGATGTTTAAATAATTAAGCAAATAATTAATTTGACAAAGTATAGGCACTCATCACCTTGCCTATACATCGTTACACATAAAATTCACGTAGCAAATAATTCAAGGGTTCTATTCCTTAAAGTTAAGGTTAACCACGACACTTACCTCGATTTGCAACCAACTCAAGATTTTAATAAATCTTTGCCTCACGAATTCGTGTCCGGAATCCTCAAATCTAATCATAAACAATTCAATATACTCAATTCAAATCGTAGAAATTGATTCCATATGAATTTATTAATTTTCGGGATTAAAATTCGAAATTTATTTCAAAAATCAACAGTGGGACCCAAGTCTCGAATCTCGGAAAACTCACGAAATCCGAACACCCGTTCCGATACGAGTTCAACCATAGAAAAATTATTAAATTCCGACATCGGAATGGCTTTCAAATCTTCATTTTATATTTTCAGAAGATTTTATAAAAATCTGATTTTTCTTCCATAAATTCACGGATTCATGATGTAAAAGAGTATGGAATCATGAAATATATTCAATATAGGATAAGGAACACTTAACCCAATGTTTTTCCGTAAAAATCGCCTAAAATTCGCCTTACTCGAGCTCAAAATCTTGAATAATAAAAAATGGGATGAAATTTCATTTCCAGAACTTAAGTTCTGTTGTCCAAGAATTTCTTCTTCGCGAATGCGATAGCACCCTCACGTTCGCGAAGCACATTTTTGTATTGCCCCATATTTCTTCTTCACGAATGCGAGGGCAGTCTCACGAACGCGATGCCTTGCCAAACTTCGCCTTCGCGAACACGGTCTCCCCTACGCGAACGCGAAGCCTTATCGCTTGGTGCCCGGCCAGGCCTCTCCCTTCTACGCAAACGCGAATGCTCCCACGCGTTCGAGATGAACACTGCCCTTTACCCCTTCGCGAATGCGGTCCCCTCTTCGCGAACGCGAAGTGTAAATTCCGCCTGCTTCCAGTTCCTCTTCGCGAACGCGAGACCCCTATCGCGAACGCGAAGAAGGAAACCAGACAGTGCATCAGAAAAATTCTAGCAAAGTTCAAAGTCCAAAATTCAACCCGTTAATCATCTAAAACTCACCCGAGGCCCCCGGAATCTCAACCAAATACACCACCAAGTCCTAAAACATCATACTAACTTAGTCGAAACCTCAAATCATATCAAAGAATGCTAAAACCATAAATCATACCACAATTCAAGTTTAAGGAACTTAAGAATTTTTAACTTCTACATTCAATGCCGAAACATATCAATTCAAGTCCGATTGACCTCAAATTTTGAACACAAGTCATAAATGACATAATGGACCTATAAAAAACTTCATAATTCGAATCCGACCCTGATATCAATAAAAGTCAATTTGTGGTTAAACTTTGAAATCTTTAAGCCTTTAGGCTTCTAGTTTTCGCCAACTGGCGATACTTCAAGTTAGGGACCTCCAAATTAAATTTCGGGCATACGCCCAAGTCCCAAATCACGATACGGACCTACCAGAACTGTCAAAATACTGATCCGAGTCTGTTTGCTCAAAATGTTGACCAAAGTCAACTCAGTTGAGTTTTAAGGCTCTATTTCACATTTTAATCAATTTCTCATATAAAAACTTTCTGAAAAATTATACGGACTGCGCACTCAAGTCGAGGAATGATGAATAGTGCATTTTGAGGTCTTAGAACACAGAAATAATTATTAAATTTAAAGATGACCTTTTGGGTCATCACAGACTTACCCGGATGAAGGATAATCTAGTGATTGACTCCTTGATTCTTGAAGATTGGTGCAAGATTGGATGAGTGGGAGGTTAAGTTTTCTCCTTCTCTCTCTAAAATTCTCTCACCTCTCTCTAGACTCACCAGAAAATCGTCCCAAATAAAGCCCGAAGGTTATTTATTAAAATAGGGTCGGGTTGTAAAAACCCATAAATTTGCACAGCCGCGCCGCATGGGGCGCGGGGCGGTAGTGAAAATGTGCCTAGTAACGAAATTTTGAAGTGTTCTGGAGATCCTCACAGGCGGCTCGCATGGGGCGGCTCGGTAGTGTCACATTCTGCCATCTTTGGATAATTTGGTCATAATTTCTTGTAGGAGTGTCCAAATGACGAACAGTTTGAAGCGTTAGAAACTAGACTCGAAGATCTTTCATTTGATAGGTTGTTCATCACATAAATCTTTATATATATATATATATATATATATATATGCGTTAGAAACTAGACTCGAAGATCTTTCATTTGATAGGTTGTTCATCACATAAATCTTTATATATATATATATATATATATATATATATATATATATATATATATATGCTCGTCCAAAATTTGGTCTTGTGCGTACTCATTTGAAACTTTAGTATATCATGTAATTTTCCAACTTGGCTTAGACTTAGGCCTCTCCTTAGGCCCCACATCACTTATAATATGCCTTGTACACTTATTATCATATCCAATTGATATCCATCATATTAATAGTCCTCGTCTGCACACAAAATAATATAATTAGCACACGTCAATTTTTTTAATAGCGCTTAAGGAATTCGAAATTTTTCGGGGGCGCTACAAATAGAATCATCCCACTACTTCCTTTGTAGTCTCTAGTTAATGTAGTAATCTTGCTTCCTAGCAAGCCGGCCATCACTTAATTAAAAATAAATTGCAATTAGACTTTAATCAAACTGTGCATAGCCATCCATTAATGGTTAACAAATAAATTACAAAATATTATATTATTTTTCCCTTGAATAATTAATGATTATTCCAAAAGATATTTCATGTTTAGAATCTTCCAAAAGGGAATGGGAGATTAATTAACAAAGACAAACACAATATAGCGACTACTATTAGGCTTACTAAACATTGACTTAGAATCAAATAGGCCTACTAAATTTTGATATAGCACGGCATATACATACATTAGTTACCTAAAAACAAATATTTCACCGAATTAATTAACGTAATTCACTACACAATTTCATTGTAAAACACGTGGTTCACATAAACACAGTCCTCAAGTTTTCCCTTGTTACTACATTAACACTACAAGAAAATACAGATATATTACAAATATTCAACACCACGAATTCTCATGTTTAGTCTTCTAAGCCAAATAGAATGAAGGATCATGTGAAACACATCGTAACGTTTTGGAGGCATATTAACTTCGAAATGCCTCCTCACTTGTTTACCTCTTCTTTGCAACCTTATATATTGCCTTGTCGAAATTCCAGCCAGAATTTTCTTCAAGTTAGGAATTTCCTCAACAAGAACTTCAACCGAGAACGATTTCCAGTTTAAAACATCGCTAAAAGGTAGTACGTAATGGTCCTTAATAAGGACCGGAACACAACCCGTGTAAAGTGCCTCGACCATTCGTGGACTAGCAACTTCATAACCACTTGGACATAAGCAATACTTACTCTTCCTTAGCATGCCATAGTACGAGACACCCTTTGGTAGATACCTATGAACTTGGATATCGTCGTCTTTGTTTTCCCAATGCTCGAGAAGTATCGGGCGTATAGGTCCATGAAGTCCTCCGGCGAAGAACGCCAAAATTGATCGATGTGATGGGGATGGACCGCCAATTAGGCCGTCCATTGTACCTCCCGGAAGAAGGATCTCCGGAAAGGATACATCTTTAGAAGGTTTGAATCCTTCCGAGGTATTTGCGTTGCATAACGCTCTAATTGAGTTCTTGAATAGCTCCGGAACAGCCTTGGAAATTTCAGGCCCCTACAAAATCGACGCATTCCAAAACAATCATTATTCTAATAACAAACTTTTCTCTAGAAACAACAACATACGCAGTTTAATCCCACAAGTGGAGTTTGGGAAGGGTAGTGAGGACGCAGCCTTACCCCTACTCAAAAAAGGAATAATTAAGTTGAAAATTACAATGAAAAACGGTCAACGCAGGAGTAGGGTGTAAGGTTTTACCCAATCATGGCAAGCAAGCATGAAGTGATCCGCGCCTAGGCTTCGATTCCAGTAAGGATATTTCCCAGCGACAAGATTAATGTAATCCCTAAGCGTTTGTTTCATAGGATTCCAATGTTCTTTGGAGTTTCTATCATATATGAAGTGAACTATTGCCGTCACACTGATTGGTAGGAAAAATATATGAGCTTTCTCAGGGTCTCTAGTTCGGAATTTGGTCGTCTCCATTTGATAAATAAAGTTTCCCTCCATCGCGTATATGCTTTTGCACGGACCATTGTGAAAAATAGGCTGATCGCCTTCTTCGTACACAAATACCTTGAATTGCTTTTCCATTTCCAAATAACTCCTGAAGTTACAACCAAAATACATTACACAAACAAATCGGACACAAAAAAAAAATAGATTTCTTGATTAAAAAGTGTCAATTATGATGAACAACAAAAGCAAATTAATAATGAACGATAAACAGCGCCACACCTATGAAAAGCATTGGCATTCCAATACATAGGACCTGATGGAATGTAATCGGCATCATCTGTTTGATTTCCAGACGTAGCGGCTTCTTTGATGGCGGCTCGAAATTTCCCTAATTTGGCTTCTAATCTCTCCAAATTGCTAAACTTTCTCTTGATTCTGGTTTCAATTGGAAGAGCATGAGTTTCATTCAAAGAAGGGAACTCATGTGGTTTGTCATAGGAAATAATGTTAAAACTTTCATTCTTCTGTATAACCTGCTTAAAAAGATTTGCAAAAATTACCATTCAGTAAGGAGAGATTTGTCCACGATATTCGCTACAAAAATTACCAAATCACTATTACATGCAAACTACTTAATAACTGATAATGACAATTGACAAGTATTATTTGCTTAAAATTATGAGGCCACTGCAAAATATATACTCCCCCCATCCCATTTTATATAAAGATATTACTATTTTGAGAGTCAAAACAGTAATCATTACGTATGTCAACTTATAATATGTAATTTTCAAATATGTAAATTATATTTAAAACACGAAGAATTTATACATGAATTCAAATAGAAAATCATGTGCTTTGAAGCTCATACTTCAACCCTTCAATTCGGACAGAGGGAGTAAGATTTAGTTCAGAAATCTTTCTTCCTCTTTTTCCTTTTTCCCGATCATCGGATATAAAGTATTTCTAATTAAACCATCCAAAACACACCCCTCCCCACAAAAAAGAGAAGGAAAATAAGAGAAAAAAAGAAAAGGCAATCACATTTCCCCTGCTTTTTTATTTCTTTTTTCCACAGACAAGAAAATAACTACTTGTAATGCGGTTTATTCATACCAGTTCAGTTAAATTCTATGAACTATGCAGAAAATAACTATTCAAAGGGGAAACAAATATACACTGAAAAGTACTCAGTAGTCGGTACCCACTAGAACAGATACAAAACTTGACCAAAAAATAAATAAAAACAAAAAATTACAGAAAACTCATAGCTCCATTGTTTTTTCTCCTTCTAAAAATTACTACTCCTATCATTTAGCAATAAATTAACTACAGACATCTAAAGTTCACGAACCTTTAATTTTAGAGTTTAACTTCTATATACTAACAATGTAATTTTTTTTTACAATATCAGGTCACTTCAAATGTAGTACTAACAGGTAATCCCCCTTAACAAACTGAATTAGTAAATAGCAGATCCACTAAATTGTATTGATAGTGTAATTTTTACATTGTTAGCGAATATAAGTTAAATCCTTATTTTTAATCCAAGAAACTCTGATTTTAGGCTCTACTTTTTAAAAATAAAATCATCACAGACACTCAGAAAACAAAAAAAGTACATGCACATAAAAATGCCCACAAATTTCCTTTAAAACATTTTAAAAAAAAAAAGATAGAGAAAAAAAAATTGAATTAGTAAATATCAGACATTAAATTGTATTGATAGTGGAATTTTTACATTGTTAGTGAATATAAATTAAATTCTTAATTTTAATGTAGGAACTCTGATTTTAGGCCCTACTTTTTAAAAATAAAATCATCCCAGCACACAGAAAAGAAAAAAGTACATGCATATTAAAATGCGCACAAAATTCCTTTAAAGCATTAAAAATATTGAGAAAAAAGAAACAGAAAAATAAGACTTACTGGTTGCTGAATTTCTTGAAGTTCTTGAGCTTCTTTCTGAACTTCTTGATCAGATTCAGCAGTAAGTGGAGAAAAACTATTACTACTGTTAAAGCTGTAGTCTTCCAACAGAGCTTCTTCTCGGTTAGCGCCGCCGTTTCCAGCCACCGCCACCGCCACCACTTTTGGCTGAAAATCCGGTTGCTCACCGCCGGAACTCTTTTTAAGTACTGTTTAAGAAGCAAAAATTAGTAAAATAACCATTAAAGTATTATTACTAAAATAATTATTATTAGTAATCCAGTCCAAAGAATACTAACCTGAAGAAAAAAGCCAACTTGAAGAAGAAGAAAATAAAGAAGTTGAAGTTTTTGAATTATTCCCAAAAGCGAAAAAAATAGAAACCAAAATAAATGGCACCATAATCCACAAAAGCCTCGTTGATGTTGATGAATAATACATCTTTTTTCTATAACTTTCCATGATTTTACATAAACAACAACAATAACACAAAAAAGCTTACTATATGGTACTCCTATATATATAAGGTGAAATTATTATGGGTTTGGATATTCTTTTCCTATTATATGTATGTATTTATTTTCTTGGGAAAGTGAAGGAAAGAGGAGATGGGGTTTTGGAATAATGAAGGAGAAGAGCAACAATTGGTGAGAAAAGGTTGCGATAGACTGCCAAGCGTCTCTTAGTCTAAGCCTTTATTTTCGAGGAGTTCATGCAAAAATACATCATTTTTCTTTTCTTTTTTTCATTTCACCTTTGTCCTTTTCCTATTTATTTCCCAGAAAATAATGCATACAAATATGCTTTTTTGTTTTGGATTTTAGTTATAGTATAGTATATTACTCCACATGCAATGATATTGTAAGGATCTTTTTATACAATTTTTGTATATATGCTAGCTACACTATATACTTATTAGATTATGAATTAATATTTGAGATTTGTCAATAAGTATAATAAATAATCTGATTGTATAAATAATTTTTATGTTATTAATTATTAGAGCAAAAAATTTGAACTCATTTATTTTATTGTTTTAAAAAAAATTCAAGTTCAATAGCGGTCGTGCATATACAAATTCAGTATACTCTCTTCAATAGTACTTTTTATTATAAATTTATAACGATTTTGGACATGTCAATTAGCATGAATATTGGTTAATCTATTAGGTGTATGTTGTTTTCCATCATCATAAGTACTAAAAAAAATTCTTTATGAAAATTTAACAAATTATCTCAAATTTAGAGCACACTTGGTTTGATATATTTGAGGTGGATGAACGGGTGTGTTATTTAATGAGTAGAATTTTAAACTTTTGAAAATGGCATTAAATTTAAGGAAGTTTTAAATAGGGTCGTTTTAGAACCTGAAATGTGTAATTAGATTTTCATAACTGCAATTTGTTGTCATTAATATGTTATGGAAAGGAATTTATTTAGGATAGGTAATTCACATGGTATAGTGGAGCTGAATTAGGAAGGTAGTTTTCAAGATTCTCATTGAACTATTTGTCAAAAAGTAAGAGAAATTCAACTACTAAAATATAGGACATGCATCATGGCTTTTGAGTTTTTGACTTTTCTATTTTCCTTTTATGCAGAAGGTTGGGCCATTTTATGTCCTCTGTCGATGATTCTACCTTACATTTTAATATTTTTCAAAATTTGGTATGTTTTACTAAGAAGAGAAACTACTTTAAGTTCAAATATACTCATATATAGAATATAATACACTTAATTAAATTAGAAAAGAGAAGACGTATTTACTTGCATGGCTGACTGTTACAGCTCAGCCCACTAGTAATATTATCCACTTTGGGCCTAGACCCGTACGGCTTTAAAACGTGTCACTAAAGTCTAAGGTCTGTCAACTTATATAGTCACCATATCTCCCGTATTTTGTCGATGTAGAATTCACCTAGAGTGTCACATACACACCCTTTAGGGACTCTGTGTCGTCGCTGAGATTTGTCCCACCAACATTTAAGATTGCATGCGAAGTGAATCTGATACCAACTTTGTCATGACCCAATTTAAGATCATGACCGGCGCTTGGGAGCAAGTGCTCCCAAGTAAACCTTATCGGTATTTTACATAAAATTAAACAAAGTTTTTCCTATTTTAAGATTAACCAAATATTATCATGTCTCATTAATAAACACAACAAATCAATATTCATCAAAAGCAGTCATAATCTTCATCAATTAATAAAAAATAAGCCTCTACCAATATTATCAACCTTTTCCAACATAATAATACTAAATCAATCTCCAAAATACATAAAGAAAGTGCAATATTTGTCACTGGTCTATAATAATAAAAGGATACTCATGACACCAATAAAAATGATTATGGAGCGACTTTAAAAGCTCGAAAGGAAGGAACATGACAAATAGATAATCTATTCGCCCACGTGAATAAGTGCGGGGTTCACCGGAAATTGTCAATTCGTGCGCTCTAATTAGGGAGGTCATCGTTTGCATCACCTGTTGTCTCTGGAAAAAATAATAACGGGGGGCGAGTCGCTAGCTCAGTGAGTAATAATATTTAACCACAACTATTTTTAATTGGGGACAAGTCAGAGAACATACAATATATTAACCAGAAAATATTATTAAGATGCCCTTTCAAACACAATTAAAAGAAATCAGCCTCATCATGTGTTTAATATAAATAGAAATCAATTAACCATTCGGTAATAAATTCGATAAACACTATGTTATATCAAATATTCATTTTTGGAAGGTTTCAATAAACGGATCATGTAATCGGTATAAGTGTGGACCTCTTCGCAAGAAATCAAATACAACGGTAGTCCTTACTCGAGGAAAATCAGTAACGGTATGCTAGTTCTACCTTCCCACTAGCGAGGGCTGTAACGGTAATCCATAATTACAAGGTGCATCAGGTCTAGTGAACCTGCCGTAGCTATGGGGGTCCTTCAAGTCTCCTCCCATTTATACTTGTCTCTGTAATTGGTAAATACTCGTATAAAAATATTTTAAGATAATATAGGGTATTTTAGTTTTTATCAAATCATGTAATTTCATTTCGATAACAATAAATATTATCTCAAGTAATGGTAAAACATATTCAGTAACAATGAGAACATTCAAATAACTGTAATCATCTCAAATAAATATAGCGGTATCATATCAAATAAAAAACTTGTCTCACGTGCAAATTCAAAACAGTCGGTAACATGTTTATATTAAAATTATGTGCAAATCATGAAAATTGAAGAAACACAAATTGCGTAAGGTTACTAATCACCTCTTGATGTCAACTAAACAAAGCTTAACTTCTAGTCAGATCCGGATTGCTTAGCTCGTTTACGAATCTATAAATCAATTTAAAGCTTAGTATTATCATCCACTAGTTCAGTAATTTATAATTAAGGTGATAACGGATCACTATTCCAATTGTATATTTATATAAATTATGGTTTAAGTAAAGGCGAGATGACACCTCTTAGAATAAGGATTCCTATCCTTTTTCCTTAATGTTTTTGTCATTTTAATTTTTTTATTTTCTTTCTAAATAAATCAATTGAAAAATGCTTTGATCTTTTCAAAAAAAATACTTTTTAAATATTTTGATCAAACACCTTAAATTTCTTTAAAAGTATTCCCTCCGTCTTAATTTATGTGAACCTATTTCCTTTTTAGTCCGTGCCAAAAAGAATGACCCATTTTCTTATTTGGCAATAATTTACCTTTATGCAATGATTTATAGCCACACAAAATATATGTGCCTCATTTTATATCACATGTTCAAAAGTCTTCTATCTTTTCTTAAACTTTGTACCCAATCAAATGGGTTCACATAAATTGAAACGAAGGGATTATTATTTTTCACAAAAAAAAAATATTTTTAGCCTTCCACAAGCCTGGCCAAACAAGCTAAATTCTATAAATACTCATTGTCTTGAGTCTATAATTGGTACAAAGTACAAAGGAATGGGTTTGAGGAGTAGATTAGTCACAGCTTAAGTAGTACTAACAAAGATGATTATTATTTAACTTTTCTCTCTTTTGGCTTGTTTCATTGCTTGGTTATGATCTTTTTGGAATTGTAGAAGATAGGAATGAGGCCTTCGTCACCATACAATTTCTATTCTCGTATTGTATGATTGCTCTTAAAGATCAATCATGAGTATAATATAATATTTTGTTAAAACGATATATGTCATGTAAATATTTAAATAAAAACAAAGATATCGTTTTATACCTTTCTTGTTTCTACAAGTATTAGAATCTTATGAAAAGTAATCACCTCGTATTCATAAATATATTTCTATAAAAATCTTTAAAATAATATTGCATAGATCTCCCTTCACCGCTTCTATTTGCAAATCCAAGTATTTTGGGTGATTAAATAGTACTCTTAATTAAATTGAAGGCTCGACCTTAGCAACCTAACCTCCTTCACTTCATCTTTTCGCTCTAGCATAATGAATACTCTTATGATTTTCTTACTTTTAGATTAGTCTGAGCAATAGATCTCTAATTTTTCGCTTAAGCTTCATACCAAGGTTAGGTGATTATTAATATAAAAAATAATTAAGCCATATGCACTGATATTACAAAAAAAATCTTAGTATTTGGTACTGTAGCTAATTTGCTCTAACATGTTATCTACTCTATTATTCAAGCCACAAGATTTGGCTTGATGTTAGTCAAAAACAGGTTAGCTTACTGGTGATGTAAAAGAAATCATATGTCCAGATTTTATAACTCATATAGTAAAAAAGAGTTTTAATGATATTAATAAGCAATTAATTCACCAATTTTGACCAGATGTAATAATAATGAGTCATAATCAGGTCAATTTTGTACCAACTTGAAGATAAACGTAGTTAAAAATCAAAATAATATTTCTTCATTAAAAGCCAAAGAGACGTTATCACATATTCTGGTTTATTTATTTTTAACATTCGAAATATTAGTGACATAAAATAGCACCGTCCATTGCGTGTCAGTTTGAGTTCCCCTTTGATTGACACATTTCATTTGCAAAGCTTTAAAAAAAGAAGATTCTTTCCCCCAAAATGTTGTTTCAGATAACTCAGAAAGGTAAGACGAATCAGCTGCTTCCTTTATTACTCTTACGTCTTTATTGTTGCTTTATTTAATTTATATTTTGCTGTCAGTTTTCAAACAGAAAAATATTGATAATTTTAAATAATAAATGTCAACTCCTAAATTACGTATGAGGAAAAAACCGTATCACTTTCCTGAGTTCCAGCTCTTTTTCACAAAGCTAATTGAACAATTTGAGAGTTTTAAAAGAGTTTCTAGATTTTAAACGATTGTTTGGGACTATTTTTTTTTAAAAAAGTGTTGTAATGTTTATTTGAAAAGGATATTTCAAATACTTAAGGATCGTTTAAATTCGTGAAAAGAAAAGTTAATTGTTAGTTTATATAATCCACTCGAACTAATTACCTACTGCAACATATAATTATTGTCTAAATTACATGATATATAAGACATTATAATTTATATCCTAAACTCTTAATTATGAGTATAAAAATTCCATTTCATCACATGTCATTATTTAGCTGTCTTTCATGGGTAGAGGGCAGCTGTTCAAATACAACATTAGTGCCTGGAAAATCTATACATTATAATCGCCTTCAAATAATAGCCGACAAAGTATATTTTTATTATTAAAATACTTATATTATATATATATATATATATATATATAATATTAATATATATTTTTAACTAGCGATTGTAATTATTTTTTATCAACCCACTAACAGCTTGTTTGGATGGTCGTCACCTATTGTATTGTATCGTATTGTTATTTTAAATACGATATTTCTTTGATTGTTACTTAAATTTTATTGTATCGTATCGTTAAATCCGTCGTTACGTAACGACGAAATGTGTCACTTTATGTAACGACCGATTTGGTGTGGTTGCGTCGTTATCTTGTCTTTTTCTCTCATCTCACCCTTCACTATTATTAAATAATTTTATTTTATCATTTACCCTATCTTTTTATATAATAAATTTACCCTGTATCATAATTTTTCTTCATAATATTGTAAATTTATTTTTCATATTGTTGGTGCATGATATCATGAAACAACGACAAACGATACATTCTATTAAAATATTGTATTTATCAAACTATACAATACAATACATTATGAAACGATGTGTAACAACCGTATGTATTGAGGCAATGGCGAGTGGAATAGGGGATTTTTGTTACAGTAGTACTTGAGCATCTAATAATGAATGTCACAAAAGGATACAGTTCTAGAATGTTGTAAAAATTTTATTATTTGAATTCAATATCTTCTGGTAAAGTTGGCAGTTGTTACACAAAAATCAGAATAAAAGAGTTGAGAATCTAAATAAGATACTACCAAAAGGCAGAAGAAATAAGTTAGCAAAAGCAATATATCAAGGTGTCAACACTCCAAAGTCAAAAATACAACCAATTTACACAAGTAGCCTTTGCAAAAATTTACGAATATAGCCACTATCTCTTCTAAGTAGAAAGGTCAGATATTTATTATGATCTCTATTCAAGCATGACTCTTGCTGCTCATTTATTAGTATAATAATAAGGTGTTTTCTTCTATTTAATCCAGGCGTTTATTTTGAATTCTCAATATGTGTTTCCATTTTCCGTTATTCCTCAAGAAATTATGCTAAAGAATATGAAGTATTTATTCAAAATTTTCATCTTTTGAGTCACGTAATTAGCACAACATGAGAAACTCGTCAAAGTAATTGCTCGTAACATAAATTTATAGATGCCAAGAAATAGAATCTCGAGGTTTTAAATAAATGAAATCAAGAATTCAAGATTAATTTGCCTAGTAGTGGATATGTGATTTGGTTTCATATTATTGCCATATATAGTTCACGACAAATTGTAAGAGTAGAGTCAAAAGTTGGTTATTCGTGCAACTTTGTCCCATGCACATCCAGAAACAAAAGGAGGGCTTACTGTTTAAATCCAAATGTTGATCCAAGGTTATTTGTCACGATCCAAAATCCGTTAAGGGTCGTGATGGCGCCGGACACCACTGTCAGGCAAGCCAACACTAAATAGTTAATTAAATTCTCATTTTAATATTTTTGAAATCGTAAATTTACTTCAATTTATCTAGTAAAGGATGAATTTATAGAATAAATACAATGTTTTCCAATTTCAATACTGAACATCCCATAATTATCCCACATCCCGGTGTCACAAGTGCATGAGCATTTTCTAGGAGTTTAAAATAAAATACAATAACTATTCGGAATATAAATTTGGACAGGAAAGAAAATACCATACTCTGAAGGAGACTCTGCTAGCTGCGGATCGTATATAAGATGCAGCTCACCTAAGTCCCCGTAATAACCGTGCTTCTGCGCCCACAAGGCCACTAGTCATATATGTACCTACACAAAACGTGCAGCAAATGTAGTATGAGTACGTAAATCAATGCGTACCGAGTAAGCATCCCGCCTAACCTCGAAGAAGTAGTGACGAGAGGTCGACTTCGACACTTACTATGGGCTATAAGTAAATAGAATAATATCATTAAATTAGACTTGAAGGATTAATTAATACGGTTGCAAGCCCATTATTCTGAAGTAAGTAAGCAGTTCTTTTCTAATTAAGAACTCTCCAAATTGATTTTCCATTATTTAGCAATTTATCTCAAGCCGAGAAGGCAATGTCATTTATTACAATTTCCAAATCAATCAATTAAATCATGTCGAAGTCGTACGGCCCGATCCAAAAAATATTTAAAATGTGCACTGTCAGAGGGTCGAATGGCGCGAACCATAGATGCATCTATTTACTACCGAGGTGCTCGGCCCGATCCACAAATAATAATTTTTTTCAAGAAAATAAAAGTTTCTCATTTACAGTCAAGTATCTTATACAAACCTTCAAGTAAGTGAGTTTAACCTTATACAATTCTTTTATCAATTTCTATCATGACTAGGTGATTATATTAGCAAGTAAGGGCACAAATATTTCAAGTATAGCATGATACGGGTCCTAAACTATCCGGACAATAGCATAATAGAAGCTACGTACGGGCTCTCGTCACTTTGTACGTACGTAACCCCCATAATTAGGTACAAACATTTATTTAATTCACCTATGGGGTTAATTCCCTCTTACAACGTTAGAAAGTAGACTTACCTCACTCCGAAGTTCCATAGCCGGATCCCAAGCCTTTCCAACAATTCAAACTGATGCCCAACGCTCCAAAATAGTTAATAAATGTGCAAACCCATAAAAATATACTCTAATACTCACAATAATTCAATTTACAACAATTTTCAACTCCGCTCGGAAAGTCGATAAAATCACCCTCAAGCCCACGTGCCCGGATTTCGAAAATATTTTGAAGATAAACATTACCCAAAGCACTACGAACTCAAATATATAATTTATTCTTAATTCTTTAACCAAATTCGTGGTCAAATTCCAAAAATATCAATTTCTAGGTTTTTCTTCAAAATTCTAAATTTCTATAATTTTTCATGTCTAAATCCATATAAACTCATGTATTTAACTCAAAATTGTTAAGAAAGCACTTACCCCATTATGATTGATGAAGATGACACTCCAATGTGCTCCAAAATCGGCTCCCATGGGCGAAATAAAATGAGATAGAGCCAAACCTTCATTTTAAAGAAGACACTGCCCATCCCCGACTTCCGCACTTGCAGTCACTTGACCGCTCCTGCGGTTCCGCAGGTGCGGCCCAACTACCGCTTATGCGGTCTTCCACCAGACCCCTCAACTTCGCATCTACGGCCACCATCCGCTTCCGCGCCTCTGCTTTGTGAGTTCTTTCCCGCATCTGCGGACTCGCACATGCGGCCCTCTTCTCGCAGGTGCGATTACACTAGAAGTCCAACTGCTTCAGCCCTTCCTAAAATTTTATTTTTAATCCGTTAACCACCCGAAATCCACCCGAGGCCCCCCGAAACCCCGTCCAATCACACCAACCAGTTCCAAAACATAATGCGGGCCTGCTCGAGGCCTCAAATCATATCAAACAACGCTAATACCACGAATCGCACTCCAATTCAAGCTTTATGAACTTTAGAACTTCAAACTTCCTCATTCGATGCTGAAACCTATCAAATCGCGCCCGATTGCCCTCAAATTTTGCACACAAATCGCATTTGACATCACGGACCTACTCCAACTTCCGGAATTGGAATTCGACCCCGATATCAAAAAGTCTACTCCATGTCAAACTCTCCAAAAACCTTCAAATTTCTAACTTTTACCAAATGACCCTCGAAATGACCTACGGACCTCCAAATACACTTCCGGACGTGCTCCCAATACCATAATCACCATATGTAGTTATTCCCAAACTTGGAATTCCAAACGGACATCAATAGCATTGAAATGCATTTCAACCCAAATTTATAAAATTCTTCCAAAATGCCAACTTCCACAATAGGCGCCGAAACGCTCCCGAGTCATTCAAAACCCGATCCGAACATACGCCTAAGTCCAAAATTATCATACGAACCTGTTGGAACCTTCAAACCCTGATTCCGAGATCGTTTACTCAAAAATCAAACCTTAGTCAATTCCTCCAACTTAAAGCTTCCAAAATGAGAATTTTCTTTCCAAATCAACTCTGAGCTCCCTGAATCTCAATTCTGACTACGCGTACAAGTCATAATACCTGAAGTGAAGTTGCTCATGGCCTCAAACTGCTGAACGACGCGCTAGAGCTCAAAACGACCGGTCGGGTCGTTACATTCTCTCCCACTTAAACATATGTTCGTTCTCAAACGTGTTAAGAACTGCGTTGGAGTTGTCCGAGATTACTGTTTAACACCTCGTGCACCTACCAGTGCTACCACAACTCAGTTGAGCACATTAGCTCGATCAAATCTGAAGATATTCTATTTTATTTAGGCAAATAAGCCTTAGAGTCCAGTTCCAACATCCGGAATTCTCTGCCAGACCTGCTTCCAATATACGAACATTGTATCAATCACCACACGATATACCAGAACACGACTGCATACCTTTGCCGAATTCACACCATGCACCGCAACATTCACATGACCATAATAATATTCTCTGATCATAATAGCCGATATTCCCCGAATCTGATGCTCACCATGCACCTCATGACATATATATGTCTGTTTCCAACTCTTGCAATACCGTCACGACAGAAGAGATATATGGAAATTCATAACCGGCTGCCGAGTCAACAAATCATTAAGTCTCTCCTCTTGACTAGAATAATCACCCCATTATAACCAAATGATGGTATTTGCTCTTTACTATACTTCATATAATCTGATCGCACTGATCTCGGGTCTAATAATCTCGTCTCACCCCAGTACAAGCTGCTCAGGCAATAAGCCACCTCAGACATGATCAAAAATCTCATGTGATGCCATAATGTGCCAACAAGCTACCAACTCGAACGTGATACATAAGTAAAATGAACTCTGGAAGGGATTACTCAACCCACGTAACTAATTAGATAACCGAAAAGGTGTCATGAACCTTTCCTCAGAAAATGGGACACAAAACACGCAAAATAGAATATAGGGGACTGTACTCAACATCACACTGTTGCGGCGTGCAACCCGATCGAAACAATATACCTGTGGCGGCGTGCCACCCGATCCACACATAAAATCTGCATAAAGAGATACTTATCGAGCTAGAATGCTCATTACTACAAAATACCCGAATATCGGCCACAAGCACGCTAAGTGCATAATACCATCCCTGGGGAGACAAATAGCGCCATACGCTAAAAAACTCAAGCACAACTAAGGTGTGATATATGATTTGAATCTCGAGAGCCATCCTGCTCACATAACACCATCGCTATGCGGAACCTCAACACATAAGAAATTTACCAAGCCGTTTCATAACTCACACGGCACAATATAGTATTACATGAAATAGCTGACGACGAAACGACATCCAACGTCTGAATACTCCTCCAAAAGGAGCACTATGCTGAAATGAACACATCCAGCCTGATACAGAGCCCATATTCATATTTATATACTTTCATGGACCTCAAGCTAGGGGTGTGCATAATACCGGTCGAACCGAAAAAATCGGCCGAATCGTGAATTTCGGTGCACGATTTTTAAATTATTAATTTTTAGTTTTTCGGTGCGGTTTACGGTTTTGGTATTTCGGTTTTCGGTTTAACCAAAAAATCAAAATTTTGGTATTAGTTATTACCCATTTTAGGCTGAAGCCCAATATCTATTTGAACTTTGAAGCCCAATTTAGTTTACCCAAACCCAAACTTACTAATAGTCTGTCTGATACCCAAACCCATCGGTTATACTAAATCACTAATACACTTAGTCACTTCCCATTTTCCAAACCTAAATCAGAAATTAGATTTAGGGTTCTTCCTGTGCGACTGCTGTGAGCACCTAATTTTTGCCCTAATAAAAAATTACTCCTAAAAATCCAAAAAATAGCTTTAAATTATTTTTCTATATTTTTACTTAGTTTGCTTTGTACGTATTCATGTTTGATGCATTTTTAAGTTGCATTTTAAGTCCTAAAAAAAATACAAAAATATTTTTAATTTTTACATTTTTTTAGATTTTAATTGCATAATCAATTGCATTTGTAAAACACTAAAATACCAAAAAATCATTAGTAACTCTACATGCATTTGTTAGCTAAATGAATTAGTTAATTATAAAAAAAATAGGTCATTAGGTTAATTTTATAAATTAGTTGAAATTAGGAGTGTTAAATAAATTGATTAATCTTGCAAAATACAAAGAAAGAAAAGAGAAGATTATGGTGTCTCATTACAGCTTTGGGCCAGGTGCTTCTAGTGGCCCATTTTCTTTCCATTCGCCACAGCCCACTACCTGTCAGCCCAATATCCCCTCTTCATCTCTAAAATAGACCCTAATTTCACTCTCCCCTTAGAGGCTGAACCACAACAGAGAACGGACCCCCCTCACTTCTTCAACAAGCAGCAGCGCACCCCCCCTGCTCCATCTGCAATCTCTATCAGGACCTTCCCCATTTTAAAACCATAGCCGCCTCCCCCCTCTCCTTCTTCACTCTCCCATCTATATCATTCAAAACACATTCCTCACTACATAGACATTTATTTTTATATTTTTCAGATTCCTCTCACCAACACACAGTTTTCACTCAGCATTTTCCTCTCAGATTTCACACATGAATACACCCTAATTCCTGTATATTCAGAGAGGTTTTCAGACTTTTCTTTGTTCTCAAAAACTTCTGGAATTCCAGCCTTCTACCTTTAGAAAAATGTTAGAAAACTAAAAAATCTTCAGTTAGCTTCATTATTTGATATTGGGCATCATTCTTCAGCTATTTGCTTTTTTTTCATTTTTTCTGGGTTTTTGGAGTTTGGTTTATCTCCATTTCTTTGCTGTGTTTACTGTTGCTGTCTGGATATTGCTGTTGCTTCACCCCAATTTCAGAGACTTATTTTCTTAAATTTTTTATCTGCTGCTTCTCTTCAGGTACTAATTTCAACTTTGAAATGTAAATATGGTTGAACGTCCCTATGCTATGAGTTGGTTGAAATTTATATACATCCCTAAATATTTTTTTGTTATTGTGCCTCCCACAATGAGTAGGTTTGGGCTTATTGAACATGTAAACCTGTTTATTCGAGAAAACTGAGCATGTATTTTGATTCTGTAGCTTAACATGAACAAATTATTGTTTGGATTTGCTGTTGACTTCAGTATGATATAGGATGCTTAGTTAAGTTTGATTCGCCAATTCCTCATTAGCCGTTAGTTTTATTTGATATGAATTGCCAGTTTGCCATTTGTTGCTATAAAATTCAACTGTGTTTCTTAGGACGAGAGACTCATGATAATTCTAGTCGGAGTTTTCAAAAGTTGAAAAATGAAAGTGTAAGCTATTTTGTATGAGCAGAATTAATTGTTCAGAATCCACCCTTTCACAAAAAAATCAGCCGTTTTCACACTAAAAACACCCCTAAGAACGGCAGCCACCACCAATCCCTACACTCCCTAGATCAGCCGCAAGAAGCAAAAGAAAAAAACCAGCAGCTAAAAACTGAACTCCATGCCCCATTTACTAAGCTAAGGGCCGCACTCCCCCACCTCCTTTGACCGCGCCGGCCACCACCAAGACTCCCGGAAATCAGCCCCACACATATAGAAACAGACGAGCAAAAAGAGAGAAAGAGGAGTTTCAAACGAGAAGAAACAGAAGATTCCATTAATTTTTCAAACTATTAACACCATTAGAACAAAGAACAGCGAAGGAAAAAGGCAGCATCTCGCCTAAGCCCGAAAATCAGCCAAAAAACGATGTCATAGCTCATCCAAATAGCTCCTCGTTTTAGCTCCGAAACCCCATTTCTGTTTATAAAAAAATGCAACCATGGAATCCAGCGAGTTTGGGAGTTGAGGCAGGCGAGGTTCGTCGAGGTTTCATCAGTGGATTCTACGGTTCGAGGTGTCTATTTCTCGGTCCAGTTTGAAGTTCAGAGTTTGTTTCTGCTGTAATCAAAGGAAATCGATTCATTATTAATTAACTTTCAAAGAAGAAATTTAGGCTCCATTTCAGGTCCATTCTTTCCCCTGTTATTTTCCTTTTCTTGAATTTTCTCATGTGCTGGTCTACGTTTGTTTGCACACCATGTTTTAATCGTTGCTTTACGACTAGTTTTTGATTTCTCCTTTTTAAATCCATTTGACTTGAATCTTTGATTGAGCTTTTAACAATAGACAATTTGCCAATCTTGTCTTGTGAATACATGTTGATACGTAAGTTGAAGAGGGGCACTAGATACCCGTAGGGAGGCAATTGTGAGTAAATGGGATTGGGCCATGGGAGTTCGAACAGAATTAAGAAATTAGGCTTAAGAGAGTTGGACAGTAGATGACATGTTTTATTTCTATTTCGTTATTACTAGATACTCATTGAACGCTAGAAGCATGTTTAGGTCGTTAATATTCACAAACCTTCGTAGTTTGCTTTAGGCACGATTAATAAATTATCGTGGCCATGGGTACGGTTCCCGTGGCATGGTCACGATACGTAAATTCCAATTCGGGTGTGCATTTTATGTGACCCGACCATAACTTCGATTAATAATAAAATAAGCATGTCGTAAATCGCGGGTGCATTTAATATGGCGCGATTTACGACGGGTGCCAAAACGATAAGTGTACGACATCGTGACTTGTTCCAGAAATAATTCCATAAATAATTAAAAGCGGTTAAAAAGTAAAAATGCACAATAGGTTTTAAATATATAACAAATCAGATAATTAGGCAAATTAATAATAGTTAAGCGACCGTGCTAAAATCACGGAACTCGGGAGTGCCTCACACCTTCTCTCGGGTTAACAGAATTCCTTACCCGGTCTTCTGTGTTCGCGGACCATAAATAAGAGTCAAATTTCCTTAATTTGGGATTTAAAATAAACCGGTGACTTGGGACACCATAAATTATTCCAAGTGGCGACTCTGAATAAATAAATAATCTCATTTCGAACAATATCACTTAAATTGGAAAAACTCCCCTATCACCGCGGAAAAAAAGAGGTGTGACAGATCTGGCGACTCTGCTGGGGAGAAGAACCCAGAATCTTTGGTTCAGGGTTCAGAATTCGAGCTTAGAATAATTGTGATACTTGGTTTTGTTTATAATCTGATTTTTACGTGTTTGAGCCTAATGTGCTAAATGCCGCTTTTTATCGCTTTGATATTGTTTGAACTGTATATAAATTGCTACGAAACCCTCCTTTTCTCTGAATCTTCTAAATCTTCTGGGGAGCGTGCGCTTCGCGTGGCTTCTTTTCTGTTAGAGTCATATCCTAATTTTAGAACGAGATTCGGACAAGTTGCAAAGCCGGTTCTGCCCCTCCCCCCTCCTCCCCCCCCCGGCTCGAGTTGTCCGCTCGGGTAAGCCAGGTCTAGAACAATACACCCAAGATTTAAACTTAGAATAACATAGCCTCATGCCGGATCCCTAGTAGGTACGTTTGCTTGCATCACGTGCATTTGACTTAGGGGACTCAACACAGGGGTTGGGTCCGTCTAGGATAGGTGCACCCGAAAATTAAAAGACCATCCTGATGCATTCTTTACGTGCTACTTGTGCATTAATTTGCTTGGCTTGTATGTTGACCGGCTTCTAGAGTAAGGAAAGAAAATTAAGGAAAAAAAAAACCAAGAGTGAGGTAGGATAGAAAAATGCCCGATTTTGATAATCCCGATATTCAAAAATTCCGTTACTCTACCAAAGTTTTAAAAAAAAAAGAAAAAAAAGAAAATCATTTCAAAACAAATCATATTTGTCTGTGCATCAAAATTGGCAGAACTACGCGGGTCTGATTCTCACCGGATGTGAGATACGTAGGCAAACCTCATCGGTTCCGGCCCACAATTTTTAAAAAATCCAAAAATATTTCCCTTTACCTCCCCTTTAGAAAGTCTTTATTTTAGACCACAATTTTCAAAAAATCCAAAAATATTTTCATTTACCTCCTCTTTAGATAGTCTTTCTTTTAGACCATAATTTTCAAAAAATCCAAAAATATTTTCCTTTATCTCCTCTTTAGAAAGTCTTTCTTTTAGACCACAATTTTCAAAAAATTCAAAAATATTTTCCTTTATCTGCTCTTTAGAAAGTCTTTCTTTTAGACCACAATTTTCAAAAAATTCAAAAATATTTTCCTTTACTTCCTTCTTTAGAAAGTCTTTCTTTTAGACCCCAATTTTAAAAAAAAATACAAAAATATTTTCTTTTTAATTTCTTCTCAAAATCCAAAAATAATTTTATTTTTCTTTCGAAAGTTGAAAAGAAAATTCAAGATTCAAAAATATTTTCTTTTTTTTTCTTTATAAATATTTCTTTCATAAATTCAAAATAAAATTCTAAAAATCCAAAAATATTTCCTTTCTTGTTTAGAAGTTTTTCTTTCGAAATTCCGGGAAAAAAAAATTGAAATTCAAAAAAAATATTTTCTTTCTTCTTTAGAAGTCTTTCTTTTCAAAAATTCAAAAAATAATAAATAAATCGAAATCCAAAAATATTTTCTTTCTTCTTTATAAGTCTTTGTTTCGAAAGAAAAATAAAATTCAAAAAAAAGAAAAAGAAAAAGAAAAAAGAGTTAGTTTATTTCCTTTATTTCTGATCTTTCCGAACTACGCAAGATCTGATTCATGTTCCCACATGATACGTAGGCAACGCACATCACGTTCGATCAAATGATTTTGAAAAAAGAAAAAAAAAAGAGTGACAAAAGAAAAGAAAAAAAAGAGAGTGTTCATTATAACATGTTTGTTGTTTTGAAATAAAACCTGGTTTAAGGTGGTCGGTTTGCAATGGCGAGTCACAAAAACAATCCAAGATCCTACGGAAATAAATGTTTCTTCTCAACCAATGGAACAAGCATCATTGTTGTTGATCCAAGGTCACGAAAAGGCAAATAGGCAAGTTGGCGATGAAAAATAAAAAAAAAATAAAGACAAATATAGGGTTGACTTTACTAGATTTGAGCAATAGGACATGGCCTGCTTGGGATAATTTGATGATGGGGAGACATGAGAATTCTTCCAAGTCCTTTGAAAAAAAAAAAGTTACTGTGAAATTTTCCATGCCGTCAGTACTGAAATCCGATAGTCAATATTGGGAATGTTTTGATTAAAAGTCAAAATTTGAGTGCTGATTCAAAAGGAATAAAAGGGTTGAATGTCATAGTAGTGCTGATGCACAAATTTGTGGCTAAGATGTCGCTTAGTAACTGGAAAGTCACTCCTCTTTTAGTCATGGTAGCTTATTTTGTCGTCTTTTCTTCTTCTTTTTGTGTTACCAAATCCTGCTATCCTTTATTCAATAAAAAACAGTCAGTCATTTTATGTCCATTTTGTGCGTAATTCTTTTCATGCTAGTTCTAGTGACATGACATGCATGCGAAATTTTTGGCCAGATCTTAGAAAACTGATTTAGTTTTGAATTGGATAAGTTAGAAAGAGACACTTTTGAAGATGAATAAAGACATGAAACATTTAGAAGATAAGCATGAGCCAAGTTTACATGGAACCAAAGCAGTCATGCTCATAGAAGTTAAGGATCTCTACCTTTTGAATCATTTGAGAAAATCGGGCTTAAGGTGTATTCCAGACAACTTGAAATGGATCAGTTAGTGGCAAAATGCATCTTCTACATCAAGACAAAATCCAAGAAAAAGTCACCCAAATTGAGAGGGTCATTCACTGCGAGAAAAATATTGCTCATACAACTTTACACTGAAAAAGACCCAGAAAGCAACATGTCCATCAATGCTGTGATCATGAAAGGATACCATGATTGGCATTCTCAAGACTAGGAGGCCCTTTTTCTGCTACCCAAATACTTTATACCCTTTGTTACCCCTTTTGAGCCTATGTTATTTTCTTTGACCACCCTCTTTTGGAATCAAGTTTAGAGTCAAAAGTCAAAAATAAAGAAATAAAAAAAAAAGAATATAAAAAAAATGAAAAGAAAAGTCCATACCCCAAGAGTACAAATTGGGGCAACTCTTAGAAAGTACAAGTGAAAAACAAAATAGTGACCCATGCCCCTAGAAAATAAAAGCTGGGGAAACTTGTTTTGAAAAATAAAAAATAAAAAATAAATAAAAAAAGAGAAAAAAAAGATGAAAAAAATAGTTAAGTCAGGTGTTTGAACTACGTTAGACCTGATTCCTTTAAAAAAAAGAGGATACGTAGGCAGCCTTACATGGTTCGGTCCAACCAAATAAGAATTCAAAAAAAAATCCAAAAATCCCCAGTATGAGAAATTGGGACAAAGATTTTATTCTACTTTTGAAAGAGTCAATTCCAAGAGTTGTAAGTCTACAATCCCTCATTTTGAGTGTACTTTGAGCCTTATGCCGTCCTTTCTTTCCAACCCTATCCAAAAATCTTCCGAATAAAGACCTTCCGATATGCCTTTAAGAATGCCAAGAGAAGCATGCAATGAGCAACGATTGTCACGTAACACAGAACACTGTCAGTTGATCATACTAGAAAGCAAAAGAAAAATAAAAATAAAGAAGAAAAATGAGAGAGTCTTACTAGTGAAAACTCTCACGGGCACTGTAAGACGACGGTAAGCAGACATGAATAAATGAGAGAGACTTGTTAGTGAAAACACCTCGGGGTACCATTAGTCGATAGTGAGTCGTGAAACTGATGCAAAGGATTGGCACGAACAAGCCCGACTTCAAAGTCACAAGAATGGTAAAAGGGAAGATTTGGTCAGTTTGATAGATCAGACCGTTAAGTCCAAAATGCATGTCATGATCATTAAGGTTAGTTACCGCAAAAAAAAAAAAAAAAAACTCTTCCTTCTGTTCTTCCGACAGGGGCATTTCTTGTTAATATTGTTTCTTCGCATCATGATGTCCTTTGCTTTGAGTCAGTACTTGTCAAAACAAGCAAGAAAAGATTTTAAAATCTGCTACCAGCTTTTCAGTTGCAAAGTAAATTTGGCCAGCACACTCAGGTGTTACAGTCAATATGCCTTGGGGATTCATGCAAAGGTTCTCCCCAAAAGACTCTTTTCAGCCTACTTGGCTAAAGCAAGCAAAGATAACCTCAAGGTTAATCAGGGACTTTCGATTCTCTTTGACAAACAAATTGCTCAAAAAGCAAGAAGCCATTCACGATATCAGAAAATGTCACCTAAGCAAAGATCTCCAGTTGGGATAAGGCTGATTGAGCCACAAATACAAATAGTACTGGGTGTGAAACGATTAGGGTTGATGTAAAGCAAAAAGTTTCTTGAAACTGACTCAAGCTGATTGAGCAAAAGCCAAGCTGCCCAAGACTCAAGGCCGCAAACCGACCACCACTTTTAAAACTGACAAAATTTTCTTTGTTTTGAAACAGGAAGAAAGCAGTGCAAGGAATTTGGGTTTCAGGAAAAAAAAAAAAAGAAGAAGAGAAGAGCCGACAAAGGTAAGTTTCTCAAATCTTTGCCTTTATCTGTCTTGCTAGCGTGCATAAATGTTGCCATTGCTCTTCACATTTTTCCTCCTAGGATAAAAAGTCCTAGTCTGATGAACTTTCTCCTAAGATCAAAATCTTAGTCTGATGAATTTTCTCCTAGGATTAACGTCTTAGTCTGATGAATCTTTCTCCTAAGATAATAAAAAAGAGACCTAGTCTGATTAATTTTCTCCTAGGATCGAAATCTTAGTCTGATGAATCTTTCTCCTAAGATTGAAGACCTAGTCTGATGAACTTTCTCCTAGGATAGAAATCTTAGTCTAATGAATCTTTCTCCTAAGATACCAAAAAAAAAAAAAAGAGACCTAGTCAGATGAATTTTCTCCTAGAATCAAAATCTTAGTCTGATGAATCTTTCTCCTAAGATAACAAAAAAAGAGGATCTAATCTGATGAATTTTCTCTTAGGATCAAATTCTTAGTCTGATGAATCTTTCTCCTAAGATTGAAGACCTAGTATGATGAACTTTCTACTAGGATAGAAATCTTAGTCTGATGAATCTTTCTCCTAAGATACCAAAATAAGGAAAAAAGAAAAAAGACCTAGTTCGATGAATTTTCTCCTAGGATAGAAATCTTAGTCTGATGAATCTTTCTCCTAAGATACCAAAAAAAAAAGGCCTAGTCTGATAAATTTTCTCCTAGGATCAAAATCTTAGTCTGATGAATCTTTCTCCTTAGATAACAAAAAAAAAGAGGACCTAATCTGATGAATTTTCTCCTAGGATCAAAATCCTAGTCTGATGAATCTTTCTCCTAAGATACCATAAAAAAAAAACCTAGTCTGATGAATTTTCTCCTAGGATAATAAGTTTAAAAAAAGGGTCAATTTTTAGCTTTCTTAAGTTATCAATCTTTAATTTTCTTGAAATCAGGGGTCCCGCCTGGAGAATAGGGTCAGTTTTTAGTTTAGTCAAGCTTAGTTTATAATTTTCCACAATCTCAATCTCAAATTTAGGAGACGCGCTTCCTAGTTTGGATTTTTCAGATTTTTATTTCTTTAGGAGACGCATATCCTAGTCGAGTCTTCAATTTTACTCTCATCATTGCATCATTCATCAATAGCATAGGTGATTTATAGTTCTGCTAACAACTCACAAATCTTCCTAGTGCAAATTGGGGCAGAAAAGTTTCTTTTGTTTTGTCTATTTTGTTGTAGTATCAGGCGCCCACCTGGAGAATGAGGGAATTTATTTCAAGTTTAAGTCATCAGGCGCCCACCTGGAGAACGAGGGAATTTATTTCAAGTTTTAAGTCATCAGGCACCCACCTAGAAAATGAGGGAATTTATTTCAAGCTTTTAAGTCAGCAGGCACCCACCTGGAGAATGAGGGAATTTATTTCAAGTTTTAAGTCATCAGGCGCCAACCTGAAAAATGAGGGAATTTATTTCAAGTTTTAAGTCAACATCAGGCGCCCACCTGGAGAACGAGGGAATTCATTTCAAGTGTTAAGTAAACATCAGGCACCCACCTGAAAAACGAGAGAATTCATTTCAAGTTTTTAAAGTCAGCAGGCGCCCACCTGGAGAATGAGGGAATTTATTTCAAGTTTAAGTCAACAGGCGCCCACCTGGAGAATGAGGGAATTTATTTCAAGTTTTAACCACCTGGAGAATGAGGGAATTTATTTCAAGTTTTAAGTCATCAGGCGCCCACCTGGAGAAGGAGAAAATTTATTTCAAGTTTTAAGTCAGCATCAGGCGCCCACCTGGAGAACGAGGGAATTCATTTCAAGTTTTAAGTTAGCGGCAGGCGCCCACCTGGAGAATGAGGGAATTTGTTTCAATTTTAAAGTCATTAGCATGCACATGGAGAACGAGAGAATTCATTTCAAATTTCAAGTCAGTTGCAGGCGCCCACCTGAAGAATGAGGGAAGTCATTTCAGAATTCAATTCAAGTTAGAAGTACAGAAGCTCGCCTCAAGAATGCAAGTCAACAGTCCGGGATGACCAAAAGAAGAAGTCTCAATCCAGAATAAAAAAAAAAGAAAAAAAAAGAAGTGAATTCAAAATGCAGAAGCAGATGAAAAGATATGGGCTGCCCAAGACATGATTGAAGTCGCAAGCTTTGCATGTCCCATTTTGATCCGAAAAGCCGAAGAAGAATGAACTACCACCTGCAGCTAGCAAGCATCGAGGTTCAGATCAGAGTCTGCATGAAGAACCAGCCAAAACTCAAGATCAAGCTTCAAAAGACTCATAGATAGGAATCTTGTAACTCGTAGCTAATAGGCTTAGTTAGTCTTTTTCATTTTTGACTTTGGTGTAATAAGGAGCTCAGCAAGCAGTAAACAGCAGAAACAACAGTGAAATCATAGCTTCTCGGTAGTCCCAGCTACCTAAACTTTCAGAATTACACTGACCCGATTCCTTTATAGCCAAGGATATGTAGGCAACCTCCGAAGCAAGGTTCGTTCAAACTTTTCAAAAAACAAAATGCTTCCCATGGAGTATCCAAATGGGAAAAAATTGCTCGTAATTGCTCACTTTATCTTTGCCCGGAAACTCTTCATGTTTCCGAGCAAAAAGGGGCAGTTGTGAGCACCTAATTTTTGTCATAATATAAAATTACTCCTAAAAAATCCAAAAAATAGCTTTAAATTATTTTTCTATATTTTTACTTAGTTTGCTTTGTACGTATTCATGTTTGATGCATTTTTAAGTTGCATTTTAAATCCTAAAGAAAATACAAAAATATTTTAATTTTTACATTTTTTTAGATTTTAATTGCATAATCAATTGCATTTGTAAAACACTAAAATACCAAAAAATACATTAGTAACTCTACATGCATTTGTTAGCTAAATGAATTAGTTAATTATAGAAAAATAGGTCATTAGATTAATTTTACAAATTAGTTGAAATTAAGAGTGTTAAATAAATTGATTAGTCTTGCAAAATATAAAGAAAGAAAAGAGAAGGCTATGGGGTCTCATTACAGCTTTAGGCCAGGTGCTTCTAGTAGCCCATTTTCTTTCCATTCGCCCCAGCCCACTACCTGTCAGCCCAATATCCCCTCTTCATCTCTAAAATAGACCCTAATTTCACTCTCCCCTTAGAGGCTGAACCACAACAGAGAACGGACCCCCCTCACTTCTTTAACAAGCAGCGACGCACCCCCTCTCTGCTCCATCTTCAATCTCTCTCAGGACCTTTCCCATTTTAAAACCCTAGCCGCCTCCCCCCTCTCCTTCTTCACTCTCCCATCTATCTCATTCAAAACACATTCCTCACTACATAGACATTTGTTTTTGTATTTTTCAGATTCCTCTCACCAACATACGGTTTTCACTCAGCATTTTCCTCTCAGACTTCACACATGAATACACCCTAATTCCTGCATATTCATAGAGGTTTTCAGACTTTTCTTTATTCTCAAAAACTTCTGGAATTCCATCCTTCTACCTTTAGAAAAATGTTAGAAAATTAAAAATCTTCAGTTAGCTTCATTATTTGATATTGGGCATCATTCTTCAGCTATTTGCTTTTTTTTATTTTTTCTGGGTTTTTGGAGTTTGGTTTAGCTCCATTTCTTTGTTGTGTTTACTGCTGCTGTCTAGATATTGTTGTTGCTTCACCCCAATTTCAGAGGCTTGTTTTCTTAAATTTTTGCTCTGCTGCTTCTCTTCAGGTACTAATTTCAAATTTGAAATGTAAATATGGTTGGACGTCCCTATGCTATGAGTTGGTTGAAATTTATATACATCCCTAAATATTTTTTGTTACTGTGCCTCCCACAATGAGTAGGTTTGGGCTTATTGAATATGTAAACCTATTTATTCGAGAAAACTGAGCATGTATTTTGATTCTGTAGCTTAACATGAACAAATTATTGTTTGGATTTGCTGTTGACTTCAGTATGATATAGGATGCTTAGTTAAGTTTGATTCGCCAATTCCTCATTAGCCGTTAGTTTTATTTGATACGAATTGCTAGTTTGCCGTTTGTTTCTATGAAATTCAACTGTGTTTCTTAGGATGAGAGACTTATGATAATTCTAGGCGGAGTTTACAAAAGTTGAAAAAATGAAAGTGTAAGCTATTTTGTATGAGCAGAATTAATTGTTTAGAATTCATCTATTGTTAAGGTCTGTAATAATCCATTTAACTCGCAATGTAAAAGAATTACTCTTTGACAATTGTTTATTATCATACGATCTTAAGTATGCTCCTTGGTGTGATGAATTGATTTTCGGACATCGAAATATTCAAAGGCGATGTGAAGAATGTTGAATGATCGACTCTTGATTTCGTAGTTTTTGTTTGCAAATCATCATAATTGTAATTGGAACATTTCTGCTGGATTGCTTGGCCCATTTCCCTATACTTTGGGCCTAGCCTCTAGTTTAATTTAATTGGTTTAATTAATTCATATAGTTATGGGTTAGGACACCAAGGCTTAATTTGTGTTAGACGGATCATTTTAGATTCACTATGTCCACAAATAATTCCATAACTATAGACCTCTACATGTAATCTCAAACTCTAGAAAATACTCATAAATATCGTAGTTTGTTTTAGGCGTGATTGATAAATAAATCATCGTGACTGTGGGTACGGTTCTCGTGGCATAGTCATGATACCTAATCCCAATTCGGGTGTGCATTTCATGTGACCCGTCCATAACTTCAAATAATAATAAAAATTTACATGTTGTAAATCGCGGGTACGTTACACGTGGCGCGATTCTCAATGTGTACAAAAACAAACGAGCGCGCGACATCGCAACTTGTTCAAATAAAATTCCATAAACATTAAAAGCGGTTAAAAGATAAAAATGCACAATCGGTTTCAAATATGTATAAATCAGATAATTAGGCCAATTATTACTAGTTAAGAGACCGTGCTAAAATCACGGAACTCGTGAGTGTCTCATACCTTCTCCTGGGTTAACAGAATTCCTTACCCGGTCTTCTGTGTTCGCAGACAAAAAAAAAATAGAGTCAAATTTCCTCGATTTGGGATTTCAAAATAAATCGGTGACTTGGGACACCATAAATTATTCCAAGTGGCGACTCTAATCAAATAAATAATCCCATTTCGAATATTGTCACTTTAATTGGAAAAAATCCCTTTATCCCCACCCACCGCGGGAAAAAGGAGGTATGACAACTGCTGCGACTCGTCATCGCCGACTGCTACGACTTCTTCTAAGTTCCTGTGAGTTCTGCGCCTTCTTCCTCAGCTCGAATGTGACGCCTTCTTCCTCAGCTCGTCGCTCATCTTTCATCCTCAGGTTAGTGTGACTTATTCTGAGTTCTGAGTTGAGTTGGGTCCCGTCAAATTAGTACGTTCTGAGTTGAGTTGGCTGTTAATGCCGTTTTGGCCGAACTTTCTGATAGTTAAAGGCTTTTTCGGTTTTTGTTATTTTGGTTTTAATTTTTGCAGAAACTTTTCACATTCTAGATTTCTTTGGTTGATTTTTTTTATTAAGATAAGGCTTCTTTTTTTTGTGTTTTAGTTCTTTTTTTCCTTGGAATAATTTTGAACAAAGTCAAGTTTAAGTTTAAGTTTATGAAGAAAGAAAATGTCTTAGTCTTTTATGTATATTGATTTTCAATTAGTCTCACTGTTAGTCTTTTGTGTATGAAGAAAGAAAATGTCTCACTGTCTTAGTCTTTTGTGTATGAAGAAAGAAAATGTCTCACTGTTAAGGACATTTCAATTAGTACTTCCTCTTTTTTGTATGTTGATTTTATTTTATTAAGTTCTGGAATTAAGGACATTCTATGCATTATACTGGATCAATTTAAAGAAACCCGATTGTGGTTTGGTATTGAAAAAAAGAACCCGATCCTAATTGGTTTGGTTTGGTTTTAACGAAAAAAAAGTCAAACCAAAACCAAACCAACCCGATAGTTTATTTATATAATTTTAAAAATATTTTATACATACGAATATTTTTTATAGTTTTATCTTTTTACATATTATGTCAAGTTTGGACTTAACATTCTTGAATGCTAAATAAATTTTATAGCCCATAAATATAGTAACTCAAGCAAAGTTCAAATCAATACTAATGCTAACAAAAGAAATTCAATTCAATACTAGGAATGATGATAACGTTGGATATATATTTTTTAGTTTTACATTGGTTTATAAAAAAAATGCATAACTTAGTTTATCTTTTTTTTAGTGCTTAGTTATGTACTTAATAGTACTTATTAGCTATACTTATGTAACGACCCGGCCGATCGTTTTGAGTATTAAAGCTCCGTTCCCCTATTTACTGCTCCATTTGTGATTTATAGTTGTATTATGACCTATCAGATTAGTTAGTTCGGGTCCGGAGAGATTTTGGAATGAATTGAGACACTTAGTCTCGTAATGGAAAGCTTAAGTTGGAAAAGTCGACTGGATGTTGACTTATGTGTAAACGGCCTCGGATTTGAACTTTTATGATTCTAATAGCTCTGTATGATGATTTTGGACTTAGGAGCGTGTCCGAAAAATTATTTAGAGGTCCGTAGTGGAATAAGGCTTGAAATGGCGAAAGTTGAATTTTTGGGAAGTTTGACCGGGGGGTTGACTTTTTTATATCGGGGTCAGAATCCGATTTTGGAAATGGGAATAGCTTCGTTATATCATTTATGACTTGTATGCAAAATTTGAAGTCATTCAGGATTGATTTGATGTGTTTCAGCACAAGATATAGAATTTAAAAGTTCAAAGTTCATAGATTTTGAATTGGGGTATGATTCGTCGTTTTGATGTTGTTTGATATGATTTGAGCCTTGAGTAGGTCCGTCGTATGTTTTAAGACTTGTTGGTGTATTTGGTTGAGGTCCTAGGGGAGCTTCAGACGAGTTCCGGATGATTAACGGATCAAATATTGGAGTTGTGAGTTTGCTGAAGTTGTATCCCTTCTGGTGTGATCGCACCTGCGAAGTTGGAGGGTGTCAGCAGAGGTCGCAGTTGCGATGGGATTTACGCACCTGCAATTGTGCAGATGTGGGCAGAGATTCACATAAGCGGAAAATGGTGAGGAAGCCGGGCGACGCAGGTGTGACATTTTTCTGTAGAAGCGGGTTCGCAAGTGCGAGCCCAGGCTCCGCAGCTGCGAAAGGCCTAGGCAGAACCCTTTAAGTTCGAGGGTTTGATATTTTCACCCATTTTCGGATTTTGGAGCTCGGTTTGGGCGATTTTGGAGAGAAAATTTTTCACACAACTTAGGGTAAGTGTTCTTGACTCCTTTTTGATTATATTTCATGAATTAATCTTCATTTTTGGTGTAAGAGTATCCTATCTTCAAGAGAAATCGAAGGAAATTCCTATAATTTCATAAAAACGAATTTTTGAGTTTTGAATATTGATTTGAAGTCGGAATTGAGTAAAATTAGTATGGTTGAACTTGTAATTGGATGGGTTGTCAGATTTTGTGAGTTTTGTCGGATTTCGAGATGTGGACCCCACGGGCAATTTTTAGGGTGTAATTTCGAATTGTTTGGGAAAATATTAGTATTTTGTTATGGAATTAATTCCTATAAATTGTGTGGACTGAATCAAATTTATTGTGACAAGATTCGAGCCGTTCAGAAGTTGATATGCGCAGAATAGAATTTTTGGAGCATTGTTTAGCTTGCTCGACATTGGATTCAGCTTGTTCGAGGTAAGTAACTCTTCTAATCTTGGAGCTGAGGGCATGAACCCTGATTATAAGTGTTATGTATTTGGTGTTGAGGTGACACACATGTTAGGTGACGGGCGTGTGGGCGTGCACCGTGTGACCTGTGACAGTTATTTTTGTGGTACTGTGTAGTTATCTGAACTTGTCTGAAATCATGAAATCTCTACGTACTAGAGTTATCAAAATGTGATTCATGTTGTAAACTACATTTAGACTACATGTTTATCCTGGTGGGACCCACCGAGGTCATTTCTACTGTTAAGTTATCTCCTTTGATTGCATTACAAACTCAATCATACGCATTCATATGCATATCATATATCAGTCTCTGTTGTTATTTATTGATACATCTTATCATCATTTTCGGGCTATTTTCATGACATTGCGAGTCCATGAGAGAGACTGGAGAGATTGATAACTGAGTGAGGCTGAGGGCCTGATTGATTCTGATATTGATACTGATTTATGATAGCGCTTGGGCTGAAGGAGCCCCTCCGGAGTCTGCACACACCCCCAGTGAGTGCGGTTGATATTATATGGAGATGGATCTTCTCCACAGGGCTGGATTGGCTTTCCTCGGTACTGGGTGACTTATAGTTAGTGATGTATATGTTCCAGGATGGATCTTCCCTGGGTCGTATGTGCCATATACAGTACCGAGTGGTTGAGTATTTGAGAGTGTGAACCTGGAGATGGATCTTCTCCACAGGGCTGGATTGGCCTTCCTCGATATTGGGTGACTTATAGTCAATGATGTATATGTTCCGGGATGGATCTTCCCTGGGCCATATGGGCCATATACAGTACCGCGTGGTTGAGTATTCGAGAGTGTGAGCACATGTGGCTGTCAGCATGGTGCATCACATACAACATTGCATTGACCTGCACACATGACATACATGCATATAGATGTATTTTCCTCATGTTGTACGGTATCACGATATTCATAATTTCTCACACGTGTTGACATATGGGCATAGTGATGCATTTGTTTTACACTGGTTATCTGGAAAGAAAATGAGACATCTTAATTATCATTGAAAGGATTTTAGGAAAAATTACTGTTTTCAAACTTACTCATATTTTTGACAACTTCGGTAAACGGTCTGGGTTTTCACTAATGTACTTGAAAGGAAGAACTCTTTGAATTCCTTACACGCATTTGTATGCGCACATGAGTGCTCGGTATCAGTTGTGCATCGTCAGCTTGTGATTCCATAAATGATGTTTGAGATGTGTATTCCGTGTTCTCGTTATGGTCCAATCTGGAGGACTTGAGGCCAGGTTTAGACCGCAACTTAGGCTCGGTAGCTTCAGTTGTAACCTGTACATTTGGACTCATATGTCCTGTAATGTCCCTACGAATGGAATTCATGGCTCGATGAGTGGTGGAATGGCTTTTTGATGAGTATTATATAACTACGGGATGTGTTAAGACGATTTGAATGTGACGAGAAGTGTTTCCTTGAAATGTAAAGGAAGGCCATTGGGTACTTTATTTTCGTTTTGATGTGACGTACAATCTCGAGTGTGAATGTTTTGAAGGATCTTTCACGTTGTTAAATTTTGGAATAAATTAAATTCTCATGACTGGTTAATGAGTTTGGAATCAGAAAGATTAAGTGATTGCATAGTAATTGTGACTGCGAAAGGGTATAACAAGATACCAATTTGAGGCTAAGCAGGTGGGTTATCCCCTGTGGAGTAATCTACGTAGGTGCATTTCGTATGATGTGAATAGAGAGAGTTTCTTTTCTGCCAGCGGGGATTATATGTTGAGATTTGAATTTGAATCTGGTTTAGAAAGTTGACTTGAGTGTCAAGAGAATGAATATGAGCTTAGCAAATGATTGAGGTATTTTTATGGTTGGCGTTGTATGAGTTTGAGAAGAATTTTTGTTGAACTGACCGCGGTATTATGGCAGAAATAGAGTATGGATATTATGAGTTATCGATTGTTTAAATTTATGGCTTTGAGCCAAGTGTAGGAGTCTGCTATTGACAATTCAATTCATGGTTATGTGTCAAAATTTTTGTTTCGGTCTGAGGTGTACTTGGGAATCAGTGATGACTTGCAGAGGTGGAGTTCGAGAATGACTCGAGTAAGGAAATTTTTGGATACGGGTTATGGCACTTTAGGAGTATAGGAAAATCATGGGATGAGTGAGCTGTTATTTCTGAAGGATGTAGTGCGCACATAGTATAAATTTGATCGGTGGTATTAAGGCAGGGTTACTTTTTTGAGTAGTACTGTGCTACTAGGGTACGTGTCTTTCAACCCGTTTGGACGGTGCAATTTTCATATTTGAGCAAAATGGGTGACTCTCGAGAAAGTGCTAATGGATTCAAAAATGATAAGTGGCAATTGAAAATTTTTCGAATTTGTATGTTGCTAGAATCGGTCATTTATATTGGATGGTGCCGGGACTTGCGGTAATTCTGTATGACTACGGATTCTACATTTCAGTATAAGAAAGGAAATGGGGACAATTTTAAATTTACATAAGATCTTTTAGAGTGGATGCCTCGGTTGTGGTGCTTTTGGGATACGTAAGAGGGAATTCGGTGGCTTATGGGCCTTAGGGCGTTGTGGTTCTATGCTAGGGTTGTGTTTAAAGATCGTGGTATTTTAGCAAGGAGAAGTATCAATTTGAAGACAAATTCGAAAGGGACTCAGAGAAATAGGACAGCTTGGTAGTATGTTGGATCAGTATGGTAATGGATATGATCGGTTCTTAGGGTGCTTATGATGTAGGGGGTTTTCTACAGGTGGTTTGTGGCAATACTCTTGGGTTTGGCGACTTGCGTGGCTTGGTTGATTTAGATAGATTCAGTTCTGATGGCTTGGTTATGTGCAAATGGGTTTCAAAGTGTACTTGATGGTTTCTACCATGGTTTGAACCAGATATTTTCTATCGGTATGGGGAACGTGTTGTGTATTGTGATTTCCTCCTGGAAGGAAGCAAGAAGAAGGATTCTAACTGATCGGGTATGTAATTTGCTGGCGACTCAGAGTGTTAATGAGGTTCTTGTGTTTTCATGTAATGGCCTAATAGAGGCGGCGTGTGGAGTGAGACTGAGATTTGCAGGTTCAAGTATACGGTTTAGTTTTGAAGGGGAGGTCATAAATTCTTGGATGGTATGGACGGTTTTCGATGTTTAGATGAATGTTATAACTATTTGGTATTGCGTGAGTAGAGTGTACATTTTAGAAGGCGCACTATATTTTGAATTATGGATGTTTCATAGGTATTGCGACACTCTCCTGGTTGATCGACTGTTGATTTTAAGATGTTGTTATGTGACACGAAAGAATGAGAGAAGTATTCCTCGTGGGATGATTGTGTATAAGAGATGTGTTAGACATTCGGGCGGTGGAGATGGGATCAAAAATGGTGATTCATGTGTTCTATGAATTTGGAGACTGGGAGTTGTCAAGAGCAGATTGTTTCATGGTTGTGGACTATGAAGGCGTGGCTAAAGTTAGCCAGATGATAGTATGTATTTTGATTCAGTCATTGTGGATTTTCGGAGGGTTATTTATCTATTTGTGGGTGACCAGAGTTGATTTGGGGGTCTATTGGTAGACCCAATTAGGATGTGTATTCTACGCCGAGTCGGAATGGTTGGCTCCATACTGCTATTATTGAGGGATGTGCCATTCGGTTGATGTTGAACTTATTCGTGTTCTGAAATGATCTGTGAGTTACCCTTATATGCTACGAGAAGTTGTGATTCTTTGGTTATAAGCACACCTGGTGCGGTTCTATTTGGGCTTTCTAGTGGAATTTGAGCTAGATGAGTAATTGGGTCTTGCATGGTCGACGGCATATGGGTTATGTTCTTCCTGGTTTTGTGTGGCATTGTGTCATCTGCTTCTTCATGGTTATGGTAATTCACTTTGAGTACTTGATGTCGGATTGCACGTGGTTATTGATTTTGAGCATGGGGGCTGAGGTATTTCATATGGACCAATGTTGGGATGGGGTCACGCGTTGCAGCGGAGTTATGTCAAGGTATAAACCTTGTGTTAAAATCTTGTGATGCTTCTACAGTGTGTGATTGATTTTTTTTAATATTTCGTTGTGTCGGTGCTTGTTAATCATGCGGGGCAGTTCTCTCATTTGAGTCATTTCTCATGACTTAGTACATTTGAATTGTTGCGTATTGGTGCACGAATGGCATAGTTTGTGACTCTGAGTTATATTGATGTGGCGTGTCTGTGGGAGAGTTGTATTTAATAATGTAAGTTTTTAGACCTAGAATGTATACTATTAGGTTTGATTATGGTATATTCGGAAGGATAATATTGGAAGTCGGCTCAAAAAGCGATTATGGTTCTGGTTGGGGCAAGAGAGCTCCGTGACTTGTTGATCTAATAAGTGGTCATGAAATTTTGCGTGTTCTTTTATTATCAACAGTGTACGAAGGTTTTGGGATGAGGTTTGGTTTGATATGGGTTTAATACTAGTATTTGGTTGGTTTTGGAGTAGTCACTGTGATCAGGAATGGTGCTACGGGCATGCGAGTTGTGTAATATGTTGGGTGATTATATCCGTGGTTATAGTTATAACTCGATGCAGCTTGTTCAGATTTATACAGTGTGTAACTGTGAGATTTGGGTCTTGTAAGAAATTTTGAATGCTGAGAATTAAATTCCAAGGTTTATGGGCTAGTGTTAAATTAATGATTTTCAATTGTATTGTGTTGTCACGCCTATATGGAATAGGGTGACGTGGGATGACCCCCAGGTACGCGCGTGGTAAGATGGAATAGTGATTTGATGGCATGGAAATAACTCTTGGCACGTTCGAGGACGAACGTATGTTTAAGTTGGGGAGAATGTAACGACTCATTCATTCGTTTTGAGTATTATAGCCCTGTTTTCCCATTTACTGCTCCATTTGTGCTTTATAGTTGTATTATGACCTATCAGATTAGTTAGTTCGGGTCCGAAGAGATTTCGGAATGAATTGAGACACTTAGTCTCGTAATGGAAAGCTTAAGTTGGAAAACTCGACCGGATATCGACTTATATGTAAATGACCTCGGATTTGAATTTTTATGATTCCAATAGCTCCGTATGGTGATTTTGGACTTAGGAGCGTGTCCGGAAAAGAATTTGAAGGTCCGTAGTGGAATTAGGCTTGAAATGGCGAAAGTTGAATTTTTGGGAAGTTTTACCAAGGGGTTGACTTTTTGATATTGTTGTCGGAATCCGATTCTGGAAATGGGAATAGCTTCGTTATATCATTTATGACTTGTGTGCAAAATTTGAAGTCATTCCGGATTGATTTGATTTGTTTCGGCACAAGATATAGAATTTGAGAGTTCAAAGTTCGTAGATTTTCAATTGGGATATGATTCATCGTTTTGATGTTATTTGATGTGATTTAAGGCCTCGAATAGGTCCGTTTTATATTTTAGGACTTGTTGGTGTATTTGGTTGAGGTCCCGGGGGCTTCGGGCGAGTTCCGAATGATTAACGGATCAAAGATTGGAGTTGTGAGGTTGCTGAAGTTGTAGCCCTTCTGGTGTGATCGCACCTGCGAGGGTCTTGGCCGCAGGTGCGGTAGCTCGAGCGCAGGTGCGGAGTTGGAGGGTGTCAGCAGAGGTCGCAGTTGCGATAGGATTTCCGCATATGCGATTGCGTAGATGCGGGCAGGGATTCGTAGAAGCGGAAAATGGTGAGGAAGCCGAGCGGCGCAGGTGAGACATTTTTCTACAGAAGCGGGTGCGCAAGTGCGAGCCCAGGCTCCGCAGGTGCGAAAATCCTGCGCAAAACCCTTTAAGTTCGAAGGTTCAATATTTTCACCCATTTACGGATTTTGGAGATCGGTTTGGGTATTTTGGAGAGGAATATTTTCACACAACTTGGGGTAAGTGTTCTTGATTCCCTTGTGATTATATTTAATGAATTAATCTTCATTTTTTGGTGTAAGATTATCCTATCTTCAATAGAAATCAAAGGAAATTCCTATAATTTCATAAAAATGAATTTTTGAGTTTTGAACATTGATCTGGAGTCAGAATTAAGTGAAATTAGTATGGTTGAACTTGTAATTTAATGGGTTGTCGAATTTTGTGAGTTTCATCGGATTCCAAGATGTGGGTCACATGGGCAATTTTTGGGGTGTAATTTCGGATTTTGTAGAAAAATATTAGTATTTGTTTATTGAATTAATTGCTATAAATTGTGTGGACTGAATCAAATTTATTGTGGCTAGATTTGAGCCATTCAGAAGTTGATACGCGCAGAATAGAATTTTTGGAGCATTGTTTAGCTTGCTCGACATTGGATTCGGCTTGTTCGAGGTAAGTAACTCTTCTAATCTTAGAGCTGAGGGCATGAACCCTGATTATAAGTGTTATGTATTTGGTGTTGAGGTGACGCACATGCTAGGTGACGGGCGTGTGGGCATGCACCGTATGACCTGTGACAGTTATTTCTGTGATACTGTGTAGTTATCTGAACTTGTCTGAAATTATGAAATTTCTACGTACTAGAGTTATCAAAATGTGATTCATGCTATAAACTACGTTTAGACTACATGTTTATCCTGTTGGGTCCCACCGAGGTCATTTCTACTGTTAAGTTATCTCCTTTGATTGCATTACAAACTCAGTCATACGCATTCATGTGCATATCATATATCAGTCTTTGTTGTTATTTATTGATACATATTATCATCATTTTCGGGCTATTTTCATGACATTGTGAGTCCATGAGAGAGACTAGAGAGATTGATAACTGAGTGAGGCCGAGGGCCTGATTGATTCTGATATTGATACTGATTTATGATAGCGCTTGGGCTGAAGGAGCCCCTCCGGAGTCTGCACACACACCCAGTGAGCGCGGTTGATATTATATGGAGATGGATCTTCTACACATGGTTGGATTGGCCTTCCTCGGTACTGGGTGACTTATAGTCAGTGATGTATATGTTCGGTGATGGATCTTCCCTGGGCCGTATGGGCCATATACAGTACCGAGTGGTTGAGCATTTGAGAGTGTGAACCTGGAGATGGATCTTCTCCACAAGGCTGGATTAGCCTTCCTCGGTACTGGGTGACCTATAGTCAGTGATGTATATGTTCCGGGATGGATCTTTCCTTGGTCGTATGGGCCATATATAGTACCGAGTGGTTGAGTATTCGAGAGTGTGAGCACATGTGGCTGTCAGCATGGTACATCACATACAGCATTGCATTGACATGCACACACGACATACATGCATAGAGCTGTATTTTTCTCATGTTGTACGGTATCACGTCATTCATGATTTCTCACACGTGTTGACATATGAGCATAGTGATGCATTTATTTTACACTGGTTATCTGGAAAGAAAATGAGATATCTTAATTATCATTGAAATGATTTTGGAAAAAATTACTTTTTTCAAACTTACTCATATTTTTGACAACTTTGGTAAACGATCTGGGTTTTCACTGCTGTACTTGAAAGGAAGAACTATTTTTAGAAATCATGATTTAGCTGAGCATTTTATCTTTGAGTTGCTTCTTGTATTACTTGCTTTATATTGTTATGGACTGTTGTGGACTATTGGTTTTAGACCCGACCTTGGTACAAGCTCGTCACTACTTTCAACCTAAGGTGAGGTTTGTTACTTATTGAGTACATGGGGTCGGTTGTACTCATACTACACTTCTACACCTTGCGTGCAGATGTTGGCTGCTGATATTGCTGTGTTCGTTGGGAGCTGGATCTGAAGATGTACCTATGCTTCGGTTGTAGCTGCCTCTTGTTCATGGTAGCCTTAGATTCATAAAACTCTGTTTATGTACTTTTCAAACAGATAATGTATTACTTCATACCAGCTTTGTGTACTATATTCTTAGAATCTCATGATTTGTACTACCAGTTCTTGGGGAAATGTATTAGTTTTATCTATTTTCTTCTAATTAATTGCGTTATTAGTTTCATTGGAATTGGATAGTTGGTAATTGGCTTACCTAGCGGGTTGGGTTAGGTGTCATCACGACTAGTTGGATTACAGGGTCATGACAACTTATTTTAGCATGACATATATAGTATTTTAGATTATTTTAATTTTCTATAAAGGCTTATTAATTAGTAATATTTATTTTATGTAATTTTATTATCTTTGTTATTGAATATTTTAGTATAATACTATGACTTATCTCATATTATCGTGTTATTTTCTTGAAAAATACATTATATAGTTTTATCTTTCTAGGACTAAAGAAATATTTGGAGCACAAGTTACATAATTTGTGCTATGAAGACTTTACCGGAGAAAACTCGAAAACCCCAAAAAAACCGAAAAAACCGAGAAAAAATGAGATTGAAAAATCCGACTTTGTTAGTTTGGTTTGGTTTATAGATTTAAAAATCCGACACTATTAATTTGGTTTGGTATTTGAAAAATTCGAACCAACCCGACCTATGTACACCCTTAATTTTGACTTATTCCCTAAATAGAGGCCCAATACTTTACAGGTTCATCAAGCAAGCCCAGTTCCTCCAATCCACATGCTTTTCTTTCCTAGACGATCAACTGTAGTAAGCTTCTTGTGGCTAAAATTTGATGTTGGTATTAGGTGTGTGCGTGTATATATGTCAAGTTTGGTTAGGATTTTTTTATTTATCAAACCAACCTAATTGTGTTCGTTTGCTATGTAAATTAAACCAAACCAACAAAAATTAAATTAAAAAATTCATTCTCGACCTCTTTCTGTTTTTGTGTAACTTCTTTTTTGTGGTTTGGTGTTGACATGATAAGTAATGGAGATCAACAAAAATTAATATATTCACTACGATTAGAGCTATAGTTCAACAGTAGGGGTGGCATGTGGGCCGGGTCCGGTCCTAAGTGGGCTTTGCGGGCCCGCCTCTAAGTTGGCCGGTCCTAGGCGGGCCGGTCCTAAGCGGTCCCAGGCTTTGCGGGCTTCTCGTTGGGACCGGGACCACGAACTAGCGGTACCGTGTTTAGTGGGCCGGTCTCGGGCCCAACGAAAACTTTCTATTTTTTAAATTATTTTTATACAAGTTAGAGAAAAAAAATGGTAATAAAAATATCTAAGGCAATTCCTAATAATTTATATTATAGAATTGTCACCTAAATTTTTTAATTCAAATTTAAAGACAAAAATATTGTAAAGAGATATTCAAAGTAATGCGTTATAATATATATACTATACTATACTATATTCGATTTACAATATATACATTTTAAGATTTATACATTAATATTCGATTTATATACTATATATACATTTTAAGATATATATATATATATATATATATATATATATATATACACATCTTACTATATTAAGATGTACATATAGTATTTCGTAAGAAGTATACTATCGAATATGGCTTATATACTATGTATATAGTAAGATGTATATATATATCTTAAGATGTATATATAGTATAGTATATATATAAGCTATATTCGATATATATATTTATATACTATCGAATATGGCTTAAGATATATATATATATATATATATATATATATATATATATATACTAAATATACATCTTACTATATTAAGATGTATATATAGTATATCGTAAGATGTATACTATCGAATATGGCTTATATACTATGTATATAGTAAGATATATATATATATATATATATATATATATATATATATATATATATATATATATGTATATATAGTATAGACTATAGTATAGTATAGTATAAATATAAGCTTTTATATATATATATACTATACTATATTATACTATATGTATAGCTTAAGATATATAAAAAGACAAAAATATTGTAAAGAGATATTCAAATCAATGCGTTATATTTTTATTATAGCATTAAAAATCATGGCAATATCTTTCTTAGTCTTCCTCCCCCTATGGAATGAGCACAACAAGGTGCTAATACCACCATTGAGAAGAAAAAGAAACTAATCAAGATGTGCCAAAATACAAGTTACATATTAATTTACATAGTATCTCTTACAAATTTCATAAATCCTTCAAGGTCCGGAGGAATTTCCGTTGGTGGTGGCGAAAATGAAGCTTGGTTATCACCGCTTCCAGGCGAAGCATCATCCTCCACAAGTTCAATTAGCATTTCTTCATAAGCTTCGTCTACCTCTGGTTGTGATTCAGCAAGTCCAAAATTTCCTCTTTCCGAATGGATCCAATCTCTGAAAAGTACTAATTTTTTCAAGCTCTCCCTCATAGACGCTCTATAATCACCGAGTTGAAGTCTTGCTTGACTGAAAGCGCTCTCTGATGCCATTATTGAACTTGAATAGTTAAAATGTCTCGGGCCATCCTTGAAAAAATCGGAAAGTATTTTTCTTTGTCCTTCCACCATTCCAAAATATTAAAGGAGCCGTCAGGATTCACTTCCTCAATTCCCTGTGACAAATAAATTTCAAGCTCATTTAGTTGTGAAAAATCACTAGTACTAGAACCTTGAGAACCCCTGAACCCTGCCCAAGCATTAAGTGCTCTTACTCCCGCAGTTCTTTTAGATGATTGAGAACTAGAAGAAGAAGGAGTTGGAACATTTGGTCTAGCATGATCTAATGCAACTTGATAAGCATTATAAATAGTTTGAACATTTATTTTAATTGAGGCTATTGCGTCCGCAAGTGTAGACAACTCCTCATCTTCAAGTGCTAAACCATTATAAACAGTTTCATACCTAAATTGAGGACCTCGTAATTTCATAGTAGGATTTAACAATGCATGAACACCATAAATATGGGAAATAGGGAAAAAATATTTTTTAAATTTTTTTCTCATGGAATCAATAGCAAATTGATAAATTTTTCCACCCTCTTAAAAATGATCAAACAAATTTGCAAGTTCTGCAATATAAACTAAACAGTTAGAAATAGTAGGATAATATTGCCCAGAAAATTCATTTGTAGCAATATGAAATTTTTCTAAAAAATCTACAAGTATTTTAACATTAGCCCAATCCGCATTTATAAGGTGCTCATCATTATCACTTACATGAGCATTAAACGTTGAGTTTATGGGGTTTCTATATTCATATGTAACAACTAAACTTTCATACATGTAATTCCATCTAATTGGACAAGGTTTAGGAACCTTTCTTTCTCTTAGGCCAAATTCATCGCATCTTTTAAAATATTCTCTAAGTCTACTTCTACGGTTTGAATAAAAAGCCAATTAAGAGCCATTTTAACCTTTTCAATTTTAACATTTAAAATTCGCATACCATCACCCACAATTAAATGGTAAATATGACAAATACATCTAACATGAAAAATGTTACTAAATGCAGGACTTAGTGTAGTGGTAAGCAAGGTTACATCATTTGTGTTACTAGTAGCATTATCCATTGAAACTGACATTATTTTATAACTAATTCAAAAATATCTACAAATATCCGTAATCGTGCTAGAAATAAACTGCCTTGTGTGACATGAATTAATTATTCTATAGGCAATAATACACTTTTGCATTATCCAATCCTCATCAATCCAATGACTGGTAACAGTAAGGTAATCACAGTCATTAACACTTCTACCAGTATAAGTTGTAATAGTAACACGATAATTTATATGAGTAAATAAATAGCGCAAATATTGTTCATATTCATGTTTATATTTATAAATATCACTCTTTACGGTTGTGCGAGGAAAACCTTTATAAGTAGGATTATAAATTTTTCTAATATAATGCACAAAGTGGGGGTTAGAAGGAAAACTATAGGGTAAGCACATAACAGTGACCATTTTTGCCAATTCTTCCCGATCTTTTTTGGATCATAATATAAAATACCACCGGTAACAGTGTTAATTCCCGATTGAAATTGATTTGACCCGGTACTAAGGTCAGCCTAACTAGGTGCACTTGTCCCCTCGGCCAAAGCTTTCATACAAAAATATCTAGCTTTATCTTGAGGGTGTAGCAATATGTGTTTAGTCAAACTTCCCGTCCCCCCTCCCCCGACTTCCAACATATTTAAAAATTAACTCTTTGCCACAAGTTTTACACTTAGCCCTATTTTTTTCTCTTAGTTGAGTAAAAAATGGCCAAACAAGAGATGTTTCTGCCCGTTTAGAAGGTTGTCTAGAAAAAGTAGGGGCAGTAACAGGAGGGTTAGACGGGGGATCATTTGGATTATTATTAGTTAGGTTAACTTCAGGAGCAGGACTAGTGGGTGTATCGTCATCCGGTTGCGTTTCATCAAAATCTATTTCTTCATCATCATTTTCATCAACAGTTGGATTACCATAAAAAGCATTCATATATTCATGGTTTAATTGTTCACCGGGTGCAATATTATGGAAAAATTGACTCTCGGTAAATTGTAAAAAATTATTATCGCTATCAAGAATAGCAGGTGTAGGACGGGTAACAGGTTTCGGCCGGGGAGCCGGAGGAAATGGAGGAGGAACAAATTGGCCACTAGATTCACCACTATTGGATTTTCCCTTATTTTTACTAAATATTTTTTTAGGGAATAAACCATCTTAATTAATCAAGCAAAGTAAATAAAACAAACAAAACTATAATATTAAAACTTAAGAGTTGGAACGAGTTTACCGAATTGACGAACAACTTGTTGAAAAATAATTATCGTTGAAGACTTCAATTCACCAACTTCACAATTTTGCACAAATTGTAACAATTAAGTAAGCAATTATAGAAGAATATTAGAGAGAGATTGATGATTTTGTGAGAAAAATGAAAGAATGAGGGGGTATTTATAGTTGAAAATAGGAAAAAGTGTAATTATAAAAAGTTTGGGGGGTTAAATGGCTATTTTGCAAATAGCCAATGGCTAGTTTTTAAATGGCCAAACGGTCAATTTTTTTTTTTTTAAAAAAAAATTATCCGTTGGGCCCGTTTAGGACCGTTTGAACCGGCCCACTTCTGAGCCGGTCCCGGTCTCGCGGGCCTCCCCTATAAGACCGGCCCACTACCCGGCCCACCACCCCACGGTCCCGATCCTATCCGGTTAGGACCGTTTAGACCCACCGCCCATGTGGGCTTGCGGTCCTGGGCCGATCCCGATCCTAACCGGCCCACTAGCCACCCCTAGTTCAACTGAATCCAAAAGTTTTGATTCAGACCTTATATTTTTATTAAAAGTATATATACAAATATTAAATTTCAATTCAGTAACTCAAATGTTAATATACATCCCAACCCCATAATTCAAATGGAATCTTAAATCCGCTTCTAACTATGCTATCTTATGCAAAATAGAGTGTAGCAAAACTACTAATCCATCGTAGATTTCATGGAACAATACTCATATTATCTGATTATTACGATTGACATAACCACACGCCCACCTTGCGCTGGAAGATATCCACTTATTGTGCTGACTCTGGTTCTCTGTTTAAATTTGTAAAATGAAAAGTGAGTGGTGATTCCGTTGACTCGTTAAATAGAAATATTATCCATAACAATTGGAACAAATTACACACCCGATGCATAACTTCAGGCCATCAAAAAGAATGTAGAAACAAGCACTTTAATATTAGATCAACTCCAGCAGCAAAGGTGGCTTTGATCTAATATTTTTCGTTCACTTCTATTCGTAATACTAGGCTTAAATAGTTCTAAGATTAGTTTTAAGACGACCTAAATACAACTGTGTCTATATCATTTTTCAAGTTAGATAACAAGCCGCAACTAATGTTAAGTAGTTGTTTCTCATAAATGTCAGGCGCTGACACTTCCCAAGTTTTAAAATGCTTATAAGGAAAGTAGACAAAAAAGAAACCGAACAGAAATCTCATACTAGTACATATTTTACTTGGTAACACAAACAAAAATATAACACAGCGAACTTGAAAATTACACAAAATACATGACCAAAATGTCCAGCAATTATATTCTTATCAGATCCCAACTTTTAGTATTTCACTTTCACATTCTTCCCAGAGGCATCCTTGGCCTCAACCTCGGCAATGCCCTCCACATCCATTCTCCCCACGTCGTTAAACGTCTGGCCGGTCAACTGATCGGCCACTTTCAGCGTCACGGCGGTTCTCCCCGCCGGAGTATCCTCGACGTCCACCACCATCTTCGATCCGCCGGTACGCGTCTCATCTGTAGTGGTAGTGTCACGCATACTAGATGGTGCTAATGTGTCTTTAATTGCGTCTCTTACACTTCCAAGTGCACCAAAAATACCACCACCACCGCCGGAAGCCGCCGCCGCCCCCTTACTCTCATCCCTTTTCTCATAATCGCCACCTTCACTAATTTTCATTTCATCCATTCTCCTCCTTGTTGCTTCTTCAGTCTCATGATACTTATCCTGCAATGACATTATTAACAACTTACCCATCAACCCTAGAGCGCTAAACTTCTATATATTGAAAATGTAGAAAATATTTTACATAAAAAAACGTAGTGCCTTCAAACTACAGCTCATATAGGTAGAACCAATAGCTTAATTTATTTTTCAATGTAGAAATAAGTTTACATAAAAAATATAGTGCCTACAAGCTACAACTCATATTGGTGGAATCAACAAATTCCTTTTTCAATTCCTGTCATTTCCTGCTATAATATTTCTTGCTATAGTAGGTTTAAAAATATGTTCACAGTGCAAAAATCATTTTTCCAATACAACAAAAGTTCACATAAAAAAAACATAGCGCCTACAAGCTACATCTCATATAAGATGGAATCAATAACTTAAATCTTTTTTAACTTCCTATTATTTTTATTTCCTGATATAATAGGTTAAAATACGGTGCAAAAAATATTCACTTTGTCCCGTGAAAACGGGAGTTAAATCTAATAGGTAATAATTAATTAACATTCTAAAATTTGGTATTGATACCATAAAAAAATATACAACAAAGGCCATAATATTAATTATTCCATAGTTTTATTCCAAATTCTACTAACAGAAACTAAGCATATCGAAGGCTATAAACGGCTAACCTTAGCAGCTTGATTAGTATCCTGTGCCTTCTGCTTAGTAATTTCCGCAGTTTGTTCAGCCTTGTGTTTCGTAGCTTCAGCCATTTCCCCCGCTTTCTGTTTTGTCTCCTCCTTTTTCCCGGTTAACATATCCATCGCGCGCCTCGCCGCGTCGGCAGCAGAATCCTTCAACTCTGCTAATTTGCCCACTGTGGTATCTTTGCCTTCTTTCGCTTTCTCGGCCGTGTAATCCTTGTATTCCTCACTCTTCTGCATCGTTGTGTCCTTTGCTTCTTTAGCTTTCTCTGCTGCATAGTCCTTGTACTCTCCTGCTTTAGCAGCTGCACTGTCTTTCGCTTCTTTAGCTTTCTCCATGGTTGAATCCTTTGCTTGTTTCGCCTTCTCTGCTGCATAGTCCTTGTACTCTACCGCTTTAGAAGTTGTACTGTCCTTCGCTTCTTTGGCTTTATCTGCAGCATAATCTTTGTACTCTTCCGTTTTCCCAACAGTTGCATCTTTTGCTTGCTTTGCCTTTTCAGCAGCAGAATCCTTGTACTCTACTGCTTTACCAGTTGTACTATCTTTAGCTTGTTGTGTTTTCTCAGCAGCAGAAGTTTCAGTACCCTTAACTTTTTCAGCAGCAACATCTTTTGAATGTCTTGCATTATCTGCCACTATTTCGGCCGTGTCGCTTGTAACGGCGGCGGTTTCGTGGGCTTTTCCGGTGACTGCTTCTTTAGCATGTCCAAGAGTTCCTTGAACAGATTTGATTATACTGCCAATAACACCGGGCTTTTGTTCATATTCTTGAGCCTTTCTTTCTTTGTTCACATCACTGAGTTCGTCTGCTGCTAATCTTGCGGCTGCTTCTGCTCTTTCTTCTTTCACTACTTGTTTTGACTCCATTGTTTCTTCTTCTAATAAAAAACACTAATAATGGAATAAGAAAATCAGATTTTTTTCTTGTTTTCGAGTTTAGGATTTAAGAATATGTTCTATCGTGAATGGGGGAATGGTTATATATGTTGAGCTGGTTAAGAACTTTGATTGGACACGTGGAGAAGGGAAGGGTTAGAAAGTGACACGTGGGTGGTGTTGTTGGTATTTGACACGTAGCATTGAAAGGTGTCACCTTGTAGTGCATGCAAGGAGGAAGCTTAGTGTATAGGAATTGGTTCTTGATTCGAGGAGGTGGATAAGAGAAGAAGTTTCTAGTTTTACCGTCAATGAGAGTTGAGATCGGTGGCTTTTGTCTACTGATCTCTAGGTCGCAATTAAAGAGGAAAGTGTTCGGATCTCGGGAGTCGATCGAATTATTTTTTGGTCATAAATATTTTATGTTATTTAATTATTTTAAATTATTAATTAATATAATTTATAATATTTTTACGTTGTTTTTAAATATATAAATTTATTTTGAAAAGCTGAAAAATTTAATGTCCAAATATATAATCAAAATTAAAAAGTTTAATTTCCGAAAAGCAAAAAGCGTCACAGAGGGAGTATTAACGTTGAGAATTGGATTTTATGTTCTGTTGGGTGTACGAAAATGGACCCAATGGGTTGTGGGCTGGCCTGGAATGGAAATGAAGAATTAATCAAGCGAGTGCATTAAACTTGGAGAAAGGATAGAACTTTATTGGTGTATTATACGCCAATTTTCTTATGTATTTGTGTTAAGAAAATTTGTTACAGATTGAGGATGAGTCCTTCCAACAACAGAACAACAACTTTTACCATTACATTAAAAATTCCTGTAGTCAATTTATAGTTTGCAAGTAATTTGTATATGATGTATTTGGGATATTACCAGTGGCGAAGTCAGGAATTTTACAAAGAATGTTCAAGGTTTATTACTATATATTTATAAAAACTAATTTTTTACCCATATATATAGTATAATTTTCTATATACTCAATGCAGTGTTCTGATGAAGACTGTTCAATTGAACAATCTTCACTCTAAGTAGCTACGCCATTGGATATTGCAACATGAGGTGCATTGCTTGTTCAATAATGTTGGAAAAATTATATAGTATAGTCGTTCTAAAAAATAATAACTGATAAAATATATATTTTTTATATATTAATAAATAATATAAATTATATATAATTTATATTAATCGATATTTATTTTATGTATATTGTCTAGCAAATGTAATAATTTTTGATTGATGAACCAAATGCGTATCTTGCTCGTAAATGCTCTTAAGTCCATTAGCAAGATAAGGTTTGGCCATGTTACGCTATGGTCCGCGGTTTGTGACAACAAAAGTCATTTTTCTCATTTATCAGCGGGAGTCGTTTTTCATATTCTAGTCTTAGTCTAGTCTAGTATATATAGGCTAGGGTTGCTTATCGGACGGATTTGGCGGTTAATTACTCTTAACGGTTTGGCTTAACGGTTATCGGTTTTTAAATGTATTAATCCGCTAGCCACCCGATAAGATATCGGACGGATTGGTATCGGTTTAGTTCTTATCGGGCGGTTATTGGGCGGTTTATCGGCCTAATTCAATCTATATTGTGTGTATTAATTGTTTGCTGACCGCCTAACATACAAATTCAGAATAAGAAATTATACATTGAGTCCAGACATACATGTCTTTTAACGCCTACATAAGAATGATGTAGTGTCATGTGTTGTAGAGTGAAAAAAGATGTGGCACAACACTGTTGTTCTTCTATTAAACATAGACAATATGCATTAGTTTTAAAAAATAAAAGCAGAGGTGAACCATAGACATCAACTTAAACAATCTTGTTGTAGGGTGGAAAAATAAGCTAAGCTAAGCCAAGCCTAGGATCTTCTGATGCATAGTACGTAAGGATTCTGATTATTTAGGAATTAGGCGTTAGAACTTAGAGATAGAGTACTGGAAGAAGTGGAAGGGTTTTTAATCTTTAATATATATATATATATATATATATATTCTTAACGGGTTAACGGATTATCCATTAAGAAAATTGAATAATCCTCCCCCAAACCGATAAGTCGTTAATAAAAAAAATTCAATCCGTTTTCCGCCCGTTAAACCGTTAAATCGATACCAATAAGCCATTAAGCTTCGATTTCGATTCGATTTTCGGTTTCGGTTTGGTTTTGAACACAACTTCAGTCGCAAATTCAACGCTAACTACTAACTGGTGTAGCGACGAAGAAAGTTGATACATAATAAATTAATTAGACTATACTAATCTTACGAGGTCTGCGTGTAATCCTAGTGCTAAGAGTTAAACATTTTAAATGTTCATAAGGGAAACTAAAACATAGATAAAAACACGAAAAATACGAAATATTTTAACTCATATCTTTTCAAATTCAAAAGAGAAAATGAGAAAAAATACATTTACAATAGTGAAGTTTGTTTTGATGATTGACAGAGGAACTCAAGCATGAACCAGGTCCATACACAGTGTACACATATACGGGCAAATTCGAGTATAAGGGATGCGTGTGAAGGAGATAAGCTTAAGTTGTTATATCTGATATTTCCTGATCGAAAATGTTACATAAATGATAAGGAGAATGACTCCTTACTCGAAGAGAACTTTATCCAAGATAAGGGAGGAGTTAGAAGTTGAACATAACTATAACTCTTCCACCAAGCAATAGTAGCATTAGAACTCTAGTTATTTCTTATTCTACTAACTCTATATATTGCAGAATGTTCTTATTCTACAGGTACGCACAAACGCTGAAGTTAAACGTGAGTTGAGAGCAAAATAGCAAGGCATTTTACAAACAATTCTTGTGTGATTCAAGTGTGCGAATCTGAAGCTACATGAACCAGATAGAAGAACCAGTTCCGAGTGTTTGCCTTTTATTCTAGTTCAATTGTAGTAGGGCTTTTCAAATTGTACCTTTCAGCTATATCTAGAGCCAATTATATTAGGTATTCTGAGTATTCAAGTTAGAGTAAACTTGAAGTTGTTGCAACAGTTGGAGGCCGATTGCCACAACGAGATTAGAGGTAATCCTTAGGTTTACAAAGAGTTTTATAAATACTGTTTTGGCTTAGTGATTTAGTGAAGTGTTGGAAAATATCCTATTGAGTAGTAGGTCGTGATTTTTTCACCTTTTGAGCCAAGTGTTTTCCACGTAAAAATACTTATGTTCTTTACTTTCCGCATTTACTATTTCTATAGCAGTAGTATAAGGAACACATAGAAGAAACATGTCCTTCTATAATTAGTGCACGCGAAAATTGGACACCACACAAATCATCCCCTCCTCCCTATTGTGTGGAATTGAAGTATAAAACATCAATTGGTATCAGAGCATGTTATCCTTGAAAAGGGTAACACCTTAGGAGAAGATCAAGATGAGTGCACCACCTAGAAACTGGGAAGGGCAATCCACTGCTAGGCCACCACTCTTTCATGGCCAGTACTACTCTTGGTGGAAAAATAGGATGAGAGATCACATCATAGGAAAGGACTATAAGCTATGGGACATTGTCACCGATGGTCCACTAGCTACCTTGAAGATAAATGCTGAAGGAGTAGAGGTGCTAAAGACAAGAGCGGATTGCACTGCTGAGGACTTGAAGAAATGAGAGAAGAATGCTAAAGCCAAGAAATGGCTTGTTTGTAGACTTGGTCCAGATGAGTACAGCAAAATCCAAAGTTGTACCACTGCTAAGCAAATTTGGGACACATTACAAGTGGCTCATGAAGGAACACCTCAGGTAAAGACATCTAGAGGAACTCTATTGTATTCTCAATATGAGAACTTTGCTATGAAGGAAGGATAAACCATTCAAGAGATGTACACAAGGTTCACTACACTGACAAATAAACTAATGTCTCTTGGAAGGATTATTCCTGAAGAAAATAGAGTCAAAAAGATACTAACTAGGGTTTTGCCTATCACTTGGGAGAGAAAAATCACTGACATTCAGGAATCAAATAATATTTCCACTCTCCACCAGATGAATTAATTGGAAATCTCACTGCCTATGAACTTAGGAGACAAACCATGAAAATGGATGTACCTAATAAGGAAAGGAGCTTGGCATTCAGAATTACTGAAGGTTCTGATCTAGAAGATGATAAAATGGCTATGATCACCAAGGACTTCAAGAAGTACCTGAGGAGAGGAAAAGACTCTTCAAGAAGTGGAAACTATAGCAAGTCAAAAGCTCTTGAGAAGCAAATCAATGATGGCTGCTACAAGTGTGGAAAGACTGATCACCACATCAAGAACTATCCTTTATGGAAAATTTAATGGAAGAAGGAAAGAGCTGAACGAAGGAACAGGAAGAAGGAACATGTTCAACCCAAGAAAAGAAATAACAAAGGATCAACTAAGGCTATGATCGCTGCTTGGGGAGAAAGCTCAGATGATGATGATGAGGATGAACAAGCACTTATGGCCATTAGAGAATCTGATGAAGAAACTGAGGTAAGTGTAATTCATCTCAAAGACAAGATTAAATTATTGTCTAAAAAATGTTATCTGAGTTGCTTCTAGAACTAATTAATGAATCTGAGGATGTAAACAATAAAAAGGAACAGTTATCTAAAGAATGTGTGATTTTGAAGGCTAAGTGCAAAAACCTAGAACTTAGGGTTAGTGAAACTGTAAGTGAAAATACTGTGTTGAATCCAGGTTCATGCACTTGACTCAACTGTCCTAGAGCTTTAGATTTGAAAATCTAAAACTGAAATTAGAAATAGGTAAAAAGACAAATGATCACACACAACTCACTCTAGAATAAAATGTAGGGAAAATGAAAGATGAGTTGTATAAAAGGGATGAGCAGGTAAGAATCCTAAAATAGGATCTAAGCAAGGTCAAGCATGAGCTAGACAGAACTTGTAAATGGAACAGGTCCTCCGATGCACTTTCATGGCTACACGAACACCATAGTAGCAGTAGAAGAGGACTTGGCTTTGGGAACCTGGCACCTAAGTGGGATCCCAAAAGAACGTACCTTACACTTCCTGAGAATAAGATTTACACACACTGTGGTAAAATAGGTCACTATAAAAGTGAATGCACTGCAAAAGAAAATGCAAGTCAAAAGAACAAAAAATTTGTTCAAGGGAAGAATAGGCTACCGAGTTGGGCTAAAAAGAATTTGATTCATCCTTTTACCTATAGAAAGGGACCCAAACTAGTTTGGGTTCCTAAGACTAACCTCTGATTTCCTTTTGCAGGTCCAAGTGAAGGGGAGAAGCCAAATATGGTATATGGATAATGGCTGCTCAAAGCACATGACAGGAAACAAGAACCAGTTCCTTTCACTTGAGGACCTTAAAGAATATAATGTCTCCTTTGGAAATGGGAAGAAATGTGAGATAATTAGGGTTAGAAAGGTAGGTAAGACTGATTCTCACTCTATTGAGAATGTCTACTTAATAGATAGACTGAGGTACAGTCTAATAAGTGTATCACAATTGTGTGATAGAGGTAATATGGTAGCATTCACCTCTACAAAATGCTATATGATTAATCTTACCACTGACAAGATAGTTTTGCAGGAAAAAAGAGTAAACGACATATATGTTGTAGATCTGTCCACACTTTCAAATAATGAACTCACTTGCTTAAGTGTGTTGGATAATGATCCCCTCCTTTGGCACAAGAGACTTGGACATGCCAGTCTAAGTCAACTCAACAAACTAGTCTCCAAGTACTTGGTGATAGGGCTGCCTAACATTAAGTTTAAGGAAGATAAAGTTTGTGAGGCTTGTGAAAGGGGGGAGCAGGTAAGATCCTATTTCAAAAACAAGAAAGTGGTAAGCACTACCAGAACGATAGAACTGGTCCATATGGATCTTTGTGGACCAATGAGAACATTGAGCAGAGGTGGTAAGAGATATGTGATAGTGCTTGTTGATGATTACTCTAGGTTTACTTGGACATTGTTTTTAATATCTAAAGATGAAGCATTTGACATGTTCACTTCTTTTGTTACCAAAACTCAGAAACAACTAGGTAATCAACTTGTATCAAATAGGTTTGATCATGGTACTGAATTTGAGAATGCTAAATTTGCTGAATTTTGTGATGAGCATGGCATAAATCATAATTTTTCTGCTCCTAGGACTCCACAACAAAATGAAGTAGTTGAAAGAAAGAATAGGACATTGAAAGAAATGGCTAGGACTATGCTTCTTTCGAGTAAACTGCCCCATAGTTTCTGGGCAGAAGCTGTGAACACTACATGTTACATCATAAATAGGTGCATGACTAGACCTCTTGTTGAGAAGACTCCCTATGAGTTACTTAAAGGGAGAAAGCCAAACATATCCCATCTTAGGGCATTTGGATGCAAGTTCTTTGTACATAATAATGGTAAAGACTCCCTAGGTAAGTTTGATCCCAGAAGTGATGAGGGAGTATTCTTGGGATATTCTTCACATAGTAAAGCTTATAAGATTCATAACAAAAGAACTATGTGTGTAGAAGAAAGTATACATGTGGTTTTTGATGAAACTAACATTCTTTCTAAGAGGCAGGAATATGATGATGAAGCAATTGGGCTGGTAAGAAACTCAAATGAAACAACAGCCCAAACTGAAGCTGCACCGGAGGAAGGAACAGGGGATGGAACAGGTCCTTCCACCCAGGGCAACTTGACATGGGGAACTGAACAAAGAGGAACTGATCCTCAAACCTCGAGGGAACCTGTCTATGAACTTGTTCCTCAGTAACAAAATATTGAATGAAAATCTAGGGGAAATCAGCTGGTTGTGAAACCTTACAAGTATCAGAGTTCTTATCCCATTGAGAACATTGATGTCGCCCAAATTCACACCATTGATTAGGATTGTGAAGTGGTCGATGCAATTATAATATATTCTCAATTCGGCAGGTAGAGTGATTTTTCCCAATTTGGCTTTCTCAAGTCCAAATGTGTAATTCACAAAACCGTTAATATATTCTCAATTCAGGTTTTACTATCTCTAAATTTAACCCTTTAATTAGGGCTATCAATTTCTTGAGTTCACCCCAATTTTTTGTTAGCCAAGTTTTCCTAGACTTAGTCTCTCTTTCTCAAGTAGAGACCAAGTCAATTAGGCATGAATTAATGTTTGCAATAATTAATTCCTAAATTCAAGCAAGAACTAGGCTAAATATCATACACCAAACCTTAAACAAGCCCTAAATCAAACACCCATTAGATACCCACACTGGGGTTGGGTCACAACCCTAGCTAGATATTTAGCTACTCATAGGCAACATTGAAGAAACTAAGGGAGAAAGTAAGATTAAACTCATAATAGATGATAAAGGGATGAAAATCCAATGTTAAAATGATAAACTAATACAAAGTTTTCCAAAGTAGTAAAGGAAAAACGGCTATCTACTTTCTGGAGTTCAAAACTTGACCTAGATTTGACAAAAAGATCTATTTATACCTAGCTGAAATTATCGGATAAAATTGCCCCTATGGAGGTTGTGCGGCCACACAATTCTGTGTGAGGTCCACACTTTGAAGCTGGATTGGTAGGATGGACTTCTGCGGCCGCACAATTCTTGGGTGCGGCCGCACTTCTTCAGATTTTTGTGGACCGCACATTTCTGAGTGTGGCCACACTCTTGGACTTGAGCTGGACATGGGAGGTTTCTGCGAACCGCACATTTATGAGTGCGGCCGCACTTTTACATTCTACAGCCGCACAATAATAGTGCGATCCGCACTTCTTCAGGGACCCATAGCACCATCGCTCTGAACCTCATCTTCTCCGACCGCACAATAATTGTGCGATCCCACTTTGCGAAGGGAATTTGTCAGTGGTTCTTCATAGTCTACGGCGGCCCAGAGTATTGTGAGGTCCGCATTTTTCTCTTTTCTGTTTTGTTTTGGTTCTTGTCTAATTTGACTCCTTATTGAGTTGATTTTCATCTCTTTGGCTCATTTCCCAATATTCCTGCAAGAAAACTCATTTCATTAGTTCTCGGGAATACCTTTAAGCATTGTTTTAGCTAAAATGAAAGTAAAAAAGTGCAAATAAGTGGTCAAAATCCCTACTTATAAACTCCCCCAAACTTAAGTTTTTGCTTGTCCTCAAGCAATTAAGGTAATTCCCACCTCCACAAGGAAAGAGCTATTTCAGCTGGCCGTAGTTGAATCAAACACACATCAATTGGGACCAACGATTACCCCCACACTCATGAATCATCAACAAGCCTATGTTTTGAATGTTAAAGCACAAATAGCTCTATTGTGGTGCTTGAGCATCAAGAGTTGACTTTATTCATCAAGAAAGTTCGCACTTTCATGTAGGTCACTATGGATCCCAAACTCCTCCTCCTATACTCTCCGTAAGCCCATCTCACTCAAGAATGAATCACTCATTGCAATGATTCGAGAAAGGTTCGCTTATCACTCTCAAAAGAATGTCACAAGCCCGACTCTAGGTACCATATGCTTGCCCCTCATGTAGATCACCACTAATGTAAGCTTACTCAGCCTGAAATCACACAGGGCTTTTTTGGCATGTAATGAAGTCTTTTGGACTAAGGAGGGAAAAAATTGGAATGGAACTGATTCACCTTTCCTTTAGCACTCCATTTTCTCTTTTTGGCTCATACTTTGGCGATTCTTTGGGTCATTTTCTTTTTTCTTAGGGGAACTAGAGAGACTTGACATCACTCTTTCTGGGTCATTCTATTCATATTCTCCTTCTTTGTTTTCTCCATGCTTTGCACTTTTGCTTTCTTTTGAATCTTTTTAACCCTTTCACATTATTCACTTTCTCTTTGTGTTTTTCTTTTGTTATTTCTTTTTTTTTCTTTGTCTTTCCTCTTCTTCATTTATTTTCTCTTTTTTTTTGCTTGATACCATATTCAAAATCCTCGTCTCTCCCCCAAACTTATGTTTTTTCCATTTGTTTCTCATGAGTGCTAAAGAAAGCTCAGGTACCAAGAGGGGGTCACTATAAAACGGGTAAAGGCTTGTAATATGGTTATCGAATGAAAAAAGCTTTAGGATCAAAAGGGTTGACTGGGAATAATATCATTGGTGGGCCATAGAAGGTTTCAAAACGGGTCAAGGAGAGCCTACAATCACTTCTCAAGCCAAGCTAACTTAGAATTTTGCCTAGAAACACATTCGGGGCAAGTTCTAGACCATTCGCATGGGCACTTGGACTTGTAACAAAATACCTCACCTCTCACACAACCGGTTTGTTAAAGAGAATAGAGTTGAGGGCCCACAACAACCGTATTTAATATTGAAAATCGCTAATGGTTCAACTAAACCACCCAATGATTGCCTAAGTCAACACAAGAGTCACAAGGTCACTAACTAGAGCCATTTCTTTCCAAAAATTTATTTTTAACCATAAGCATGTAGTTAAGTATGTTGATACCAAGTGAGGCATGCTTGACCCTTATTTATTCATTAATACTACTGTTTCTACCTAAGCATCAAAAACAGACTTGATCCCTTAAGAAGGTTGTCACGCCATCCATAATTGGGAAGAGCCACCCAGTTCACACAAAATACACTTTTGGAAAGAACCGTGGAATTAAGAAAACCAAAGGCTTATTGTTCACTTAAACATAAAAAGAAGCAAACAAATCAAAAAGAAGCTATTAAAGTAAATAAGACGCTATACTATTAAGAAAACAAAATGAAGAAGCTATGAAATAAACTACTGAAAGTAAGGCAAGTGAATATACAAATCGAGGGGAATAGAATATATATATCAAAAGAGAGGGAGGAATATATACATAATGAAAGAGAAGATAAAGATAAAAGAAAAATAGTATTAAAGTTATAACATGCCAATGTCATCAAATGTCATCAAATCATACCAAAATAGACCACCTCCTGAATAAAAATAAGCATTGTCCTCAATGCTTAGCAAAATTAGAATAAGGGAGGGTAGAGAGAGTAAAGAAAACTCCCTATGTGGTCTCAGGGTGACTGGAAACATCACTACCCTCGGGCTCATCCAACTGGATCTCATCATCGTCTGGTTGGGGAACAACGGGGTTGGCGAACATCTGAAGTACCTCCTCGACAGTGTGGGCAGCAAGGTCTGGCTCGTCTGACTGGCTGGCTGGTGCCTTTGCTGATGGTGCTGCTGGGTCTGCTGGTACTGATGGATCTGTCTCCATCAGTAGGTCAAATGGTAAATCACCCACTGCTGCAATCTTTGTTACCTCCTTTCTCAATCTCTCCACTGATTTCTTTGAAGCCTTGGATTTCCTCATCTTCTTTACTGCTTGCCCAACTCCTCAATAGCTCCCCCATGAGCCACCAGTGTATCCATAATGGTCTTTTGGTTGTCTAGGATCTTCTTCAATGTTTCCTCCACTGACGGAGGAACCTGTGGTGCTGCTGGGGTGGAAGACTGTGCTGCAACAACACTGGATATATCAGACAACTTTGAAGTAGCTGACTGTATCCAGTTGTTGAGACTTGCCAATGTCTGGGAGACTCGCAGCGCAGTGGGTGGATAAGTGGATGAGGCAGGCACTGGTACTGATGTTGATGGTCTAGAAGATGAAGATGGTGGCATATCAGCTGTCTCGATGGAAGGACCGGCTTCTGTGGAAGGCATGGGAGCTGTAGATGGCTCAGCAGCAAAATCTGTGACCACCACTGATGGCTCATTAGATTGGCCAAAGGTGGCAGTTGCCTTACCCTTGAAATTTAGGTTTCCCGCACCTTGCAAGGAGTACCATGAAAAGGGCTTCTTGGCCCACACTTTTGGCGTCAAAACTCCTCGGCTCCACCTTTGCATCTGTGAAATATTCTGTGAGGGTGTTGGGATATGGGTAGGAGCTTTCACTTTTTCGGACAACCACTGACATGTTGGCCGACATGATGGCACCCATATTGATTGGGTACCCGGCCATAATAGATGCCACCAAAACTGCTCGGGGGATAGGAAGATTGTTCTCATTCTGGCTCGGGTCTATACGGCTGCACACAAATGTTTGCCACATTTTTGCTTCAAAATTGAGGATGGCCCGTGCAATGGGAACCCCCGCTGTGATCCACGGTGGTGGTGGTCCTGGTGTTGTGAACATCTCTGCTAGCCAAGGGCGAGCTGCATCACCCATAGCAAGCTTCTCCAAGTACTGGATTGCCTCTATCTCCTCGAGCCCCAAGTAAGTGTTCAGAGTGATTTGGTCAAATCTGACTTTCATGTTCCTCACCTTGGTCACTTTGGTACCCTTCTTGATGTGTGCCACATTGGCATAGAACTCCCGTACCAAATGCTCCTTGACATCCATAACACTCTGGGTGAACCACATTTCCCACCCCTTGCGCTCTCTGAACTGTCTAAGCATATTTGGATTGTATCTATCCAAATCTTTCAATAAGAACTGTCGCTCAAGTGTGAGCGATCTCTGGGGCTACCACTCTTTGAACCTTGTGAAGGCCGTCAAACTCATAAATCTATCCTCCCACACTTTCTTCTTTTTAGACCTCTCTAGGCCGCCCACTCGAGTGTCACCTCCTCTAACATCATCCAGGACATCGTCATCATCATCTACTGCAACTGGTGCAGGAGGAGCAGGTGTAGAGGAGGGCTCTGAACCCTGGCTACGGGCATCGGAACCCTCAGAAGAACTTGCCGTAGTGAAGGGTTCATCGCGCAATTGATATCTCCTAGTGGTTTGTGGTGGTTGGGACTAGGCCTCAGGCTGTACCTCCACTGAATAACCCTCGGAGGCTTCCCTAGATGGGGCATATGAACTAGATTCTGAGAGCTCTGTCGCCCTACCTCTCCTAGCAGTCGGCTTTTTGGCGATGGTTTTTGATTGCACTCCCAGTGGGTGAGTTCCCTTTCCTCGGTCTCGGGAGGGTTCACCCCTCCCTTTAGATGTATCACCTCTGCCTCGTGATCGAACCATTATCTGCAATACAAAGAACAAAAGTCGGTTAAAGTCCATAAGCAGTGTGTTAACAGTTGCATTAACAAATAATGTGCACATGTGAAAGTGCGGTCCGCACAATATTGAGTGCGGCCGCAGACTGCCTTATGCGGACCGCACAATTTCAAAGTGCGGTCGCATATTCTGAAGTGCCGACCGCACAATTTTGAGTGCGGCCGCACAAAACCAGGTTCAGACTACTGGTTCTATAAAGTTCCAAAGTGCGGTCGCACACATTTTTCCACGGATCGCACAATTTGTCTGCGGACAGCAAAATTTTGAGTGCGGTCTGCACTTTTCATGCAACACATTTTCCCTAATTTAAGATCCGCAGACCGCACAATTTTTTGTGCGGCCGAACACTTTGAATTTAAACGGTACTAACTTTAGGTTTTGCAATTTTTGCACAATGTAGACACGGTATTTGTAAATAAACATGATTAATGATCTACCCAGTCCCCAATGAACACACATGATATAACTCACATGATTTTAAGCACACATGAATAACATTTGACATTTTAGGCCTACAATTAACTATACTAATCAAGAACAAAAATTAAGAAAAATTGGAAAAATCTAACATGGATTGAACATACTAGTGATGAAGGATGCAAGTGAGAATCTAAACTTGATGAAATGAGTATGGAGTGTGAGCTATTTTGTGGTGCACTATGTTTTCTTAGGTCTCAAGAACTCAGAGTATATAAAGTTGTGAATAGTGCTCAGAGGACCTATTTATAAGTTGACCAAATCAGTCAAAATTTGAGCTGAGTGCGGCCGCACAATCTTGAGTGCGGTCCGCACTCTTTACCTGGACCTTTGCTGAGATTCTGCGGTTCGCACAAAAGTGAATGCGGCCGCAAATATTTATGCGGTCCGCACAGTTTTGTGTGTACAAAATGGCCTATTCTCTGCAACTCAAAACTTCATAGAGTTCACATTTTTGGGTCTCCAGTTGTGCGACCGCACAAAGAATTGTGCAGCCACAGACTCCCTTTTGCGGTTGCATTCATTATTGTGCGGTCCGTACAACAAATATGTTGTCCGCACTTTGTTCAACACTTGGACAAATATTTTGAACAAAGTCCCTGTAATGCACACTCATTCTTGCAATTCACTTCAAAACAAGTTAGTTCAAAACACAACCTATCTAACAAAGAAGAAAATAAAAAATGAAAAGAAACATGGGTTGCCTCCCAACAAGCGCCTGATTTAACGTTGCGGCACGACGCAGATTACTATCAATCACTTGAAATGAATTAACGCCATGACTTGGCCATCATCAACTTTACCAAGATAATGCTTCACCCGGTGGCCATTGACTCTAAAAACTTCATCATTTTTATTTTTCAAGTCCAATGCACCGAAAGGTGTCACATGCACAACTTTCAATGGACCACTCCACTTAGACTTCAACTTTCCCGAAAACATTCGTAACCGAGAATTGAATAATAACACAAGATCATCTTCTTTGAACTCCTTGTTTCGGATGTACTTGTCGTGGGGGTACTTCATCTTGTCCTTATATAAGGACGAACTTGAATATGCATGGTACCAGAATTCATCAAGCTCATTCAATTGTGCCACCCTCAATTTAGCGGCGACATCCCATTCAAGGTTAAGCTTCTTCAATTCCCACATTTCTTTATGCTCAAGTTCCACCGGAAGGTGACAAGCTTTCCCGAACACTAGCCGGTACGAAGACATACCAATCGTTATTTTGTAAGCCATCCTATAAGACCAAAGAGCATCATCAAGTTTCTTTGACCAATCCATCCGGTTGGTATTCACTGACTTTGACAAAATACTCTTGATCTCTCGGTTGGAGACTTTCACTTGCCTGCTTGCTTGAGAATGATAGGGAGTCGACACTTTGTGAGTGACACCATACTTTGTGAGTAAGGTGTCAAAATCTTTGTTGCAAAAGTGCGATCCCCTATCACTAATAATGGCCCTTGGAGTACAGAATCTCGTGAAGATGTTCTTTTTCAAAAATGCCACCACACTTCGAGCTTCATTGTTGGGTAAAGCCACGACTTCATCCCACTTTGACACATAATCCACCGCTGCCAAAATGTAAGTGTTCCCACAAGAGCTCACGAACGGACCCATGAAATTGATGCCCCACACATCAAAAACGTCAATCTCCAAGATGGTGGTGAGGGGTATCTCATTTGTCTTTGAAATCCCACTGGCCCTTTGACATTCATCACAATGCTTGACGAGATCGCTAGCATCCTTGTAAAGAGTTGGCCGGTAGAATTCACAACTCAACATTTTTGTTGCCGTTATAGCTCCCCCATGGTGACCACCATATGGTGAACACTTGTTCCTCCTCCAGTACACATTGTCGAATCACACCATCGGTGCAAATCCGGAAGAGATACGGCTCATCCCAATAATAGTCAAGGCAATCCCGTTTGAGCTTCTTTCTTTGGTTTGAAGAGAACTCATTCGGTACAATACCACTCACAAGATAATTGGCTAAGTCGGAGAACCATGGCATCTCGGTCACTAAAATGGCTAGAAGCTGCTCGTCGGGGAAGGAATCATTTATCTCAAGGCCGTCATGTGGCCTCCCCTCCTCCTCCAAATGAGACAAGTGGTCCGCCACTTGGTTCTTACTACCCTTGCGGTCTTGAATCTCTAGATCAAAATCTTGCAATAGAAACACCCTCCGCATTAACTTTGCCTTTGAATATTTCTTGCTCATCAAATATTGAAGCGCCGCATGATTGGTATGGACAACCACCTTTGTACCCATCAAGTACGGGCGAAACTTCTCGATAGTAAAGACAATAGCAAGGAGATCTTTTTCGGTTACTGTGTAGTTGACTTGGGCATCATTTATGGTCTTATTAGCATAGTAGACCGTATGGAAGAATTTGTTGATACGTTGCCCCAAAACTGCTCCGACTGCCGCATCACTTGCATCATACATGAGCTCAAAAGGCAAGCTACAATCCAGTGCGGTGATAATATGAGTAGTAGTCAATTTGAACTTGAGCAATCCGAATGCCTTCATACAATCCTCGTTGAAATGGAACTTCGCATCCTTCTCCAAAAGTTTACACAAGGGATTTACCATCTTAGAAAAGTCCTTGATGAATCGGTGATAGAACCCCGCATAACCCAAGAAACTCCTCACTCCCTTCACGGATGTAGGGGGTGGGAGTTTAGAGATCACCTCTATTTTGGCCTTGTCGACCTCAATACCATGCTTTGAAATTTTTTTGCCGAGGACAATGCCTTCCTCGACCATGAAGTGACACTTCTCCCAATTCAAAACCAAGTTTGTTTCTTCACATCTTGTGAAGACCTTATCCAAGTTGTTCAAGCAATCATCAAAAGAGTTCACGACCACGGAAAAGTCATCCATGAAGACCTCAAGAAAGCCCTCCACCATGTCGGTGAAGATGGCCATCATACACCATTGAAACGTTGTCGGTGCATCGCATAACCCAAATGGCATCCGCGAGAATGCGAAAGTACCATAGGGACAAGTGAAAGTAGTCTTATCTTGGTCCTCCGGAGTAATATGAATTTGATTGTAGCCGGAATATCCATGAAGGAAACAATAGAAAGCTCAACTGGCCAATCTATCAAGCATTTGATCAAGGAATAGAAGCGGGAAATGATCTTTCCGAGTGACTTTGTTGAGCTTTCGATAGTCCATACACACTCTCCACCCGGTGACAGTTCTTGTTGGGATCAATTCGTTCTTGTCATTTGTTACCACAGTCATACCTCTTTTCTTCGGGACACATTGTACTGGAGAGGTCAACGAGCTATCGGAAATGGGGTAAATAACCCCGGCATCCGACCATTTTGTGATCTCCTTCTTCACCACCTCTTGCATTGCTTCATTTAATCTTCTTTGATGTTTAACGGAGGGTTTGGAATCCTCCTCCAAAATAATTTTGTGCATGCAAAAGGAGAGGCTTATACCCGAATATCCGTCAATGTCCATCCTATAGATTTCTTTCTCTTTTGGAGCACCGCCAAAGTAGAATCTATCTGCACGTTAGTTATGCAAGATGAAAGAATAACCGGTAAAGTAGAACATGGGACAAGAAACTCATACCTGAGATGTGGAGGCAATGGCTTTAACTCCAAAGTGGGAGGATCCTCGATTGAGGGCTTTGTTGGAGGAGTCTTCCGGTTCTCAAGATCTAAGGACAATTTTCGGGATTCATAAGTGTACGACCCCATTCCTTGCAATGCATTTACACATTCCACATAGCCTTCCTTTTTATCATGATCATGATTAAGCAATACGACTTCCAAAGTATCATCAACATTCATCACGACACTAGCATCATCAACAATCACTTCGGTCACTAAGTCCACAAACGAACAAACTTCATTGCTATTCGGTTGCCTCATATATTTGCACATATGGAAAACCACATTTTCATCGCCCACTCGAAAGGTGAGCTCACCAGCTTCCATATCAACAAGAGACTTCCTCATAGCAAGGAAAGGTCTACCCAATATAATAGGTACCTCATAGTGCACTTCGCAATCAAGAATCACAAAGTTCGCCGGAAGGATGAACTTATCAACCCGAACCAACACATCATCAATAATACCCAATGGTCTCTTCATAGTACGATCCGCCATTTGTAGCCTCATAAATGTGGGTCTTAGTCGCCCAATTCCCAAAGTTTTGAACACCGAGTAGGGTATCAAGTTGATACTCGCCCCTAGATAACATAGAGCTTTGGCAAAGTCGGCGCTCCCAATAGTGCAAGGGATGGTGAAAGCGTTGGGTTTTTCCAATTTCGGAGCCATTGAGTGCACAATATCACTCAATTGATGCGCCATCTTGATAGTCTCACAATTTATTGATATTTTCTTTGTCACCAAATCCTTCATGAACCTTGCATAGCTGGGCATTTATTCCAACGCCTCAACCAATGGCACATTAATGTATAAGCTCTTCATCATGTCAATAAACTTCTTGAATTGGTTCTGACTATTTTTCTTGGCGAGCCTTTGAGGGTATGGAGGAGGAGGCCTTGGCATTGGTGCCTTGGCCTTTGGCACTACCTGTTCCGGTATGTCAATCACGTGCTCCATAGACAAGTTTACTTCTTCTTGGGTATCCTCCACATTTTCATCAATCTCAATTCTCACTTCCTCATTAGCTTGAACCAAATTGCCTGGAATTTCATCTTCTTGAATCAGTACATCATTATCCACAACTTTTCTTTGGTTTGAGGTTGTTGTTCCCCACCTTTTCCACTCTGTGTGGTTACGGCCATGGCATGTCCCGTGTTGTTCCTACCCTTTGAGTTCATCACCGTGTCACTAGGTAGTGCCCTCTTAGGACGAGTGCTTAAAGCTTGCGAGATTTTCCCTAATTGAACCTCCAAATTTTGGATTGAAGTGTTATGAGAGGCTAGTTGAGCATCGGAGTCGACATTTTTCTCCATCATCTATTTGAACATATTTTCAATCTATCCCATCTCATTATTGGAAGAGCTAGAACCATGGGACGGATAAGGAGGTGGGTTGCTTGGTTGTTGAAACATCAGGGGCCTTTGAAAGCCCGACCTCCGATTCCCTTGGTTATTATTTCAACCCCCTTGGTTGTTGCCTCCAAAGTATCCTTGATTGTTGCCACCCCAAATGCCTTGGTTGCCTTGATTATTCCAATTTCCTTGATTATTGTTATTGTTCCAATTACCTTGATTGTTGTGACCACCACTTCAATTGCCTTGGTGGTTTTGATTGTTCCAATTTCCCTGGTTTTCTTGAGAATGCCATTGTTGTTGACTCGAGCCTTGAGAATTGTTTTTTTGCCCTTGGTAGTTATTCACATATTGCACTTCTTCCTCTTGCTCATTGTATGATTCGTCTTGGTCAAACCCACTATCATCTTGCACAAATTGTTCCACATGGTTTTGCACTTGTTGACCCTTTTGCCTTCGCTTGTTCACCATCATATTGACACCTTCCATTGCATTTACTTGCTTAGGACCTTGAACTTGTTGAAGTTTAGATTTGTCTAATTGATTCATTATGGTCATCAACTCGGCAATTGCTTGCCTATGATCATGCAATTCCTTGTGTAGGTGAATCATATTTGGATCACCTTGAGGAACATTAGCTCTACTTTACCATGCCGATGAAGTATCCGCCATTTCATCCAAGATTTCACAAGATTCGGCATATGGCGTTGTCATGAAATTACCACCAGCAAGTTGGTTGACCACGCATTGATTGGTAGTGTTGATCCCCCGGTAGAAGGTTTGTTGAATCATAGCCTCAGTCATATCATTATTCGGGAACTCTTTTACCATGGTACAGTATCTCTCCCAAATCTCCAGCAAAGGCTTATTGGGTTCTTACTTGAATGCTAGAATCTCATCCCGAAGAGTAGCCATATACCCGGGAGAAAAGAACTCGGCAATGAATTTTTCTGCCAATTCATCAGATGTATGGATGGAATGGTTTGGCAATCTTTCTAACCAATCCAAGGCCTTTCCCCATAGAGAGAAGGGAAATAGCATCAACCTTAGAGCATCCTAGGAGATGTTAGTCTGTTTACTCCCCCAACAAGTATCCACAAATCATTTTAGGTGCTTGTATGCATTTTGATACGGAGCCCCGGTGAAGAATTCCCGTTGCTCTAGCAATGCGAGCATAACATTTGTGATTTAAAAGTTGCCCGCCTTAATGCGGGGCCGGACTATGGCACTTGCATACCCTTCATTCGGTAACACCCGGTGTGGAGCCGCTCTTTGTGGATTTGGGGGTGGAACGTGAATGTTATCTTGAGGCGGTCGGCCTCGTCTATTTGCTTGAGGTTCAAGAGGAACCTCTTCAACTGGGTCATTTTCCACGTCCACATCCCCCAAAGGCATGTTTCCGAGAGGATTATTGTTGAGAGCCATTTTTGTACCTACAATGGATTCACAAAAAGGTTAGTAACCCGGAAGGAAAAGAAGACAAATAACACACAAAACTAAATATATAGCTAAATCCATTTTTAGCTCCCCGGCAACGGCGCCAAAAATTGATGTCGCCCAAATTCACACCACTGATTGGGATTATGAAGCGGTCGATGCAATTATAATTACCCAATGTGAGCCAGGGTTGATTCCACAGAGAGCTTATATTGGATTAGGTATGTATCTAGACTAGGTATATGACGTGACCAAATTGCACTTCCACATAATTGGTTGTTTCTTTTTACTTCTAAAAGTTATGCTATTGTTTGTAAATGTAAAGCTATAGAATGATATTTTTGGTGTTTTTTTTCAAGTTTATAAAAGATCTAGGGATGTTACTTTCACCTAGGTGGTTACCTAACAGGTTATGGGGTTAGGGGCATGTTTCTTTGGTCGGGGTGTAATATAGCAATCAACACGCGATTACCCACCCGATACCTCTCGGTAGTTAGAGTGGTTTTTCCCAATTTGGCTTTCTCAAGTCCAATGGATAATTCACAAAATCATTGATATATGCTCAATTCGGGTTTTACTATCTCTAGATTCAACCCTTTAATTAGGGCTATCAATTTCTTGAGTTCACCCCAATTTCTTGTTAGCCAAGTTTTCCTAGACTTAGTCTCTCTTTCTTAAGTAGCGACCAAGTCAATTAGGCATGAATCAATGTTTGAAACCATTAATTCCTAAATTCAAGAAAGAACTAGGTTAAATATCATACACTCAACCTTAAACAAGCCCTAAATCAAACACCCATTAGATACCCACACTAGGGTTGGGTCACAACCCTAGCTAGATATTTAGCTACTCATAGGCAACAATGAAAATCCAATGTTAAAATGATAAACTAATACAAAGTTTCCCAAAGCAGTAAAGGAAAAATGGCTATCTACTTTCTGGAGTTCAAAACTTGACCTAAATTTGACAAAAAGATCTATTTATACCCAGCTGCAATTATCAGACAAAATTTCCCCTACAGAGGTTGTGCGGCCACACATATCTGTGTGCGGTCCGCACTTTGAAGCTGGATTGGAAGGATGGACTTCTGCGGCCGCACAATTCTTGGGTGCAGCCGCACTTCTTCAGATTTTTGCGGATCGCACATTTCTGAGTGCGGACGCACTCTTGGACTTGAGATGGGCATGGGAGGTTTCTGCGGACCACACATTTATGAGTGCGGCCGCACTTTTACATTTTGTGGCCGCACAATAATAGTTCGGTCCGCACTTCTTCAGGGACCCAAAGCACCATCTCTCTGAACCTCGTCTTCTGCGGCCACACAATAATTGTGCGGTCCGCACTTTGTGAAGGGAATTTGTCAGTGGTTCTTCATAGTCTGCGGTCGTACACAGTATTGTACGGTTCGCACTTTTCTCTTTTCTGCTTTATTTTGGTCCTTGTCCGATTTTATTCCTTTTTGAGTTGATTTTCATCTCTTTGGCTCATTTCCCAATATTCCTGCAAGAAAGCGCATTTCATTAGTTTTCGGGAATACCTTTAAGCATTTCTTTTAGCTAAAACGAAAGTAAAAGAGTGCAAATAAGTGGTCAAAATCCCTACTTATCAAACACAATTACTGATCTAACCTCTGGAATCAAAACTAGATCTTCTTTAAAGAATCTTTGTACTTTTAATACTTTTTTTTATCTCTTATTGAACCTAAAAATGTTGTTGAAGCTTTGCAGGATGTAGACTGGGTGAATGCAATGCAAGATGAACTCAACCAATTTGAGAGAAGTCAAGTTTGGCATCTGGTACCAAGACCAAAGGACAGATCAGTAATTGGCACAAAATGGGTCTTCAGAAACAAACTTGACGAAGATGGAACAGTTACAAGGAACAAGGCAAGATTAGTGGTTCAAGGATATAGTCAAGAGGGGGGCATAAACTATGATGAGACTTTTGCTCCAGTTGCAAGATTAGAGGCAATTAGACTCTTTATAGCCTTTGTTGCTTATATGGAATTCACTCTCTATCAGATGGATATCAAGAGTGCCTTCCTCAATGTCTATCTAAAGGAAGAAGTTTTTGTCAAGCAACCTCGGGGCTTTGAAAGCAAGGAATGTCTTGATCATATGTACAAGCTTGACAAGGCACTTTATGGGCTCAAGCAGGCTCCAAGAGCATGGTATGAAAGATTATCAAAATTCTTGCTTGAGCATGGCTACAAGAGAGGTAAAATTGACAATACTTTATTCTTGAAAGAAAAAGGTAAAGATCTCTTGGTAGTTCAGATATATGTCAATGATATAATTTTTGGAGCAACTACTAACAAGTTAAATAAAGAATTTGCTAAACTAATAGGGAGTGAATTTGAAATGAGTATGATGGGTGAGCTTAATTTCTTTTTAGGCTTACAAATTAAACAAAATTCAAATAGAACTATGATCCATCAGCAGAAGTATGTGAAAGAGTTGCTTAAAAGGTTTAAAATAGAAGATTCCAAAGAAATTGACACTCCTATAGCAACAACCACAAAATTGGATGTAGATGAACCTGGTTCATTTGTTGATCAGAAGTTGTATAGGAGAATGATTGGCTCTTTGTTATATCTCACTGCTAGCAGACCTGACATTTTTTGAAGTGTAGGCCTTTGTGCTATATTTCAGGCAAATCCATAGGAGTCTCACTTGACTGCTGTCAAGAGGATCTTGAGATGCCTAGAAGGTACCACTGACCTCTGTCTATGGTATCTAAAAGGTAGTAATTTCAACTTAGTGGGATATGCTGATACTGATTATACAGGGTTTCTTGTGGATAGAAAGAGCACCTCAGGTATGGCACACTTTCTTGGCTCATGTCTTGTATCTTGGGCCACCAAAAAGTAAAATTGTGGCTTTATCTACTGCTGAAGCTGAGAATATTGTTGATGCCTCATGTTGTGCTCAATTGTTGTGGATCAAAGAGCATCTAATGGACTTTGGAATTGATGTAGGTCGTATCCCCATCTTTTATGATAACACTAGTTCAATTAGTATGACCAAGAATCCGGTTTATCACAAGAGAACTAAGCACATATATGTTAGGCATCATTTGTTGAGGGACAACTATGAGAAGGGTTTGATCACTATGGAATTTTATGCTACTGACAAGAAAATAGTTGACATCTTCACAAAAGCTTTAAGTAGAGATCACTTTGAAAGGAATAAGTTAGAATTAGGGATGATTAAGATCACCTAAAAGGAACCAGTTCTAACTCAAAAATTAGTTAGAAAAAACTGTGAATTTTTGTACATAATTAGATTAGATTTTGCTCAGTCTCATACTTTCATCAGTATACTCTTGTGCCATATGCTAAATTTTTTCATTAATATCTAATGATATTATCTTTATTTTCTTGGAAAATTCAGACTTACGCTAGAGATTTCTCAGTGAAGAACCTGGTTCATCAAGATTACATGGTACGTATTCTCCACGCAGCATATTTTGAAATAATTATATTTGGATTATGATCAAATGGAGAGTCCCATTTAATCCTAACCTCCTTGAGCTTATCTGTTACGAAATGAACCAGCTTCATTCAAAAGAATCCCAAAAAACGCAATAAATGCCTAGATTCTAGGGAGAGTCATAAACGTCTCTTCAAACTAACTCCCAGTTTGATTAGACCTCTGAACTTCTGAAAAAGTAGTTGTTACCCAATTAAACTCTACCACTTTAAATTGATTAGGCTTTAGTTGTTTCTTCACTTCAAAGTTTAAGCCGTAAAACAATTCTCTCTATCTTCTCTCATCTTCCAAACACACACATACTCATCTTTTCTCATAACCAAACACAGCAATGGCAAACACTTCTGAGAATCCCTCATCACCACCCAAAGAATCCATACCCACTCCTACCACCACATCCTTAACCAGACTTATCTCCAAGAAAGGAAGATTCAAGATGCTTGCTCGCAAAGTAGTCACTGGAGGAGAACAAATCAAGAAAATCAATGAGAAACTGAAGGCAGGGGAGACAGATGAACCCCATAAATCTGATGAATCATTCAAGTCTACTACTGACGGGGAAGAAACTATTTCTTCTGAAACAGAGCACGTAACATTTGGTCCTAAAGTTACATCCGAAGTAATCTCTGAGGTTGCTGCAAATCTGGAAACAAGATTTGTTCTGGTAGGAACTGTGGCTGGGGTAGAGATTACTGAGTCTGAGAAGATTGGTGGTAAAAATAAAAGGATAAAAGAAAAGGAGAGTGAGGGTGCTCGAGGCAATGTGAGGGAAATGAAAAAAGGAGTGGCTGAATCTTCTCCCAATCTTGTTGATTTGACTGAAGAAATAGGAGCTATGGAAGTATGGTGTGAGGAATCTGCTAGAAAATAACAAAGTGTGAGAGAAAAAAGGGGAAGTGGGTCTGGAGAAACTACAAAGGGGTTGGTTTGATTGGGGAAGAAGGTTCAAGAACCTGTTCCTTCTGTGTAGGAACCCCTAGAGAACATACTAAGAAAAGTTTCTGACAGTTACAATCCTAAAAGGAAAAGGAGTTCAGCAGTTAAACTCCCTGGTACTACTAGGGCAAACAAGAAAAGAAATGTTGTCTCGTCTATCCCTGTAGAGACTTCTCTTACAAGAGGAAGAGCTACCGGGAGTCAGAAGAAGCAGAGTGAGGCTGAACTGGAAAAGGTCTTAGAAGAAAGTAAGAGAAAAGCTGCTGCTAAGGGAAAGAAGAAGGTGGGCGAGCCTGTTGAGGCATTTGAAATTGAGGAGATGGACCTAGTTCTTCATGATGAAGAGGAGGCAGAAGAAATGGAGGTTCTGACTCCAAAGGCAAAGAAGATCAAGACTTCCATAAAGAAGTCGGTTTCAAAGACAAAGTCTGTAGGGCCATCTAACTTGGCCAAAAGAACCAGGTCTGCCTTGAAGTCTAGAAAAGTGAAAGTAGTGGAAAAAGAAGAATGGAGAGGAGAAGAAGAAGAAGAATCTGATGCAGAAAAGGACAAGATGGTTAAGTTTGGGAAAAGAGACATCTTGAAAGGTAGACCCCTCAGAAACTTAGAGGAGGAAGGCATGGTGATGCTGCTGGAAAAGTTACAATTGTAGGGTTGGAAGGACATGGTCCTTCAGATGGATGGAAATCTTGCTAGAACTGAGATTGTGGAGTTCATAAAAAACTGTGAGATCAAAAATGGCAGAGTCACCAGTGTGGTGAAGGGGGTAACAGTGAGTTTTGATGAAAAGGAATTGGGAGAAACCTTAGGTGTACATGTTGTAGGGTATAATGATTACAAGAAACTTAAATGGCCAAGTCTAGAGAATCTTCCTACTGACCTTGCCATTACAAGGAAGTTTGGCGACAATGAAGAAGAGCTTAAGCCCATGGCTATATAAAAAAGTAAGATGAAGCCACCCCACAAAGTGCTATTCGAATTTGTTAACAAAATTGTCCTGCCTAGGCAGGAAAGGAGGCACATTGCCACATTCATGGACCTGGTCCTTATGGAATGTCTGGACAGTGGAAGGCAAATCAATTGGCATGTATTTATCATCCAGCTTCTCGATAGGGTTCTAACTGGCACCAAAACTCATGCCATACCATATGGGTTCATTCTCATGGTTGTACTTACACACTTCAAGGTACCCATCAAGAAATGGGAAGTTGGTACAATCAAGGATCACTTCGGAGCAAACACTTTGACTGCTTGTGACTATGAAGTCCAGACCACACCCAAAAAACCTGGTTCATCCAAGAAGGTACCTGTGAACAGCAAAGTGCGAGCCTTGGTGCAATAAAGTGGGGCTAAGGATACTGAAATAGAAAGGCTGAAGAAGAGGTTGGCAGAAGTAAAAACTGAGAGAGATGCTCTCAAAGCTGAGCTTGTAAAAGAAAAGGAGAAGAATGATGGCATTCTTCATGATATGCTGAAACTGCTTCAAGCAAAGAACCAAGAACCTGGTCCTTCCCAGCCTTAAAACCTTCCTAGCTTAGTTAGACAAACCAGTGACCCGAATGAGATTTGTTTTTGATCTTTTTGCTCATGATCCAGTATTTTTATTTCTCTTTATGCTTTGTGGATGACTAGTATCAATGATAATCAACTGTTTTTGTGTTGTAACTGTTTGTTGATGCTTCTTAGTTGACTAATATCATTGGATTGATAAATGATGCTTGACTCCATGATTGCATTTGAAGTAGCCCTAGTGGCCATGCATACTTTCTATTGAAATCTGGTTAGCTAACATAATTATGCAACTTTTCGAGCCAAAAGGGGGAAGATAGGTTGTGCTTTTTTACTTTGGACTATGACGTTTATAACCTAATGAACCTGGTCCTTGATGATTTATGACTTTAAAATGGAAAGTGTTCTAACATTGTGTTAATGTTGAGCTAAGTTGACATGGGGCCTATGCTTATGAAAAGCACTGAGTTTGTCATCATCAAAAAAGGGGAATTTATTGGACCAAGTAAAGTTTATTTTGATGATTGACAAAGGAACTCAAGCATGAACCGAGTCCATACACAGTGTGCACAGACACGGGCATATTCGAGCATAAGGGATGCACGTGAAGGAGATAAGTTTAGGTACTATGAGTATCAAGTTAGAGTTAGCTTGAAGTTGTCGCAACAGTTAGAAGCCGGTTGCCACAACGGGATTAGAGGTAATCCTTAGGTTTACAAAGAGTTTTATAAATGTTGTTTTGGTTCAGTGATTTAGTGAAGTGTTGGAAAAATTCCTACTGAGTAGTAGGTCGTAGTTTTTTCACTTTTTGAGCCGGGTGTTTTCCACGTAAAAATACTTGTGTTCTTTACTTTCTGTATTTACTATTTTCGCAACAGCAGTATAAGGAATACATAGAAGAACCAGGTCTTTCTATAATCAATGCACGCGAAAATTGAACACCACACAAATCATCCCCTATTGTGTGTCATTGAAGTATAAAACATCAAATACGCTACAATATTTTAAACTCTATTTATAAAAAGAAATATGATAAGTTATTAAATCTTAATATAGAACAAGTATTCTACGTATTTCGTCAAAGAATCAGAAGAAATATTTGAAGAGATTTTTTAGTATTTATGAGATAGACAATTTAAGGAGTAAATTATGCAAAATGCATTATTGAAACGTATGAGACAAACAATCTATATCTATATATATCTATAATTGAAGGACATAGCCCCAATGATGTGGCACTCTTCTAAGCCAGGATTTTAACTTATCTTTTTTTCTCAATTTTTTACCTTTTCTCTATTATTTTGCTTCTTTCCTCTTTGTTTCAATTTTTTTTGTTCTTCGGTTAAACGCTCAAAAGTCATGCCCCTTCGTAACCCTTTTCATTAAACCTACCTCTATGAATCATTATCTTACTTGAGAAGAAGCAACATTTCAACAGAGCCCAACTGCTGCATAGTTCAAAAGTCTTTGCTTGAATAAGAAAAACTCAAACTCAAGTTTGATCTTTCATTGAACAAAAAACTTTTCTGCCTAAATTATTTCTCATCAACTGTTGAAAGATGGCTTCAACGTATTACCGATTTACATTGAGATATTTTGCCTTCTTCCACTTTCTATGTAAAAGAGGTTACTTTTCTCATCATCGTAAAAGTATTATACGATGTCTATGCCGATTGCCGCTTCCATTGTGTTGCTAATTTGACGTATCTTCCGATTCTTAATAATGAATTTTGCTACATTGGAAAGTAAATCCTGAAACTTAGCTTTCAAAATAGTTAAAAAGGCAAAAAGACTTAGAAAAATGGACAATGTAATTATTATGGCTATATGTACTAACAGTCCCACTTCCCTTGAATTCAAAGAATATAACGTAGGTGACGCAGCAGACTAAGGAAATTTCCCACAAACGGTCCAAGCCATTGAAAGGTTATTAATTAAATTAAATAGGCATTCATTAAGATATATCATATTACTATCAATAATTTCTTAAAAGTGCATTTGGTATAACAATGTTTTCATAGAAAATGTCTCGATAGAAAATGCTTTAACATGGAAAGCATTTTCTGGATCATTTTCTAGAGTTTAATTTGTCATAAAATTAAAATACATATGGTAATCATACAAGTGATTACGCATATGGTTTATTGGACGCGGATAAATTTTTACATTAACGCCCGCTAATAAGTGATTAATGGAATGGATTTTCTTTCCTTTTTCCGCCAATACAAGACGCTGGAAAATAATTTTGTCATAGAAAGCATATACATGAACTCCCAATTAGGAGTCCCAATGCTTTTCTCATATCCTTAGACAAAAATAAAATATTAAGTGTTCTTTTCAGATTCCACGCATTTCTATTGAAGTGTGTGACTATCTAATCTAAAAGTTTAAGTTGTTTAAAAATCACATTTTTATTTACTTAATTATGTCTTCAACAATTCTTACAAACATAAACACACGAATAAGCCAAAAGAATTCGACGTATCGTGTATATATATTTTAACAAAATACTTATACACAATGCATTTTCCGGCAAAACTATGTTAATTGACACTCCTTGATATAAGATGGTTCCACCACTGCATGCAAAAGGTTCAAGCTCAAAAACCTCTTTATTATTAGCGCTTTGGAATATCTGATACTTTTAGCACCAGAATCACTTGAAGAAAAAGTTTTCTTATTCAATTGTTTTGAAATCTTCTGGAAGTCTTGTTCATTCAAAGGATTGAAGAAAAGCTTATCAGTAATTAGCATCTTCAGCCTAATAATGAAAATCTCTACTTTGACTAAAAACATTTAATAGCATAGTCCCACTAGATTAAATTCTGTCATTAATCTGGCTGCCAGGAACTAATTAATGCTAAATTTATTCGTATTCAATACTCATATCAAATCAATTAATGCAAGATAAGTTTTTTTGGTGTACATATTTATCATTTAACCATGATTTAGTGATATGTATTTTTACTTTAATTTTTAAGTACTAAAGTTAAAGTGTTTGGATGGTGTAAATAGCAGGTGTGACTGCGTACTTACCCTAATTAAACTCCTATGTGTGCGTATACATATATATATATATATATATATGAAAGGCCTTGAATTACACCATCCATTATAAGAAAAACTTTGAATTAATTATAAGAAATTCTGAACATCAGTTCACTTGTACCCATGATTTGGTTTGTAAACTCAAGCTTAGTAGTATAAAAGGACATTAAACGAATTTATGAAAGGCCTTGAATTACACCATCCATTACCTTAACTTTATTGAATTTAGTTCAAATTCTTTGAATGAATCATGCTTCCCCTTAAGTCTTGACGTGATTTTCTAGAACAGGCATTACTTTTGCGCCAAAGATTAGGTAAACCTTTTTTTTCCTCATTAGATTAGACTATAAGAGTGTAAATGTAAATTGGTATGAGTTTAGCTGCTATGTTAATTGACACCAATTCAGTGGTGGATCCAATATTTTCAATAAGGAATGTTAAAATATAAAAAATTAAACACATAAAAAAATCAAGAATTAATATTCAACATAATATATATATATATATATATATATATATATATATATATAAAAAATTTAAATCTATCTACGTAACATAGCGTAATTTTCCTACTAATTTGGTGTTTACATGACAATAGTGTCCACTTAAACTGATAAAGAACATCGATTATGACCAGCAGTTAGTGGTGACTCATGATTTGACCACGAAAAACTTTGAATTAATTATAAGAAATTCTGAACATCAGTTCACTTGTGCCCATGATTTGGTTTGTAAACTCAAACTTAGTAGCTTGAAAACAGCTTGAATTACGTATTAAACAGAAAACACCAACCGCCTAGAGATTTGACTAGTTTTACTATCACTCTTTTAGCGGTAATTAAACATTTATCTGCCTTACACTAAATCAACTAATATAACACAAGTGTTTTGTATATAAGTTTTGTACTCCCTTTAATTTCTTTCAATTTATGTGACGTAGTTTGACTCTGCACAAAGTTTAAAAAAAAAAAAAATTTTTTAAAACTTGTGGTCTTAAAAGTTTAAAAGGTAAAAACTTTGTGGAATATTACAAAAGCTTCTCATTAAGGTAAAATTGGTAAAACAAAAAATAAAAAAATTAAATTATTCAAATATAAAGATGTGTCATTGTTTTCGGAATAAACTAATAAGCAAAATGTGACATATTAATGAAGTATATATTTTGAATTTTATTTGTACTTCTTACAGTTAGAAGTTTGATTTGGCCAAGTATAGTCCCTCCATTAGCAGTGGGAGCAATAAATTAAAAAAAATTAAACAATAAAAAATGTAACAGAGATAGTTTAACTTCTAAATTTATTACGTGGATGCTTACATATTTTCAAATAAAATAATATGTAGCCAGTGCCGGCTCTAATGTTGTAGTTAATAAGGCAAGTGTCTTAGGCTCACAAATTTGGGAGGCCCATTTTTTAGATATAATAGGTTTATAGATATTTAAAAAATAATATTTAATACCTTTTTCTCATATAAAATGAGAATTGTTTTTGCTATGTAAATACAATAACTGTTTGGCTTACTTAAAAATGGATAGTATGAATATTTAATATGTGAATTAAAATTGATTTGACAAGGGACATAGTATAAGTTAAAGATGGTACTCTAATCGACATACTCAATTAAATAAAAAGAATTTTTTTTTCCAAATGCTTATATTGCTTATAGAATAATATTAACATTTCCTATAGCATTTGCTCCAGCGAAAGAAGTTTTTCAAAATTAACATTATTAATCTTAGCTAAGATCAATAATGTCCCAAGAAAAATTAAATGGGTTGCTATATTAGTTGAAAAGAAATTATTTAAAAAATTAATTATAAAAATATTATTAACAACTTAGCATCTCAAAAATTTAGAGGAATAGACTTTAAATAGAAATATATATCATAACTTTTAAAACAAAATTAGACCTCACGTTAAACTTTGGCTTTAGGCCACATATGTGCTTGAGTCCCCGTATGTAGCAAGATCTTTGAAGGATTTGAGGATTTCAGGGTACGACACTAAACTAATTGCTCATTGTTTGAATAAACGATAATCAAGTCTGAATGTTGGAAGACTTGTTGCCTGTTTGGCAAGCTTTTCAAAGTTGAGAAGTTCCTTTTTTCCAAAAAAAATATTTTTTTCAAAGTTAAAGTATTTGGCAAGCCTTTAGAAGAAGAAAAAAAAGTGTTTTTGAGTAGAAGCAGAAGCAGAAAAAAGTAGCTTCTTCCCAGAAGCACTTTTTGAGAAGCACTTTTGAGAAAAATACACTTAGAAGCGCATTTTTTAAAAACTTGGCCAAATACAAATTGCTGCTTAGAAGTACTTTTCAAATTAATTAGCCAAACACAAACTACTTTTCACCAAAAGTACTTTTGAAAAAAACGCTTTTGAAAAAAAAACACTTCTCAAAATAAGTTAATTTTTCGAGCTTGGCCAAACAGGCTATTGGTCTCATTTGCAATATTTAAAGTGTTGAAGTCTTAGAAGCATAGACTTGAAGACATGTGCGACTCAAGTCAATTTGTAGCTCAAAGCCAAAGTTTAATATGAAACCTAGTTTTTTTTAAAAAATAATTAAAATATATATTTTTATTTAAAGTCTATTCCTTCTAGCTTTTTGAGATGCAAAGTTATTAATATTTTATATCGATTTCCTCTAATAATTTCTTTTCAATTGATAATAGCCGACTCATTTAATATTTCTTGAGACATTGTTGATCTTAACTAAGATTTTATTAATTTTAATTTTTAAAAAAAAATTCCGCTGAGGCAAGTGTTATAAGAATTGCTAACATTATTCTATAAGCAATATAAATATTTGAAAAAAATCAAGCTTTTTTATTTGATTAAGTATATTGTATCTTTTACTTGTACTATTTCTCTTGTCAAATCAATACAAATACACACGTTAGAAAAACTATTCATATTACCTATTTTAAGTAAGTCAAACAGTTACTTTATTTACATATTTGAAAAAAAATTCTTTTCTTTTATGTTTAAAAAGTCTATTTTTTTATACTAAAAGTACTAAACTTTATTGTCACGACCCAATTTCACCCATAGATCGTGATGGCGCCTAACACTACAGGTAGGCAAGCCAACTAATAAATTAAGTATATATTGATAAAATTTAAAATCAAGAAATTCCAAAATCTCTACCAATGTGTGTGCCAAGACCTGGTGTCACAAGTGCATAAGCATCTAGTAGATGATACAAAACTCCAAATACTGTCTGAAATGAAATAGATAGAATGTAAATATAAGAAGAGACATTGGTAGCTGCAGAACGGCTCAGAAAGGCAGCTCACCACTATGCCTCGGGATGACGTGGATATGTGATGATAGGTCCTCCACTAGTACATGTCTCAGATCCTGCACAAAAAGTGCAGCAAGTGTAGTATGAGTACGTAAACAACGTGTACTCAGTAAGTATCAAGCCTAATCTCGAAGTAGTAGAGACGAGATGGCCGACTTTGACACTCACTATGAGTCAATGATAATAACTGAAATAAAACTAGGATGTTTAAATTAGCATGATTTACAAAATTTACAATAATTTATTTAAATCAGCGGAAATAATCAAATTCCTTCAATTCAAATAATATCCAATTTATCAATTAAATCTCATTTACAGGAGTAACAATTAATTCCTTAACAAGCAAGAATAATAATTCATTAAATTCCAAGGATTTTCCAATTTATCAATTAGCTTCACCAGCTGAAATAAATTATTAAAGTATCTTGTAATTATCATTATTAGGCACGATTTCTTCCGAGGACGTACGGCCCGATCCAGAGTGTCGTGTACACTGCCGAGGGACGTGCGGCGCGATCCATAGATGCATCTATCCTGCCGAGGTGTTCGGCCCGCTCCACAAGAAAGGAGGACATTTTCTTATGTACCTCCGGAAGGAGAGTATATTTATTATAAGATAAATTCGGGAGGAAGAATAATTTCTTTTAACAATTTATTAATTTAAACAGAATATCAAGCATATGAGATTTTCATCCTTTAATATCTTTATCTAACACTTCACAATATATTCATATATATCAGTTAATATTAATTAATCAAAGAATATAATTTGCACAAGTAATGCATACTTTGAGTCCTAAACTACCCGGACTTTAGCATTAATAGTAGCTACGCACGGACTCTCGTCACCTCGTGCGTACGTAGCCCCCACAATTAGTAACAATTATTTAATTTTAATCACCTATGAGATAATTTCCCCCTCACAAGATTAGACAAGAGACTTACCTCGTCTTGCTCCAATTTAACCCACTAAAAGGCCTTTTCCACGATTATCCAATCATGTCCGGCTCGAATCTAGCCAAAATAATTCGATACAATCACTAAAAATTATAGGAATCAATTCTACAAGAAAATACTACATTTTTAATAAAAATCCCGAAATTAATTAAATATTCATCCATGGAGTCCACATCTCGGAATCCGGCGAAAGTTCTAAAATCCGACAACTCATTCAATTACGAGTTCAACCATACCAGTTTCACTCAAATCCGACTCTGATTCGATACCGAAATCTCAAAAATTCGCTTCTATGAGATTTCTAAAATTTTTCCAAATTTTAATCTCAAAAAACTAATTAAATGGTGAAAACAATGATATATTTTGTATATAGACCAAATTCGAGTTGGAATCACTTACCCCAATTGTCTTTCCTTGACAATCTGCCAAAATCGCCTCTGCTCCAGCTCCAATTTATTAAAAATGGTGAATGGGACGAATGCCCTTTTTTTTATAAAACTGCCCAGCCATCGGAACTGTGCCTCGAACAGGGCCTCGATCGAGGCTTCGATCATGACCCTCGAGCCTAGGCCTCGATCGTGGCTTCGATCACAGGATCGAGCCGGGACCTCGGATCATGGACTCGATTATGGCATCGAGTCTGGTCCTTCGATCATAGCCTCGATCATGGCATCGAGCCTGAGCCTTCGATTGTGACCCTCGATCTTGGGTCTCGATCCTGGCCCTCGAGTCTTGCCTTCGATCATGGCCCTCGAGATGGACCTTCGATCATGGTTTCGATACATAAGCTCGAGCCTGAGCCTCGTCAACCCTGGCTCGATATCTGGGCTCGATGCCTGGGCTCGATATCTGGCTCGATACCTGGGCTCGATATCTGACTCCTGGCTCGATATCTGGGCTCGATCACAGCCTAAAATGCCCAACAGAAGAGGAAAAATTGCAGCAGCTTTTTAAGTCCAACTTTTGATCCGTTAACCATCTGAAACTCACCCGAGACCCTCGGGACCTCAATCAAATATACCAACAAATCTTAAAATATCATACGAACCTAGTCGAACCTCTAAATCACATCAAACAACGCTAAAACCATGAATTATACCCCAATTCAAGCTTAATGAAACTAAGAATTTTCAACTTCTACATTCGATGCCGGAACCTATCAAATCAAGTCCGATTGACCTCAAATTTTGCACACAAGTTATACATGACATAACGGAGCTGTGAAGATTTTCAGAACTGGATTCCGACCCCGATATCAAAAAGTCAACTCCCCGGTCAAACTTCCAAACTTTAAATTCATATTTTAGCCATTTCAAACCTAATTTCACTACGGACTTCCAAATAAAATTCTGATCATGCTCCTAAGTCCAAAATCAACATACGGAGCTGTTGGAATCATCAAAATTTTATTCTGGGATCGTTTGCACATAATTAGACATCCGATCACTATTTGAACTTAAACTTTTAAATTTTCATCAAAATTTCATATCTCAGGCTAGAAACCTCGGAATTTGATTTCGATCATACGCTCGAGTCCCAAATCACGATACGGACCTACCGAAACTGTCAAAATACTGATCCGAGTCCGTTTGCTCAAAATGTTGACCAAAGTCAACACAATTGAGTTTTTAAAGCTCTAAATCACATTTTAATCCATTTTTCACATAAAAACTTTCCAGAAATCTTTACGGATTGTGCACGCAAGTCGAGGAATGATAAATAATACTTTTTGAGGTCTTAGAACGCATAATTAATTATAAATTTAAAGATGACATTTTTGGATCATCACATTTATTTTATTTAAATATCTATAAACCTATTATTTTTTAAAAATGGGCCCCAAATTTGGAGGCCTTAGCTACAATGTTAGAGCCGGCTCTGCTTGAAGATCATTAACTACTTTCTAACTAGAAACTTATAACTATTTTCTACGTCACAAAATTTAATGCATGAACTTATAACAAGACCATAAACGGACAAATGCTCGCATATTGGCGACAAATAATAATTCAAGAAAAGGAAGGGCAGTATGGTGCACGAAGTATCTAATATTTACGCAGGGTCCAAAAAGGGCCACACTCTAAGAGGTATATGTAGGCAACTTACCCTGATGCAAACGTTAGTGGCTAATTCCACAGCTCGAACCCGTAGTTATGAGTCATAGAGAGACCACTTTACTGTTGCTACAAGGCTCCGCTTTTTTTTTTTTTCCTTCAAGAATGACAATTAAATATTTTCTCAAAAGGAATGATAAGATTTAGAGTATGAAGATTGAAATATCTAATCTTTTGCGTGAATAACGATCATTATACGGACATTAATTTCAAAATTTTATGAGATAAAATTTAACATATTCACATCCTACAGAACAGTTACGGCGCAAAATTTTGAGTCAGAACATTTGGTATATTCCTAAACATCGTAATCAATATGAAAAAATGTTTCTTTCGCAAATAATAATAGTGAAATTATTTTAGATATGGAAGGCCACACGAACAATAATGTAGGCCTTCTCTTTGGTCTTTGTCATGGAAAATGATTGTATTTGATTTAGTCAACAGGTTGAATCTTTATATTGGTTGTTTCCAATTTTGAACTATAGAGTGTAGGCTTAAATACAAGCAATTTATCCAAATAAGTTCATTTTAATAAAATGTTTGACTGTTCTTTGTACCTTATAATCAAATTCAAATTATTTACAGATAACGTCAACAAACTGAACTGTCCTTCTCTAAACCTTTAATCGACTACATACATGAATCTGTTGTTTTCTTGACCATTTAAAATGTCTAGTTTTCTTTTCTTGTTTACCCTTAGACAAAGAGTAGATAGCTAGGCAAGTTGTACTGTACAGTTACAATGTCCAAAGACAGGGTACTGACTCACAGAGAGAGAACCAACCAAGGTTTGTGGTTGAGTAAAAAGTATTTCTTCATCTATAACCGGAGGTAGGGGCGTACAAAAAAAATCGATAAGTCGCATCAAATCGATAATTTGAGTCGAACAGGAAAAAAAAAAAATCTGATGTAATTTGGTTTGACTTGGTTTGATATTGAAAAACAAAATTTGACCATAATTGGTTTGGTTTGGTTTTAACTAAAAAAGATCAAATCAAAACCAAACCAACCCGACATTACATTTATATAATTTTTAAAAATATTTTATACATATAAATATTTATTGTAATATAATTTATAAATATTTCTTAAACTTTTTTACAGTTTTATCCTTTAATGTATTATTTCAAGCTTGGACTTAACATTCTTGAATGGTCCAATAAGTTTTATAGCCTATAAATGTAGTAACTCAAATAAAGTTCAAATCAATATTAATGCGAACAAAATAAATTCAATTTAACACTAGAAATGACAATAATGTTAGATATCTATTTTTAATTTTATATTATTTTATAATGAAAAAGCATAACTTAGTTTATCTTTTTCTTTAGTGCTTAATCATCTAATTAATAGGTCTTATTAGATGTACTTATTTTAGCATAACTTATATAGTACGTTTAGATTATGTCATTTATATTATGGCTTATGAATTAGCAATATTTATTATTGAAAGGGAGCATTTGAGCAGAATTGATCGAAGAGGAAATATGCAGACGAAGAGACAGATGAAAGAGAGGAATTCTCTGTTTTGATATTGAGAAAATAAAAGCCTCACTATACACGTGTATATCTATCCTTATTTATACTGCCTACTCACTCAATACAATTAATTAGCTTAATTACTCAACTAACCATATATCTAAATCTAACTAACTCTAACTCACATGTACAACTCCCACAACTTACGTACAGTTATTGCTACTACTGCTCTTTTCAACACTCCCCCTCAAGTTGGGTGATAAAAAAATATTGATCATCCCTAACTTGCAAACCATCTCACTATGTAGCTGTTTTCCAACTACCTTGGTTAGTATATCTGCAATTTGATCCTTATTGAGAACATATGCTGTTTTAATCATACCATGTTGTAGCTTTTCTCGGATAAAGTAGAAATCAATCTCTATGTGCTTTGTGCGATCGTGATACATTAGATTTGAAGAAATCTGTAGGGCTGCTTTGTTGTCACAGTACAACTCCATAGGTAAATCAACTTGCATTCCTAATTCCTCCAGCAGCCCATGTATCCAAGTTAACTCAGCCACAGTGGTGGCCGTGCTTCTGTACTCAGCCTCTGCTGAGCTTCTTGAAACTGTGCTTTATTTTTTTAATTTCCAAGAGATCATGGAGTCTCCAAGTTTTATGCAAAAACCTGTAACTAACTTCCTAGTCACTGAGCAGGATGCCCAGTTTGCATCACAGAATGCAGTTACCTTCCTACTATGTCTGCTACTCATCAACAAACCTTGTCCTGGACAATTCTTGATATATCTCACTACCCTCAATGCTGCATAATAATGAGACTATTTTGGTGCATTCATAAACTGACTGAGAACTTGGACTGCAAATGAAATGTCTCGCCTTGTGATTGCCAAATACAAGAGTCTCCCAATAAGTCTCTGATACACTCTGAATGTCTTCAAGTTCCGTGTCATGTTCTTGCATACCAAAAAGCTTGTCATATTCCACACTAATAAGTTTCATGTTCTGATCTAAAGGGGAAATGCTTGGTTTAGTTCCCCCTAGGCCACATTCTGACACAAGCTCTAAGGCATACTTCCTTTGGTTCTTGAGGATTCCCCTGTGTGATCTTGCAAACTCAATACCAAGGAAAAACTTTAGCTCTCCCAAATATTTCATCTTGAAATTGTGATTCAATATATCTTTGGCTTCTTGAATCAAAATCTTATTATTTCCTGTGATCAAAAGATCATCAACATAAACCAATATAATCACTATGGCACTCCCAGTTCTCTTAGTGAATAGTGAATAATCTAATTTGCTTTAGTTGAAACCAGACTCTATGAGAGTTGAGGTGAGCTTTAAATTTCATTGTCTGCTAGCTTGTTTTAAGCCATAGAGGGATTTGAGTAGTCTACACACTCTAGTCTCCCCCTGACTACCAAACCCTTGAGGCTATGACATATAAACTTCCTCTGAAAGGTCACCCTGGAGGAAGGCATTGTACACATCTATATGAAGCAAAGGCCAACCATACTGAGCAGCTAGAGCAACAACACTCCTAGATGTGACCATCTTCACCACATGTGAGAAGGTCCCATGGTAATTCAAACCCTCATGTTGAGTGAATCCCTTTACAACTAATCGAGCTTTGTATCTTTCCATAGTCCTATCAGCCTTGTACTTCACCTTATAAACCCATTTGCGACAAATTGGAGCCTTGCCTGCAGGTAAATCTACCAACTCCCAGGTGTTATTGTCAGTGAGGGCCTGAACCTCAAGTTCCATAGCATGTACCCAATTGTTGTCTTTAACAGCTTGATCAAAAGTTGTAGGTTCAACAATGGACGAGTAAGAAGTTAGACAGGCTTGATAAGAAGGTGATAAAGAAGAGTAATTGAGGGAAGAAGAAATGGGATAAGGAGTGGAAGTAGGTTTGACCTGATGCACATAATCAGTCAGCCACAAAAGGAGGATTAGATGTCCTGGCAGACTTTCTCAGAGTGACATCTAAAATAGAAGTGGGTTGTTGCTCTATAGGAGAATGTGGTGAGGGAGTTAATTAGGTTGCATAACAGGAGATGGAGGTGGTTGTGCACTAGAATGTTCTGGGTGTGCAATAAGGGGTTCTGGAGTTAGAGCAGAAGCTGGAGGTAAGTTGGGTGGTATCTCATCCCTGATAGGAAATGTATCATCACAAGAATGAATAGAAGCTGGACTAGGAAATGTAAGAGTTGAGTTAGGTAAATGTGACTGTAGAAATGTGGACTTGGGATGTCTAAAAGGAAATATGAATTCTCTAAAAGATATATCTCTACTGACAAAAAAGGTTCCTGATGAAATGTTGTATAGTTTATACCCCTTTTGAGTCTCTGAGTAACCCATGAAGATTGCAGGAATTGCTTTAGAAGAGAACTTGTCTGTGAAGCATGGTATGGTTGTATAACACAAACAACCAAATACCTTAAGGTGAGTAAGTAAAGGTGGTTGACCATGAAATAGCTCATACGGAGATTTCCCTGAAAGAACTGAAGAAGAAAATTTATTAATGATGAAGGCAGCTGTAAGAACACATTCTCCCCAGAATTTCAAAGGGGCATGAGCTTGAAACCTAAGGGATGTAGCCATTTCAAGTAGATGTCTATGCTTTCGTTCAGCCACTCTATTTTGTTGTGGAGTGTGCACACAAGAACTCTGATGGACAATTCCAAGAGAAGTGAAAAGAGTTGCACATTGAGCATTAAAAAATTCAAGACCATTATTAGACCTAATGATCTTAATGGAAGCAAAAAATTCATTCTTAACAAGTGCAATAAAAGACTTGATTAACAAGAGCATATCACTTTTCATTCTCATCAAGTAGATCCAAGTCATTCTAGAGTAATTGTCTACAATGGTAAGAAAGTATTTATACCTATTGTAAGTACATTGTCTATATAGACCCAACACATCCTTATGTACAAGTTCAAAAGGGGTTACAGTTTTATTATGACTAGTAGGAAAGGGGAGCCTAGTTTGCCTTGCTAAAGGACAGATAGTGTAAGGCAACTGCTCTTTATTTAATTCATGGTGCTTTAGAAAGTGAATTGTCTGCAGGACTGCTACTGGAGCATGACCAAGTCATTAGTGCCATATAGAGCAGTGATCTGAATGCTTTAATGAAGGGCTAGTAGAGGCTGGAGTAGAAGCTGGAAATGAAACAGAATAAGTAGGACAGGAATTTATAGTAGGTACTGTTGTATTGGATGATGTGGCTGATGACTGTTCAGGTGTTTTGACAAGTGATGGCTTCTTGGTAGGTTGAAGTATATAGAGGCCATCCTTCTCCTTACCAATCCCCCTTACCTTGCCAGTACAAAGGTCCTGAAAAATGCAAAACTCAAGGAAGAATAATGCACAACATCTCAGCTCTTTGGTAAGTTTGGAGATTGATAACAAGTTGTATTTGAAATTTGGAACATGAAGCACATTACACAGTTGAAGATCATCAGGAAGTTTTAGTGACCATGTATGTGTTACAGATGTAATACTTCCATTTGGTAGATGAACTTTACTAGTATTAGGAAACACAAGAGTAGATTGAGTTAAAAAGTCCAGGTTAGAAACCATATGATTCAAGGCCCAAGTGTCAATTATCCAGGAATTAGGTTCAGAACCTGCAAGCAAACAAGTATCAAGGAGTTCCTTTATACCTGCTGTTACAAGGCTAATGTTTTGCAAATGGCACTGCACTGCAGCAGCCTGACTCTCAAGCCACTAAGCCTTACTTTTTCGCACACAGTTTAGGACGTAGAATTATTTCGGACTTGTAAAATGTAAGCAACACGCAGAAGTACGGGTAAATCCCAACCTTTTATTTATTCTCGCGGAATATACGAAGGACTCTCAGTTGGAAGGCTCACATATGCTTACTTTCCTTAAACCAAGGAAATACCACACATATAAAGGGGCTACCTATGGCAGATTACAAGGGAAAGTTACAAAGGGGCAGTTACAACGGTGTGCTTGGCACATGCCCAGCCTAAAAACAACCATACAACACTTAGCCACGATCTGAAATCACTTCCCCACAAAATGAGCCCATCTTCAGCATTTTAGCCAACTGCTACATGTGCACTGCACATGGCTAAACTTCCACAACACATGCACAATATACTTCTTCACAGTCACATGACTTGCACACTTGTTCCACAGCTTTGCCCACACTTTCTCTTTAGCTTGCCTTGCCTTGTCTTTGGACCATGCCTCGCACATTAGCTTATAACAATGTACTTGTCACAGCTTTGCCGTCCCACTGATCTACACACATGCCTTAGACAAGTGTCATGTGCCTTCATTTGCCATAGTCGTCGCCCACAATCAAGGCTGCCTTGCCATCACTCAAGACGCCTTGTCTAGCTGACCTGCCCCAAGTCCATGCACTAACTTAGGCATACTCCCAGCTATGCACATTACTTGGCAATGCACGCACGAACCTATGCCAAGGGGAAATGTACAAGCCCTTGACATTGGTTCTGCCCGACATCCGTTACGTCTCAACATTAGGGGCTACCAAACCACCCCTACTAGTTGAGCTTGACGTCCTCGTCGAGGCTGACTTCAAGTAGTCCTCTATTTGCTGCTCATATTACCACAATGAAGCACCATTTTCCCAAGTCGCATTTGCCTCAGGCTTTCCTTTCTATTGAATCAAAAATTCCATTCGCCTATTCTTCTTATACATCCCAAGAACGCGGTGGTCAAGAATCTTCTCAATTTCTTCCTCAAACTGAGTGCGCACCTGATAAGTGGGGATTTTGACTACTTATTAGCACCTTTTAGCTTTTGTTTTAGTCTAAAGTATTGAATTGTGTTTTCGAAACTAATGAAATTGTGCAAAATTATAGGAATGCTGGAAGTTGGACTCCCGAGATGAAATTCGACTAAAAAAGGAGCAGTCTAAACACAAGGAAATAAAGGGAACATAAACACACAATGTGCGGTTCGCAGAAGAAATTGCGGACCGCAGAATTTCATCTGCGGCTGCAAACAAAGAAGGAACAATTAGCAAGCATTTGTGCAAATTGCGGACCGCACATGAATTATGCGGCCGCAAAAGCTGGGCTAGGAGTCAAGATCAGAGAAGTATGCAAAAAGACCAAGTTCAGAGCTTCAGTGAGTTAAGGACCGCACAAGATTTGTGCGGCCGCAGAAGATTGCCTTGCGGCCGCAATCCTAATATTGCAGACCACAGAAGATTGTCTTGCGGCAGCAGTTTTAAATCTGCGGACCGAGAAAAGTTGTCTCGCGGCCGCAGTTCAGAATTGTGCGGCCGCAGAACTCCAGCTCCTGCCAGATGAAGAAATCTGCGGACCGCATATGGAATTGTGCGGCCGCAGAACATCCCGAGGGTATTTTCGTCAGAGATTTTCAGCCTTGTATAAATAGATAAGTTTCACAAAATTAGGTTAAGTTTGAACCTCAAAAATTACTATAGCCATTTTTCTTTGCCATTTTTGAAAGTTTACTTTTCTTTGGTATATTTTACAATAGATGTAATCATTTTAAGATTTTATTATGAGTTTAATTAGTCTTTCTGCTCTATTTTCTTCAAACCCAAGTATGATTAGCTAGATTTTTACTAGAGTTGTGACCTAACCCTAGTGTATAAACCTTATGGGTTTCTAATTTAGTGCTTGTTTATGATTTGGTATTTATTATTTAGCTTAGTTCACGCTTTAATTGTGGAATTAATAGTTGCAAACATTAGTTCATGCCTATTTGACTTAGTCTCTACTTGAGAAAGAGAGACCTAGTCTAGGATAACTTAGCTAACAAGGAATTGGGTCAATCAAGAGATTGATTAACCCAATTAAAGGGTTTAACCTAGAGATAGTAACAACCCGACTTGAGCTTTTATTAATTATTTTGTGTGATACCCATTTGGTCTTGAGAAAGCCAAATTGGGAAAAACCATTCTCTGACCAAGAGGTATTGAGTAGGTAATTTAGAGTTGATAGCTATAATACACCCCAATCAATAAAACAAGCATTAAAGTCTTTACCCATCAGGCAAACACCTAGGTAATGGTCACAACCCTAGGCGCTTTATCAATTTGTAAAACCCTCAAAAATAATTATCTCTAGTCTTCTCTCTTTATTTTACAATATTTAGAGTAAAATTAGAAATAGAAAACAAAATCTTTGCGCAAAAGTGCAATCTAGATAATTCAATCACTCACATTGAAATATATACCCCTAACTCCCATCTTAGCTCCCTGTGGATTTGACCCCGACTCTTAGTTGGGTTTCTATTATTGCAAACGACAGTTTTATACCTCTTTTGAGGTATGCATTTGGATTTTGGACGCAATCAATTTTTAGCGCCGTTGCCGGGGAGTTAAAAAACGATGTTAGCTATATATTTGGGTGTGTTTTTGGAATATCTTCTTTTCCTTTCGTGTTACTAACTTGTTTGAAAACTCTTAGGTATAACCATGGCAAACAATAAGCTCGGAAATATTTCTTTGGGTGATGTGGATGTCGAGGATGACCAAGTGGATGAGGTTTCTCTTGAACCTTAAGCCAATAGAAGAGGCCGAGTGCCTCATGATAATGTGCCCGTTCCACCCCCACATCCACCACGAGCGGCTCCACACCGGGTGTTACCCAATGAAGGATATGCAAGTGCAATCGTCCCTCCCTGTATTAGGGCGGGCAACTTTCAAATCACCAATGTAATGCTCACTTTGCTAGAGCAAAGAGGTTTCTTCACTAGTGCTCCAAGTCAAAATGCATGCAAACACTTGAAGGGATTTGTGGACACTTATTGGGGGAGCAAACAAACAAATATCTTCGAGGATGCACTAAGGCTAAGGCTTTTCCCCTTCTCTCTATGGGGTAAAGCTTTAGATTGGTTGGAACGTTTGCCGAACTATTCCATTTGCACTTAGGATGAGTTGGCGGAAACTTTTATCTCTAAGTTCTTCTCTCCGGGGCACATGACTACACTTTGAGATGAGATTTTGGCATTCAAGCAATAGCCAAATGAACTACTACACGAGATATGGGAACGCTATAGAAAAATGGTTAAGGAATGTCCCAATAACGATATGACGGAGAATATGATTCAACAAACTTTCTATCATGGGATCAACACAACCAAACAATGTGTAGTGAATAAACTTGCCAGTGGGAACTTCATCACTACACCTTATGCGGAGGCGTGTGAGATTTTAGATAAAATGGCGGAAACATCATCGGCATGGCAATCCCGGACTAATGTTCCACAAGGTGATCCCAACGTGATCCACTTTCACAAAGAGTTGCATGACCATGAGCAAGCCATTGTCGAATTTACTACTACCATGAATCAATTAGCAAAGGATCAACTTAAACAAGTGAAAAATCTTAAGCAAGTCAATGCCATGGAGAGAGTGAACATGATGGTGAACAAAAGAAGGACCAAGGGTCCACAAGTGCAACATCGAGTGGAGAATTATGTGCAAGAGGATAGTGGTTTTGATCAAGACAATTCTTACAATGAACAAGAAGAGGAGGTGCAATATGTGAACAACTTTCAGGGGCAACAAAACAACTTCCAAGGCCCAAACCAACAACAATGGCGACCTCAAAACAATCAAGGCAATTGGAATTCTAACAACCAAGGAAATTGGAGTGGTATAAAAAATCAAGGGAATTGACATAATAACAACAATCAAGGAAATTGAAGTGGCAATAATCAAGAAAATTGGTATGGGGGGAGGGGGGGTAACAATCAAGGCGGATGGAACAATAATCAAGGAAATCGGGGGTCGGGTATTTAAAGGCCCCCAATATATCAACAACCGAGCAACCCGCCTCCTTATTCTTCCCATGGGCCAAGTTCTTCAAACAATGAGATGGGGCATACTGAGAACATGTTCAAGCAAGTGATGGAAAAGAATGCCGATTCGGATGCCCAACTTGCCTCACACAACACATCGATCCGCAACTTAGAAGTTCAAATGGGAAAAATATCTCAAGCTCTAAATTCTCGTCCTAAGGGGGCACTACCAAGTGACACGGTGGTAAACCCAAAGGGTGGAAACAACACGGGGCATGCCATGGTCGTTACTACAAGAAGTGAAAAAGATGGGAATGCTCCCACCTCAAGTCAAAAGTAACTTGTGGATGATGAGCAAGTGGAACAAGAAGAAGAGGTCCCGAAGAATGTTGTGCAAGGAAATAATGAAGTTCGGATTGATATTGATGATAGTGTGAAAGAGACTCAAGAGGAGGTGAACCCGTCTAGGGATCACATTATTGACATACAGGAGCCAGTAGTGCAAAAGGCTAAGGCACCATTGCCTAAGCTTCCACCTCCATACCCTCAAAGTTTTGCCAAACAAAATGATGAGAATCAATTCAAAAAGTTCATTCAAATGATAAAGAGTCTCTCAATCAATGTGCCATTAGTTGAAGCGTTGGAACAAATGCCCGGTTATGCTAAGTTTATGAAGGATCTCATGACGAAGCAACGGTCAATGAATTTTGAAACTATCAAAGTCACTCATCAAGGGAGTGCAATTATGTATTCAATGGCTCCTAAGTTGGAAGATCCCAGTGGTTTCACGATTTCTTGTACAATTGGAAGTGCCGAGTTTGCTAAAGCTCTTTGTGATCTTGGCGAAAGTATCAATTTGATGTCCTATTTGGTTTTCAAGACATTGGGAATTGGACAACCAAGACCCACCTCTATGAGATTGCAAATGGTCGATCGTACCATGAAGAGACCTTTGGGAGTGATTGAAGATGTCTTGGTTCATGTTGATAAATTCATTCTTTCTACGGATTTTGTCATTCTAAATTGTGAAGTTGATTATGAGGTGCCGATTATTCTTGGAAGACCTTTCCTTTTTACGGGGAAGGCTCTTTGTGATGTTGAAGCCAGAGAACCCATTTTCCGGGGGGGGGGGGGGGGGTGATAAAAAAATGGTATTCCATGTGTGCAAGTCCATATGGCAACCAAATAGCAACAAGGTGTGCTCTTTTGTGGACTTGGTGACCAATGTTATTGTTGATGATACAAATGCCACACTCAATGTTGGTGATATGTTGGAGGCCGTCTTGCTCAACTTTGATGATGATGAGATGGATGGCTCCATGGAATATGTGAATTCTTTGCAAGGAATGGGGTCATACAATTATGCACCCTGGAAACTATCTTTGGATCTTGAAAATAGGATAACTCCTCCGATAAAGCCTTCCATTGAAGAGCCTCCTACCTTGGAGTTGAAGCGATTGTCTCCACATCTCCGGTATGAATTTCTTGGCCCTTGTTCTACTTTATCGGTTATTCTTTACTCTTGTTTGACTAACGTGCAGGTAGATTCTACATTGGCTGTGTTACATAAGAGGAAGAAGGCTATTGGGTGGACATTGGCAGATATTTGGGGGATAAGCCCCAGCATTTTGCATGCATAAGATCAACTTGGAGGAAGGTGCCAAACCATCTATTTAACATCAAAGGAGACTCAATGAGGCTATGCAAGAAGTGATCAAAAAGGAGATTATCAAGTGGTTGGACGCCGGGGTTATCTAACCCATTTCCGATAGTTCGTGGACTTCTCTGATTCTATGTGTCCCGAAGAAAGGGGACATGAGTGGTCACCAATGACAAGAATGAGGTGATTCCTACAAGAACGGTAACCGTTTGGAGAGTGTGTATGGACTATCGCAAGCTCAAAAAAGTCACAAGGAAGGATCATTTTCCACTTCCCTTCCAAGACCAAATGCTTGATAGGTTGGCCGGCCGTGCTTTCTATTACTTCCTTGATGGGTATTTGGGCTACAACCAAATATTTATCGCTCTGAAGGATCAAGGGAAAACAACCTTTACATGTCCCTATGGTACTTTCGCCTTCAAGTGGATGCCATTTTGTTTGTGTAATGCACCGGCGACTTTTCAAAGGTGTATGATGGCTATATTCACAGACATGGTGGAGGACTACCTTGAAGTTTTTATGGATGACTTCTCGGTGGTTGGGGATTCTTTTGATGATTGTCTTGCAAATTTAGATAAAGTGTTGGCAAGATGTGAAGAAACGAATTTGGTGCTCAACTGGGAGAAGTGTCATTTCATGGTCAAGGAAGGCATTGTCCTTGGCCACAAAATCTCAATGAATGGAATTGAAGTTGACAAGGCAAAGATTGAGGTGATTTCTAAGCTTCCACCTCCAACTTCGATAAAGGGTGTGCGGAGTTTCTTAGGCCACGCAGGGTTTTACCAGCGTTTCATCAAAGATTTCTCTAAGGTGGTGAACCCGTTGTACAAGCTCCTTGAGAAATATGCTAAGTTTAACTTCAATGATGATTGCATGAGAGCCTTTGAATTATTAAAGTTCAAGTTGACCACCACTCCCATCATCACCGCTCCAAATTGGAGTGTCCCTTTTGAACTCATGTGTGATGCAAGTAACGTAGCGGTTGGAGCTGTTTTGGGGCAACACATCAACAAGATTTTTCATCCGGTCTACTATGATAGTAAGACCATGAATGATGTCTAAGTCAACTATACCGTTACGGAGAAAGAGCTCGTTTTCATTGTGTATGCAATTGAGAAGTTCCGCCCATACTTGATGGGTGCTAAGGTCATTGTCCACACGGATCATGCGGTACTTCATTATCTAATGAGCAAGAAATATTCCAAAGCTCGATTGATGAGATGGGTGCTTTTGTTGCAAGAGTTTGATATTGACATCCAAGATAGAAAAGGGAGTGAAAATCAAGTGGCGAACCACTTGTCTCGTTTAGAGGAGGGGGGAGGCCGCATGATGGCCTTGAAATCAATGAATCCTTTCCCGATGAGCAACTCTTGTCCATTTCAATGAAGGAGGTGCCATGGTTCGCAGATCTAGCAAATTTCCTTGTGTGTGGTATCATCCTGGATAAGCTCTCTTCAAACCAAAGGAAGAAGCTCAAACAAGATTGTCAAGATTATTATTGGGATGAACCATACCTTTTCCGGATTTGTACGGATGGGGTAATTAGAAGATGTGTACCGGAAGGAGAGCAATGTGAAATTCTTGGGGCTTGTCATTCTTTTCCATATGGTGGTCATCATGGTGGAGCAAGAACGACGAAAAAAGTGCTAAGTTGAGGCTTCTATTGGCCCGCTCTTTACAAGGATGCTAGTGAGTTAGTGAAAAGATTTGATGAATTTCAACGGGCCGGTGGAATCTCGAAGAAAAATTAAATGCCTCTCACTACCATTTTAGAGATTGATAATTTTGATGTGTGGGGTATTGACTTCATCGGTCTTTTTGTTAGTTCTTGTGAAAACACCTACATCTTGGTCGCGTTGATTATGTGTCTAAATGGGTTGAGGCCGTTTCTCTACCCAACAATGAGGCGAAAAGTGTGGTGGTATTCTTGAAGAAGAATATTTTCATAAGGTTTGGTACTCTGGGGGCTATTATAAGCGATTGAGGGTCACATTTTTGCAACAAGGCTTTTGACACTTTACTTAGGAAGTATGGGGTTATTCGTAAAGTCACGACTCCCTATCATCCACAAGCTAGAGGTAAAGTAGAAGTCTCCAACCGGTAGATAAATAATATTTTGTCCAAAACACTGAATGCTAACCAGATGAATTGGTCCAAGAAGCTTGATGATGCATTATGGGCTAATCGGATAGCTTACAAAACACATATCGGAATGACGCCATACCGGTTGGTGTTCGGCAAAGCTTGTCATATTCCGGTGAAACTAGAGCACAAGGCCATGTGGGCTCTAAAGAAGTTGAATCTTAATTGGGATGTAGCCGCTAACACGAGGGTTGCACATTTGAATGAATTGGATGAGTTTCGATACCATGCTTATGCAAGTTCAACCTTGTACAAAGAAAAGATAAAATATCTTCATGACAAATACATTTGGAACAAAGAGTTCAAGGTGGGCGATCTTGTGTTGTTGTTTAATTCAAGGTTGAGGATGTTTCCCGGAAAGCTAAAGTCTAAATGGAGTGGTCCCTTTGAAATTATGTGTGTGATGCCTTTTGGTGCATTGGACTTGAAGAACAAAAACAATAAGGTATTCCGAGTCAATGGTCACCGGGTGAAGCACTATTTGGGAAAAGTTGGAGATGTCCACGCCGTGGCGGTCATTCATTTCAACTGATGGTATTATGCGTCGTGCCGCGACGTTAAATTAAGAGCTTCATGTTTCTTTTTCTTTTCTTCTCTTCTTTCGTAGTTAGGTGTTATTTTTGTGCTAACTTGATTTGAAGTGTGCTACAAGGATGAGTGTGCCTTACAGGAATGGTGGACAAAAATCTGGCTAAGTGTTGCAAGATTTGCAGACCGCAGTTGAATGGTGCGGACCGCACATTTACAGTTACTGCAACAAAATTGCTCTACGGCCCCACAATTAACTTGCGGACCGCACAAGTGGAAGGTGGAATATAGCAACTCTCTGAAGTTGGTCTGTCAGAAAAGATATGCGGTCGCACCAGGAAATCTACGGCCGCAACAAGGAATTTGCGGCCACAAACAAAATTCTGCGAACCGCAGATGGATACCACAATTGAAGCCTCAGGTAATAGAGTGCGGGTCTCACATGAAAATGTGCGGCCGCACTCGCCCCTCTTTCCCTTAAGAACATCGAGAGTATAAATAGAGGGCTAGGGCTACTGTTACTCTTTTCCCTCTCTGAGAAAAATCACAGTAATCTTTTGAAGTTTCTTGCTGAGTCTACCTGTGCATTCATACAACATCTTTGATCAATCACTCATCACACTCATTCATTTGGTATGCTTCACAATCTTGTTAATCGTTTTCTTTTAATTTGTAGATTTTTAGTCAATTTTAGGCCATTTGTCAATAGAATTCAAATGTACATACTTGTGGGGGTAAATCTATAGTGGATTAACTAGTACATGTTCTAGGGGAACTGGGCAAATGTATTCTCATGCTTTTATTATGTTACCATGTTAAAATCTGCACAAAAATTGCAAACCCTAGAATGAAATAACTGACTGTTTGTATATTTTGCATTCTACGGCCGCACCTGAAATTGTGCGGTCCGCAGAAGTTAACTATAGGTCAGCTTAGTTAAGAATGAGTCTGCGGTCGCAATAACAATTGTGCGGACCACAGAATTTCCATTGCGGCTACAGAATTGTCCTTGTCCTGTCATCAGAGAGTTTACAAAATTGTGACCCAAATGTGCGGCCGCAAGACAAATTGTGTGGACCGCAGAAAACATGTTGCGGCTGCACATCAGCCAATTTTCTGTCATCGAAGAATTGGCATAATTCTGGTTTCTGATTTGCGTCTACAAGGAAAAATGTGCAGACCGCACTTCACATCTGCGGCCGCAAGAGAGAATTGTGCAGTTTGCAAGGCCTCATCTATGGCCGCAAAGAAAAATGTGCGGACTACAGATCCTCATTCTGCAAGCATGATTTAACTGTGACCTTCAGTGTGTTTTTATGGTGTTTTCTTGTATATCTCCTGTGTCTGATTGAACATTGAATTTCCACTAACAACCACTTCTACTTGATACAGATAATGGTTCGATCGAGAGGCAGATGTGATACTGCTAAAGGGAGGAGTGAACCTTCTAAGGGTCGAGGCAAGAGTGCCTTACCCCTCGGCCAACAAAGAACAATCACAAAGAAACCTACAACCGTCAGAGGGAGAGGTGCAGGCCTTTCCGAGACCAGCTCTTATGTACCATCTAGGGAAGCATCATAGGGCAACTCAGCCTATGTATAAGAGCAGTCGGCTGTCCAGTCAAGGCTGTCAGGGAGATTTCAACTGAGGGACAAGGCGTCATCATCTCATAGCACTTCCGAGGGCTCGAAAAGTGCTCGTCAGGATTCTGAGCCATCTACTACACATGTCCCTGCGGCACTAGATACATCAGTTCAGGACATCCCTGATAATAGCAGAAGGGGAGATGCTACAGTTGCCAGCCTTGAAAGGACGAAGAAGAAAGAGGTTTGGGAGGACCAGTTTGTTTGCTTGGACACCTTCACCAGCTTCCGTCAATGGTGGCTAATGAGGTCGCTTACTCTTGAGCGGTAGTTTCAGTTGAAGGATCTGGAGAAATATAACCTGGCAGTGCTGAGATAGTTCAAGGAATGCAAGGGGTTGATGTGGTTCACCCAGAGTGTGGTGTATGCCAAAGAATATCTTGTTCGGGAATTCTACACTAATGTGGCACATATTAAGAAGGGGACAAAGGATACCAAAGTGCGTAACCTTAAAGTGAGATTTGATCAAAATACTCTCAACACGTACTTGGGTTTCGAAGATGTTGAGCCGAAGGAATACTTAGAGAAGTACAATGGGAGATGCAACTCGGCCTTGGTTAGCAGAGATTCTAGCAGCTCTTGGGCCACCAGCTCCATGGATCACATCAGGGGTTCCTATTCACAGGAGCACTCTAAGCTTTGAGGCAAAGGGGTGGCAAACCTTTGTCTGCAGCAGACTGGACCAGAGCCAGAATGAGACCTATCTTCCGATTCCTCGGGCAGTTCTAGTTGCCTATATCTTGGTCGGGTACCCTATCAATGTGGATGCCTTGATGTCGGCCAACATCTCAGTGATTGCTCAGAAAGATGACTCATCCCCCTATCCCAACACTATTATAGAGTATCTCACGGATGCGAGGGTAGAGCCGAGAGATTATTATACAAAGGTGCGGTCGAAGAAGCCTTTCTCATGGTACTCATTGATGGATGCGCACAACCCTAAGAGAAAAGGTCAGTCATCTACCTCCACAGGCCAGTCTGGTAGTTTTAGAGGCAATTGATTTTCCATCCACTTTGGCCGAGCTTTCTCTCTAGTGCCGCAGTTATGCCTCCACCATCATCTTCAGTTCCTACTGCAATTCCTTTCACAGGTTCCACCTCGGCTTTGAAGGCGGTGCCCATACCTACTGCCCCACTTTCTGCGCTGCGAGTCTCCCAGACATTGGCGAGCCTCAACAACTGGATGTAGACAACCACTGTAAAGCTGTCTGACTTATCTAGTACTGTGGGAACACAGTCTTTTGTTCAAGCACCTCAGATTCCCCCGTCAGTTGAAGAGACATTGAAGAAGCTCTTGGAGAGCCAGAACACCATCATGGCTACCTTGGTACAACATGGGTCAGTGATCGAAGAGCTAGGAAAAAAAGTAAAGAAGATGAGAAAGTCCCATGCCTCCAAGAAGTCAGTGGACAAGCTCCGGAGACATGTTACAAAGCTTGTTGCAGCAGGAGATATCCCTTTCAACATGGTGATTGATCCACACACTTTAGGCCCAGATCCTGCAGCACCATCAGCACCGGTGGCACCAGCTGGCCAGTCTGAGGAGCCAGACTCTGCTGCCGACACTACCGAGGCAGTACGTTAGATGTTCACCAACCCAGTCACTCCCAGAGTTGAGGATGATGAGATCTAGTTAGATGAGACTAAGGGCGATGACATTGTTGTGGACACTGAGATGTCCAAGGAGCCATAGGGAATTTTCTTCACTCTTTCCCCCCTTTTACTCTTATTTTGTTAAGCATTGGGGACAATGCTTATCTTTATTTGGGGGGTGGAGTCTATTTGATCTTACTTGGTACATTCTGAGACAATTGGCCTGTAATAACTTGATATTATTTTCTTTCTCTTTCTTATTCTGTATATATTCTCTCTTTTTCTCTCATTATGTATATTCAGCAGTTCTTGTTTATTAACTTCTTTATTTTTCTTCCTTTGTGAGTTCTTAGTTTGAATTATCTGCTTCTTTGTTTGTTTTAATAGCTTCTTTTTATGTTTTAGTAGATAATAAGCCTTTGGTTTTTTTAAGGCCACGGTTCTTTCCAACAATGGATGACGTGACAATCTTCTTAAGGGAATGAGTCCGTTTTTGGTGTTTCGGTAATAATAATAGTATTAATGAATAACACGACCTAATTGAGTCATGCTCGAAGAGTCAAACATGCTTCAATTGGCATCAACACACTTAACTGCGTACTTATGGTTAGAAATAAGGTTTTAAAAAGAAATAGCTCTGGTTAGTAACTTTGTGACTCTTGAGTTGACTTTGGCGACCATCGAGTGGTTTAATTGAACCATAGTGATTTTTAAACTTGAATGTGGTCGTTATGGGACCTTGACTCTGTCCTCGTTAATAATCTGGTCGCGTGAGAGGTGAGATGCTTTGTTTCTAGTCCAAGTACCCGTGTGAAAGGTCTAGAACTTGCCCAGAATGTATTTCAAGGCGAAATCCTAAGTTTTGCTTGGCTTGAGAAGTAATTGTAGGCTTTCCTTGGCCCGTTTAAGTTTTCTATTGCCTACCAATATTGTGCACTACATAAATCCGGTCGTTATAAGTGTACTTATAGCAACCAAATTTTTTTTCAGCCGTTAAAACTAATTTTCAATTCAATATTAACGAGGGGATAGTATTCGGCCGTTAAAATATAACATAGCCCGTTGTTAATCCATTATTATTAAAGAAAGAGTGGCGCTAACTTTTTCATTTTTTTCCATCTCCGCCAACCCCCCCCCCCCCAATCCCCAGCACTACCGCCCAAAAAAAGAAGGAAAAAACCCTAAGGCTTCTCTAACACCTTTGTTTTGAACACTTACTCGTAAACCTGCAACTGCGAAGTTAAATCGCGAAATTGCTCGTCACATTCATTGACCAAACAACTGCTCTTCTTAGAGTTTCTTCTCATCAAGGTAAGGTTCAAAATTGTACCCTTTTTATGTGAATTGATTAATAATTTCGCTAGAAAAAGGCATCTGAACTAGGAGCAGGGATGAGAGAGGCCAGAGCATAAGTAGGCTCAGGAGTAGCAGATTGAGTAAGAAAAGAGAAGGTAGTTCACTTTATTAATTATGGACTAAGGAGTAGGAATATAAACTAAGGTCCCCTGAGAGTTTTCACCTTTAACTATAGATTATGATTTGACTCTATTGAATATAGGACGAGACTGGCACTTTTACTTTCTTTTTGAGAGGATTTGTCTATGATCAAAGGCGATTGAATTTGGATAGGTTTTTAGGGGAAGAATAGCATATGATCATCCTAGTAGAGGGAGTCTCATATCTAATCTACTATAGCAATGGTTAATTCCCACAAATAGTATAGAAAGAACTGGAAAAAAGAATTTTTATTCATACTTAGTCTTCCTTCCATAGGAAAATCTTGAATATGACTCATATGTTTGACTACCTATCGTTAGAGATAGTCAAAATCCGATCGTAGAACAGAAAAGGTCTCGTCTCTTTTCTTGAAACCTCAGTTCTAAATTTCAGTACCGCCCTCCCTAAATTTATCTTCACCGTCACAACGTCGCTTGCGAAACCCTAGAAACGGTCCGAATGTTTTCTCCAACAAGATAATTGATAAAAAATGTTAAATATCTCAATTCTCTTTCACTCTATACTCTCTAACAATTTATTCTGAATGTCAATTTTGTACTATTAGTTTCACTGAATGGCCAAGTCTAACTGTTGAAATATCGATCGTCCTAAAATTAAAGTTGATATTTTTTAGCTGCTGTATGACTATAAGGTTGTGATCGCACTTGTATGTATATGGATGTTGGTGTTCACTTTGGTGAAAGAATGACACAAAATACAAAAATTATTCCTATCTATCCTTACTCTATGGATCCACACTTATTTTGAATTAGGTTTTGCTATTTGCTATTTGGTTGTTAATTGCTCAAATAATTACTATTTCATTATTGACCAGTAGAGAAAAATCTATTTGATTTAATCATGGATTTGATGGTGTGATTTTGCATGCGGAGTTTAACCAATATACCTTATATGAACAGTCTATTAATGAACTAATCAAGTTCAGTCCTTTTAAGCTATATTTCATTTTAAGAAAAATAATGGAGCTCCTTGAACTTGTGTCTTTATGTCTCTCGTGTTTGACTGGCGAATCAATACTAGTTATTGATTTACTGAAGGACTATGGAGCTGTAGTTACTTTGACTTCATTCGCATATGGTGGTTTGGGTCATGTATTATTACCTTACTGTTTAAGTGCGTTGAACTATTATACTTAAAATTTAAAGCATAAATTGTCTGATTCTATGATGAAGTCTGCTGGTTAATTGCTTATTTCAGTCTGATCCGTTGTTGATTTTCAATCTTGGCCTCTCATCCCTTTTTATATGACGGCCTGCTTGATTGAATTTCTTTTGTGAAACTTGTTTCTTGTTTTAAACTATACAAATTTGATCAGAGGTATGAGATATGAGAATTGGCTAAGTTGTAAGTGAACCTTGGGTGAACTTTTAGGATAGTTGCATATCATGTGTGCGAAATCCACAACTTTTGTTTCTGCATCAGCAAGACACTGGCACAAAGCAAAGATCATTTTCTTCTGCTCCTCATATTCTATTTTTGTTTCAAATGTTGACATGTCGGACATCTGACAAAGTGGTAAAATATTAAGAAGAATGTCCTTTAAAGCTTAAGAGGTATAGTGGCACTGAGGAGGCCAGTGTCTTTGATCAGACTAAGATAAGTTGGTAGTCCCTTCTCTGTCTTCAATTATGAACTATAACATAGACTATAGATGCTAATGACATAAGCAATGACCATGTGGGGTCTAGAGGTGCTATACTGCATTTATTTTTGGTATTGGTTTTCTTGCCCCAATATTTCTAATGCATGGTCATTACCTCTTTATTCTGATAGTTTGTCTAACATTTTCAACTTGCAAATAAGTTGTTTAATACTCTTTCAAGCTTTACATTGAATGGGGATACTTTGATTGAAACGTAATGTTGCTGGACTTATCTTCGATTCTATGCAAGTTTATTGATCTATTGAGTTGGATGGATATTCAATGGTTAGCAGTTGATTTTACTAGTTGATCACACTCTTGTCTTGTGATTAAAATTCCTAGTTGAGAATATGGGAGCATTACTTATTTAACTGATTGAGTGTTTTCTTTCTTCTTTCAAAAGTCTTATTGTTACATGCATCTGCTTTATGAAGGAGAGTGTTCACATCCCAACCACAAATTAATTGCAATTGATTATATTCCATACCAAGTATCCAGAAACAAGATCAATTATTTTTTTTTCTCTTGATTCCAATCCGGCTAATATGGTTCTTATGAATGGAAACTACTGAAATATAGTATTTTGTTACCTCCTTGGTTCCTCGAAGCTTTTTCAGAGTGTCCAACTCCTAAGCTATTGGAGACTTCTCATTCATCACTTTGAGAGTGGATGAAGAGCAATCTCCTAAAGAGATCCCAACTGTTGATACCCAGTCCCTAACCATCAAGATTGCAAATTTATTGAATTTTGTATTCATTCGAATAGGCATGTTCATCAATTTCAACTTGTACTTTTTCACTTCAAATTTTTTCATCTTTACATTATACTTTAGTATGCTCTTCTTTAGTTGTTTATTATTTGTTACTAAATTAACATAAATTTATTATTTTAACAGATCAAAAATTTGAAGTCCAAAGAACTTATCCTTGAAGAAAGTGTAGAGCAAGTTGAAGTATATATAAGAGGTTTTTGGTTTGTTAGGATGATATAAAGACATTGTCTTATGTACATATATATGCTGCAATTTTACTTTTTCTCTTTTTAGGAATTGTTAAAAATGATGTCTTACAATTTGGATTGGTTTCTGATAAATATGATACTTTAGTTATTTATATTAACAAGATATCAAGTATTTGGTTTATTTTTCAATATTGTTGAGTGTGTATGAAAACATATAAAGAATTATTACTATTCATATAATTTAAATTTTCTAATTATATTGATTACATTTTCATATTTGCGAAGAAAAATAGGGTTATTAAAACTCTTTAACGACACGTTTCTCAAGCAGAAAAGTGAATTAACAAAGAAAATTTTGGATGTTAAAAGTAATTATACAATAAACGAAGGGAATATCGGTCACTAAAAGTACTTCAATTGACTTAATTAGTTGTTATCATTAGAGATTTTTAACGACCGGATAAAAATTTAGCAAGGGGAAAATCCTATCGCTAAAAACATGTATAACGACCGAAAATAATGTCGTCGCTAAAGAATCTTTAACGACTGTAAAATCGGTCATTCACTTTTAACGTCAGATCTTTTAACGACCGGTGACGGCCAAATTTGTTTCGGTCATTATCAACTTATGACTATCGGAATTGGACTTTTAACGACCAAAATTCCTCTCGCAAAAGGCCTATTTTCTTGTAGTGGTGATCCCTAGTCAACCCCGTTGAGCCTCGAGCCTTTCTCATTTGACAACTATGTTATAAGCCTTTACCCATTTGATCGTGACCCTCTCTTGGCACCCGAGCTTTCCTTAGCACTCTTGTGGAATAATTGGCTAAAAACGTAAGTTTGGGGGAGAGATGAGGAGCTTTAAAAAGGTATCAAGGCACAAAAAGAGAAAAGAAATAATGAGAAGAAGAAAAAAACAAAAGAAAAATATAAAATAGTGAATAAGTGGTAGAGTTGAAGGAATTCAAAGAGAGGTAATGCTCCCAAACATAAAGAAATGAAAGAGGGAGAAAATTAATGGAATAATCAAGAAAGAGTGATATTATGTCTCTCTATAGTTCCTCAATGAAAAGAAAGTGCCTCAAAAAATTGGCAAAATGTGAGCTGAGAAAAGAAAAATGGAGTGCTTAAGGAAAGGTGTAACCACTTACCCATATTATATCCAACCCTAATCCAAAAGTCTTCATTGCATCCCGAAAGAAGTCCTATTTGATTTCAAGCTGAGTGAGCTTACATTAGTGGCGATCGATATGAGGGGCAAGCCTATTGTATTTGAAGCCGTACTTGCGACATTATCTTGAGAGAGATGAGTGAGCTTTTCATAAATCTTTGGATTGAGCGCTAAAATTCTTAAGTGAGCCAGGCAATCGGAAAGTAGAGGAGGAAGAGTTTGGAATCCACCATGACGTACATGATAGAGCAAGAGTACTTGATGAGTAACGTCAACTTTTGATTCTCAAATATCGCTTTAGAACTATATGTGCATAAGAGTTTAACTTGTCGCCTTATTAATAACACATTGGTAGTGTGGGTAATTGTTGGTCCCAACTAATGTGTGGATGGATCACCTTCGACTCGCTAAAATAACCTTTAACTTTTGGAGGTGAAAACTAATTTATTTACTTGAGAACAAGCAAATACTTAAGTTTGGGGGAATTATTAGCGCCTTTTAGCTTTTGTTTTAGTCTAAAAGCATTGAATTGTGTTTCCGAAACTAATGCAATTGTGCAAAATTATCAGAATGCTGGAAGTTGGGCTCCCGAGATAAAACTCAACTAAAAAAGGAGCAGTCTAAGCACAAGAAAATAAAGGGCACAAAAGCACACAATGTGCGATCCGCAGAAGAAAATGCAGACTGCAGAATTCCATATGTGGCAGCAAATAAAGAAGGAACAATTAATAAACATTTATGCAAATTGCGGACCGCACATGAATTGTGCAGCCGCAAAAGCTGGGCTAGGAGTCAAGATCAGAGAAGTATGCAAAATGACCAAGTACAGAGCCTTGGTAAATTACGGACCGCACAAGATTTGTGCGGCTGCTGAAGATTGCCTTGCGGCCGCAATCCTTATATTGCGGACCAAAGAAGATTATCTTGCGGCCACAGTTCTAAATCTGCGGACTGCAAAAAAGTTACCTCGCGGCCGCAATTCAGAATTGTGCGGCCACAAAACTCTAGCTCCTGCTAGATGAAGAAATCTGCGGACTGCATATGAAAATGTGTGGCCGTAGAACCTCCCGAGGGATATTTTTGTCCGAGATTTTTAGCCTTGTATACATAGACGAGTTTCACAAAATTAGATTAAGTTTGAACCTCTGCAATTACTGTAGTCGTTTTTCCTTGCCATTGTTGGAAGTTTACTTTGCTTTGGTGTATTTTACAATAAATTTAATCATTTAAAGCTTTCATTGTGAGTTTAATTAGTCTTTCTTCTCTATTTTCTTTAAACCCAAGTATGAGTAGCTAGAGCTTTACTAGGGTTGTGACCTAACCCTAGTGTTTAAACTTTATGGGTATCTAATTTAGTGCTTGTTTATGATTGGATGTTTATTATTTAGATTAGATCATGCTTTAATTGTGTAATTAATGGTTGCAAACATCAGTTCATGCATATTTGACTTAGTCTCTACTTGAGAAAGAGAGACCTAGTCTAGGATAACGTGGCTAACAAGGAATTGAGTTAATAAAGAGATTGATTAACCCAATTAAAGGGTTCAACCAAGAGAGAGTAATAACCCAACTTGAACTTTTATTAATTATTTTGAGTGATACCCATTTGGTCTTTAGAAAGCCAAATTGGGCAAAATCACTCTATGTCCGAAAGGTATTGAGTGGGTAATTTAGAGTTGATAGATATAATATACCACAATCAATAAAAAAGTATTAAATTATTTACCCCATCAGGCAAACACCTAGGTAATGGTCACAGCCCTAGGCTTTTTATCAATTTGGAAAAAACTCAAAAATAATTATCTCTAGTCTTCTCTCTTTATTTTGCAATCTTTAGAGTAGAATTAGAAATAGAAAATAAAATCTTTGTGTGGAAGTGCAATCTAGATAGTTCAATCACACACATTGAAATATATACCCCTATCTCTCATCTTAGCTCCATGCGGATTCGACCCCGACTCTTAGTTAGGTTTCTATTATTGCAAACGATCATTTCATACCTCTTTTACGGTGTGCATTTGGACGCGATCAGCACCTCAGGGGGAGCTCTCTTTATTTTGTGTCTGTCAGGATCTTCAACATAAGGCCTTAGAAAACTCAAATGGAAAGTCAGATGTATATTCATTCTTTCAGACAGCTTCAATCAGTAAGCAGCATCACCAAATTTTGCAGCAACTTCAAAATGAGCATCGTACCTTGAAACCAATGCTCTATGTCTAACTCGGCAGTCAATCTTTTTCCAAATATGAGGGGTAAGCTTTAACAACACCTTGTCACCCACTTTGAAATCTAAGGGATGCATGTTCCTGTCAGCATATTTCTTTATTCGTTTTTGAGCCATTTTCAAGCTATTTGTTGCTTCTTTGATCATAACTTGTCTATCCCAATCATAGCGGTAGGCAGCGACATTTACCCCCGGTATTTTGTTGTGCAATCATCATTGGTTGTGCATGCTTCTTCCCCAAAATAATCTCAAACGAACTCATCTTCGTTGCTGAAGACTGGTGCAAATTATAGGAGAATTGTGCACAATCTAGAAAGTCTGTCCAGTTGCGTTGAATGCCTCAAGTATTCTCCGAACAAATGAATAATTCTCTCAGTTTGGCCATCAGTTTGGGGATGATTCGCCGTTAAAAACTTCAAGTTCGTACCCATAAAGTTGAACAAATAAGTCCAGAACCGGCCTGTAAATCAAACATCCCTGTCACTAATAACATCCTTTGGCATTGCGAAGTATTTAACCATATTCTTGAAGAACAATTCAGCAACAACCTTTGAAGGACATTCTATTGGGGCAACAAAAAAACAACATATTTAGAAAACCTGTCAACCACAACCATGATCGAAGACAACCCAATTTCCTTAGGGAACCCGCTGATAAAATCCATTGAAATAGATTGCTATGTTTATTCTGGAATAGGAAAAGCTTGTATCAAACCCACCTCCTTCTTCCGCTCAGTTATAAGCTTCCACATCATGCTCCATTTTGGGCCAAAAGTAGTATCGGGACAACAGTACCATCATCCTTTCAATTCTTGGATGACCAATCCATAGAGTATCATGCGTCTCTTTCAACAGTTCACGATGCAACCCATCACCAAGTGGCACTACGATTCTCCCCCATTTGAAATAGAGGAGATCGTCCTCGATCCAGTATCGCCTTACTGTCCCTTCCCTCACATGATTCATTATCTTGATGTACAATGGATCATTAGCAACACACGACTTGATTTTATCAAGAAAATCTGATTCAAGTTGAGTAATGGAATAAACAACAGTAAATACCCTTTTCGACTCAATGTGTCAGCAACTTGGTTGTGTCTTCCCGACTTGTGCTCCCAAATAAAATCATATTCTGCCAAGAATTCTTGCTAACGTGTCTACTTCGGACTTTGCTTTTTTTGTGTCTTGAAAAATATATTAGCCACATTCTCCGTCCTCACAACGAATTTAGTTCCCAGCAAATACACTCGCCAAATCTGCAAGCAATGGATCGCATCAACCATTTCTTTCTCATGAGTCGAAAATCTTTGCTTTGTTTCATTCAATATTTTGCTTCCAAACGCCACTGGCTGGCCTTCTTGTACCAACTCACCTTCAACAGCCTTCTCGGAAGCATCAGTATGAACTACAAAGGGTAGTTCAAAATCTGGAAGCCGCAAGATAGGTTCTGAGGCAATAGCTTCTTTCAGCATGTCAAATGCACCACTGCATTTTGCAGACCAGTCCACATAGCATTCTTCTTCAACAAATTATTCAAAGGAGAAGCTTTATTTAAATAGCCAGCAATGAATTTCCGATAATAGTTTGCTAACCCAAGGAAAGATCCCAACTCTATCACAGAATTAGGCACCTGCCACTCCACAATGACCTGCAGCTTTTTCGTATACATTCGCACTTGATTCTGGCTCACCAAGTGCCCAAGAAATTTGATCTCCTCTCTAGCAAACTTACACTTTTTCATTTTCACATAATGCTAGTACTCCCTCAAATGAGACAACACCTTAGTTAATTGTGAGATATGTTCATCCAAGGTCCGACTATATATGACAATGTCGTCTAAATAGACAACGAAAAAATCATCCAAGTATTCATACAACACATCATTCATCAGGTTGCAAAAGGTAGCAGGGGCATTTGTCAACCCGAACGGCATAACAAGAAATTCATATAAGCCATACCTCGTAACACATGTAGTTTTAGACTCATCACCTTCAGCTATTAGTACCTGCCAATAACCAGAACTTAAATCAAGCTTCGTGAACTAACAAGCCTTGCTCAATCTATCCATCAAGTCTTGCACAAACGGAACTGGATATTATTTTTCACAGTCACTTTGTTCAACACCCGATAATCAACACACATTCTAAGGGTCCCGTCTTGATTCTTTTGAAATAAAACAGGTGCACCAAATGGAGCTTTTGATGGCTGAATAGTCCCGCATCGAGCAACGCATTCAATATTTTCCGCAATTCAACCAACTCTTTTGGCGTCATCTGATAAGGAGGTTGAGTAGGAGGCATTAAACCCGACAACAACTCTATCTTGTGATTAATAATCCTCTGTGGTGGTAAGTTCTTAGGCAATTCAAGTGGCATCACATCAGCAAAGTCACTCAATATTGGAGCGACACAGTCCGGCACTTGAACCTTCATATCAGGCTTTACCTCAACCATAGCATCAAGGAAAGTATCATCACCTCTTTTTAAACCCTTTTCGACCATCATGGCAGAAACTAATGAAGCCTTCAATTGAGTTTCTTCTTTCCCATAAGGATGAATAGCTTTCACAAAACTTGGAGTCATTTCATGAATAATCATCACTCTATCCAAGTGAGGCACTAGAACAAAGAATGTTTTCCTCATAAAGTCGATTCTAAGGATCACCTCAAAGTCCTCTAGTGGAATCACCACCAAGTTAACTTTTCCCTTCCAGTTCCCAACAGACATAGGAACATTGTAAGCCATACCCACAATGGCTTGGGCTTTAGCATTCATAGTCTTCATGTAGGAGGGACACTTTATCACATTCAACCCATACTTATGCACCAACTTTGCTGAGACAAAGGTGTGAGTAGCTCTAGTATCCACCATTGTTATCACACTCTTCTCTCCAATTTTAATGTCAATGTGCATCAGTAAAGAATGAGGGTTGATCTCGGCGCTTGTATCATTAAGCAACGAGATGACATTCAGCAATTACAAAGGATTTACCAAAGCAGCAACTTCTTTACCTTCTCCTTCCCGATTATTTTTTGTAGCAAGCAAAGCATTAACTCGTTCCTGATTTGGGCAATTTTTTGCTAAGTGAGGTCCGCCGCATGTCCAGCAATCATCACCTTTTTTGTTGGCATTGCGTTTATTTCTAGCAGATCCGTCAACAGTAGCCTTGCCCTTTTCCACAATTTCTTTTTGAACTTCCTTCCTCCATTCCCCTTTCTTGTCCACCTTTTTCTTAGGCTTTGAAGAAGAAGTCATGTTTTAACTTCAATACCACACAAGAGAAGGGGTGATTTGTGTGGTGTTCAATTTTTTGCGTACACAGATTATAGAAGTTCGTGGTTCTTCTATGTGTTCTAACTACTACTGTTGCGGAATAATAACTACGGACACTTGTAAAGGTGAAAAGGTGAAAAAACCACGATCTACTTCTCAATAGGATGTACCTAAACTCCCCACTAAATCACTGATCCAAAAACTGCATTTACAAAATACTTTTGTAAACCTAGGATTAACTCTAATCCCGTTGTGGCAACCAGCCTCTAACTGCTGCGACAACTTCAAGTTAACTCTAACTTGAATACTCTAAGTACCTATTACAATTGCCTCTAGATAAAGCTGAAAGGTACAATACGAAAAAACCTACTACAATTGAACTAGAATACAAGACAGACACTTGGAACTGGTTCTTCTATCTAGTTCATGTAGCTTCAGGTTCGCGCACTTGAATTACACACGAACCGCTTGCAAAATGCCTTGCTATTTTGCTCTCAATTCACGTTTAACTTCTGCTTTTGTGCGTCACCTATAGAATGAGAACTTCCTGCGATTTATAGAATTAGTAGAGTAGAAAATAACTAGAGTTCTAATGCTACTCTTCCTTGGTGGAAGAGTTCTAGTTGATCTCAACCTCTAACTCCTCCCTTATCTTGGATAGTGTTCTCTTTGATTAAGGAGTCCTTCTCCTTATCAATTATGCAAAATTTTTCGATCAGGAGATATTAATTCGATCAAGTTAAGCTTATCTCCTTCACGTGCATCCCACATACTCGATTCTGCCCGTGTCTATGCACACAAGGGATGGACCTGGTTCATGCCTGAGCTTCAATTGTCAATCTTCAAAACTAACCTTCACTTAGGCCAACAAATTCCCCCTTTTTGATGATGACAAACTCGGTGCTTTTCATAAGCTTAGGCCTTGTTTCAACTTAGCTCAACATCAACACATTGTTAGAAACATTTTTCCTTTTTATCACTTATCATCAAGGACCAGGTTCATCAGGTTATAAATATCACTGTTTAAAGTGTAAAGCACAACCTTTTTCCCTATTTTGGCATCATCGAAAAATTGCATAAAAATATGAGATAACCAGATTTTAAAACTTACTCATGGCCACTGGAGATACTTCAAATGCAATCATGGATTAATCATCATAGATCAAACTTAGAATTTTAACCATCAAAGAAATATAAACAAACAGTTAGAGCAAAAGACAGTGAATTTCATTGATGATTGATACGATTCTTCCACAAAGCATAAAAAGAAATAAACATGCTGGAAAGATGAGAAAAACCAACAAAATCCCAAACTGGGTCACTGGTTAATCTATACTAGGCTAGGAGGCTTAAGGCTGGGAAAAACTATGTGCTTGGTTTTTCGCTTGAAGAAGTTTCAGCATATCTTGAAGAATGCCATCATTCTTCTCATTTTCTCTTGCCAGCTCAGTTCTGAGAGCATCTCTCTTAGTCTCTACCTCTGCCAACCTTTTCTTCAGCCTCTCAATCTCAGCATTCTTAGCTCCACTTTCTCGCACCAAGGCTCGCACCTTGCTATTCACTGGTACCTTCTTAGATGAACCAAGTTTTTTATGAGTGACATGGACTTCATAGTGACAAGCAGGCAGCGTATTTTCCCAAAAATGATCCTTGTTTGTACCAACCTCCCCTTCTTCTTTGGATTATAACTTTCAGTCACTTTTTTAAGTAGGTCTACGAGGGTTTCCTATCTTGATGAAATAGGTTCATCTATATTTTTCCAAGTTGAACCAGCCCTTCAACGGGTTTGCCAGACCCACTTCCCCCTGTTTTCTTTACACTCTTCTCTACTCCAACATATTTTTCATGCCAAACAACCATTGCACCTGTGTTTTTGGTTAAACTCATAGGAGTGGGTGAAGAATCAACCACTCTTTTACCCTTTTCCCTCACAGCACTTCGAACACCCTTGCTCTCTTTTTCTGAATTTCAGTTTTGAAAAGACTTTGGAGTGTATCCCTAGAATCTAGGTACTTCAATTCGGTTAGGACTCTTTTGAACAGAACTGGTTCACTTGTAATGGATAAGTCCAAAAGGAGTTTGGAATTAAGTAGGACTCTGCTCATGATCCAAATATTATTATTTCAAATTATGCAGAGTGTAGAAAACATACCGTATTATCTTGATGAACCAGGTTCTTCAGTGAGAATACTCTTGTGTAAGTCTAAATTTGCCAAAATAGAGAAAATATCATAAGATATTAATGAGTCATTTTAACACATGGCACAAGAGTAGACTATTGAAAGTATGAGACTGAGCAAAAATTAATCTAATTATGTACACAATTTTTAGATTTTCTAACCAATTTTGTTTTTCGTTTTGTACTTTGAACTGGCCCTTTTAGATGATCTTAATCATCCCTAATTCTAACTCGTTCCTTTCAAAGTGATCTCTACTTAGGGATTTTGTGAAGATGTCAGCTATTTTCTTGTCAGTAGCACAAAATTTCACAGTTATCAAACCCTTTTCATAGTTATCCCTCAAAAAGTGATGCCTAACATCTATGTGCTTAGTTCTCTTATAATAAACCAGGCTTTTGGTCATACTAATAGCACTAGTGTTATTAAAAAAAATGGGGATACAACCGACATCAATTCCAAAGTATATTAATTGTTGTTTGATCCACAACAATTGAGCACAACATGAAGCAGCAGCAATATACTTAGCTTCAGCAGTAGATAAAGCCACTGAATTTTGCTTTTTGGTAGCCCAAGACATAAGACATGAGCCAAGAAAGTGTGCCATACCTGAGGTGCTCTTTCTATCCACAAGAAAACCTGCATAATCAGCATCAGCATATCCCACAAAATTGAAATTACTACCTTTTGGATACCAAAGACAAAGATCAGTGGTGCTTTTAGATATCTCAAAATTCTCTTGACAGCAGTCAAGTAAGACTCCTTTGGGTTGGCCTGAAATCTTGCACAAAGGCCTACACTAAAAACAATGTCAGGTCTACTAGCAGTGAGATACAATAATGAGCCAATCATTCCCCTATACAACTTCTGATCGACAGATAAACTAGGTTCATCTATATCCAACTTTGTAGTTGTTGCAATATGAGTGTCAATTTCTTTGGAATCTTTCATTTTAAATCTTTTAAGCAACTATTTAACATAATTTATTAGTAGTTGCTCCAAAGATTATATCATCAATGTATATCTGAACTTTCAAGAGATTTATACCTTTTTCTTTCAAGAACAAAGTATTGTCAATTTTACCTCTCTTGTAGTCATGATCAAGCAAAAACTTTGATAATCTTTCATACCATGCTCTTGGCACCTGCTTGAGCCCATAAAGTGCTTTGTCAAGTTTGTACACATGATCAGGACTCTCCTTGCTTTCAAACCCTGGAGGTTACCTGACAAACATTTCTTCTTTTAGATAGCCATTAAGGAAGGCACTCTTGACATCCATCTGGTGGAGGGTGAATTCCATGTAAGCAGCAAAGGCTATAAGGAGTCTTATTGCTTCCAACCTTACAACTGGAGCAAAGGTTTCATTGTAGTTTATACCCTCCTCTTGGCTATATCCTTGAACCACCAATCTTGCCTTGTATCTTGTAACTGTTCCATCTTCATCAAGTTTGTTTCTGAAGACCCATTTTGTGCCAATTACTGATCTATCCAAGGGTCTTGGTATCAGATGCCAAACTTGACTCCTTTCAAATTGGTTGAGTTCATCTTGCATTGCATTTACCCAGTTTGCATCTTGCAAAGCCTCAGCAACATTTTAAGGTTCAATAAGAGTTAAAAAAACATCAAAAGCACAAATATTCTTTAATGAATATCTGGTTTTGATTCCAGAGGTTGGATCAGTAATTATGTTCTCAATGGGATGAGAACTTTGATACTTGTAAGGTTTCACAACCAATTGGTTTCCCCTTGATGTTCCTTCAGTGTTTTGTTGTTGTGGAACAAGTTTATGGACAGGTTCCCTTGAGGTTTGAGAATCATTTCCTCTTTTTTCTATTCCCCATGTCAAGTTGCCCTGGGTAGAAGTATCTATTCCATCACTTGTTCCTTCTTCCAGTGCAGCTTCAGTCTGGGCTATGGTTTCATTTAAGTTTCTTACCAGCCCAATTGCTTCATCATCATGTTCTTGTCTCTTAGAAAGAATGTTAGTTTCATCAAAAACAACATGAACTCTTTCTTAAACACATATAATTCTTTTGTTATATACCTTATATGCTTTACTATGTGAAGAATATCCCAAGAATACTCCCTCATCACTTCTAGGATCAAACTTGCCTAGGGAGTCTTTACCATTATTGTGCACAAAGCACTTGCATCCAAATGCCCTAAGATGGAATATATTTGGTTTTCTCCCTTTAAGTAACTCATAGGGAGTCTTCTCTACTAGAGGTCTTATCATGCACCTATTTATGATATAGCATGCAGTATTTATAGCTTCTTCCCAGAAGCTATGGGGTAGTTTACTAGAAAGAAGCATAGTCCTAGCCATATCTTCAAGTGTCCTATTCTTTCCTTCAACTACTCCATTTTTCCGTGGAGTCCTAAGAGCAGAAAAATTATGATCTATGCCATGCTCATCACAAAATTCAGCAAATTTAGCATTTTCAAATTCAGTTCCATGATCGGACCTAATTGATGCAAGTTGATTACCTAGTTGCTTTTGAGTTTTTCTAACAAAAGAAGTGAACATGTCAAATGCTTCATCTTTAGATGTTAAAGACAATGTCCAAGTAAACCTAGAGTAATCATCAACAAGCACCATCACATATCTTTTACCACATCTTCTTAATGTTCTCATTGGACCACAGAGATCCATATGGACCAGTTCCATTATTCTGGTGGTACTTACCACTTTCTTGCATTTAAAAGAGGATCTTACCTGCTTCCCCCCTTGCACAAGCCTCACAAACTTTGTCTTCCTTGAACGTGATGTTAGGCAGCCCTATCACCAGGTCCTTGGAGACTAATTTGTTGAGTTGACTCAGACTTACATGTCCAACTCTCTTGTGCCAAAAGAGGGGATCATTGTCCAACACACTTAAGCAAGTGAGTTCATTTTCTGAAAATGTGGACAGATCTACAATATATATATTGTTCACTCTTTTTCCCTGCAAAACAATCTTGTCAGTGGTAAGATTAATCACAAAGAATTTAGTAGAGGTGAATGCTACCAAGTTACCTCTACCACACATTTGTGATACACTAATTAGACTGTATTTAGGCCATCTATCAAATAGACATTCTCAATCGAGTGAGAGTCAGTCTTACCTACCTTACCAACCCTATTGATCTCACATTTCTTCCCATTTTCAAAGAAGATATTACCTCCTTTGAGGTCCTCAAGTGAAAGGAATTGGTTCTTGCATCCAGTCATGTGCTTTGAGAAGCCACTATCCATGTACCATATTTGGCTGCTCCCCTTCACTTGGACCTGCAAAAGGAAATCAGGGGTTAGTCTTAGGAACCCAAACTAGTTTGGGTCCCTTTCTATAAGCAAAAGGATGAATTAAATTCTTTTTAGCCCAACGTGGTAGCCTATTTTTCCCTTGAACAAATTCTTTATTCTTTTGACTTGCCTTATCTTTTGCATTGCATTCACTTTTATAGTGACCTGTTTTACCACAGTGAGTACAAATCTTATTCTCAGGAAGTGTAAGGTACTTGCTTTTTGGATTCCATTTAGGTGGCCGATTCCCAAAGACAAGTCTTCTTCTATTGCTACAATGATGTTCTTGTAGCCATGAAAGTGCATTGGAGGACCTGTTCCATTTACATGTTCTGTCTAGTTCATGCTTGACTTTGCCCAGATCCTCCTTCAAAATTCTAACCTGCTCATCCTTCTTATACAACTCATCTTTTAGTTTACCTACATTTTCTTCTAGAGTGAGTTGTGTGTAATCAATTGTCTTCTTACTTGTTCCTAATTTCAGTTTTAGGTTTTTAGATCTAAGTTCTAGGACATTTGATTCAAATGCATGAACCTGGTTCTTTAATGTAGCATTTTCACTTATAGTCTCACTAGTTCTTTAATGCAGCATTCCTTAGATAGTTGTTCATTTTCATTGTTTATATCCTTAGATTCATCAATGAAATCTAGAAGTAATTCAGATAGCCTATCTTTAGACAAAAATTTAATCTTGTCTTTGAGATGAATTATACTTACCTCAGATTCCGCATTAGATTCTCCAATGGCCATATGTGCTTGTTTATCTCTATCTTCATTATCTGAGCTTTCTCCCCAAGCAGTAACCATAGCCTTTGTTGATCCTTTGTTCTTCTTGGGATAAACATGTTCTTTCTTTCTGTTTCTTCGTTCAACTCTTTCCTTCCTCCAATCTATTTCCCATTGAGGGCAGTTTTTGATGTGGTGATCAGTCTTCCCACACTTATAGCATCCGTCATTGGTCTATATTTCAGGAACCCTTGGTTTGTTGTAGCCTCCACTTCTTAAAGAACTCTTTCATTTCATTAGGTACTTCTTGAAGTCATTTGTGATCATAACCATTTCATCATCTTCTAGATCAGAACCTTCAGTGATTCTAAATGCCAAGCTCTTTTCCTTCTTGGGTACATCCATCTTCATGGTTTGCCTTATAAGTTCATAAACAGTGAGATTTCCAATTAGCTCATCCAACCTAAGAGTGGCAATGTTATTTGATTCCTGAATGGCAGTTATTTTGCTCTCCCAAGTAACTGGCAGAACTCTTATCAAAATCTTCTCAACTCTGTCTTTTTCAGAAATAATGCTTCCAAGAGACTTAAGTTCATTTGTCAGTGTGGTGAACCTTGTATACATGTCTTAGATGGTTTCCTCTTCCTTCATGGTGAAATTTTTATATTGAGAATATAGTAGTGTTCCTCTGGACCTCTTCACTTGAGGTGTTCCTTCACGAGCCACTTGCAAAGTGTCCTAAATTTCCTTAGCAGTAGTACAACTTTGAATTCTACTGTACTCGTCTGGACCGAGTCCACAAACAAGCAATTTTCTAGCTTTAGCATTCTTCTCTCATTTTCTCAAGTCGTCGACAGTGCAGTCAGCTTTTGTTTTTGGCACATGGTCTCCTTCGGCATTTATCTTAATGGTAGCCAATGGACTGTCTGTGACAATGTCCTATAGCTCATAGTCTTCTCTAATGATGTGGTCTCTCATTCTGTTTTTCCAACATGATTAGTACTGGCCATTGAAGAGTGGCGGCCTAGCAGTGGAATGCTCTTCCCAGTTTTCAGGTGGTGCACTCATCTTGATCTTCTCCTAAGGTGTTAGCCTCTTCAAGGATAACCTGCTCTGATACCAATTGATATTTTAACTTCAATACCACACAAGAGGGGGTGATTTGTATGGTGTCCAATGTTTTGCATGCACAGATTATAAAAGGACCTGGTTCTTCTATGTGTTCCAACTACTACTGTTGCGGAATAATAAGTACAGAAAATAAAGAACACAAAGATTTTTACGTGAAAAATACCTGGCTCAAAAGGTGAATAAACCACGACCTACTTCCCAGTAGGATTTTCCCAAAATCTCCACTATATCACTAAGCCAAAAACTGTATTTACAAAACACTTTTGTAAACCTAGGATTAACTCTAATCTGGTTGTGGCAACCAGCCTCTAATTGCTATGACAAATTCAAGTTAACTCTAACTTGAATACGCTGAGTACCTATTGAAATTGCCTCTAGATAAAGCTAAAAGGTACAATATGAAAATACCTACTACAATTGAACTAGAATACAAGACAAACACTTGGAACTGGTTCTTCTATCTGGTTCATGTAGCTTCAGGTTCGCACACTTGAATCACACACGAACTGCTTGCAAAATACCTTGCTATTTTGTTCTCAATTCACGTTTAACTTCTGCTTTTGTGCATCACATGTAGAATGAGAACTTCCTGCGATTTATAGAATTAGTACAGTAGAAAACAATTAGAGTTCTAATGCTACTCTTCCTTGGTGGAAGAGTTCTAGTTGATCTCAACCTCTAACTCCTTCCTTATCTTGGATAGTGTTCTCTTTGATTAAGGAATCCTTCTCCTTATCAATTATGCAACCTTTTTTTATTAGGAGATATTAATTCGACCAAGTTAAGTTTATCTCCTTCACGTGCATCCCACATACTCGATTCTGCCTGTGTCTATGCACACAAGGGATGGACCTGAGGGATGGACCTGGTTCATGCCTGAGCTTCCTTTATCAATCTTCAAAACTAACCTTCACTTAGGCCAACAACAAGGAACTTAAGAAAGACTCCGGGTACTGCGGTAATCCACCAATGAATCTATTGCAGCAATCGCACTCGGGAGATCCTCCACATTCTGCCTCTTGAGTTCGTTCTATGCCCATGCTTGCATACCATAAATAAAATTATGCAATTTTTCATCTTCCGACATGTTCTGGATATCCAACATTAAGGAGGTGAATTCCTTAATATAGTCATGAACTATTTCGGTTTGCCGCATACGTTTCAAGCGATCCCTAGCAAGCCAAGAAGCAATGCTAGGTAAAAACTGGTCCTTTATTTCTTTTCGGAGTTTCTCCCACGTATCGATCTTGGGTTTTCCCCCACTTTCGTCATCGTCCATGCGAGTTCTACGCCATAATTTAGCATCTCCCGTTAGGTACATGCTTGTTATGGTTACTTTCTCCCCGTTTGGAATCTTGGAAACAACAAAATATTGCTCCATATCCCACAAAACGTTCTCCAATTCTTTTGCACTACGCGCTCCACTAAACGCCTTCAGTTCTGGGATCTTTACCTTAGAACATTCTTCACTGCAGTGGCTAGGAGCAGCCAAAGCCCTTCGAAGAACAGTAATTTCCAGGTTAAGAGTTTCATTCTCCTTTTTCAGATCTTCAACTTGAACATTTGTGACCTTACACATTTGTTGAATAGTTTCAAAGCTTATTCATTACATCCTTTAAATGATAGATCTCAGTAATTAGATCATCCAAATCCAAAGGATCGTCAGTCACACCAATCAGCGCCTCTAACGTTTGCACGTGATCACGCAAGTCCAAAGTAGATCCACCATCCATGGTCGCAAATCACGAGCAAAGCTCTGATACCAGTTGTTACAAGGCCAAATTTTGGCAAACGGCACTGCACGGCAGCAACCTGACTCTCAATCCACTCAGCCTTACTTTTTCTCACATAGTTTAGGACTTAGAATTATTTCGGACTTGTAAAATGTAAGCAACACACAAAAGTACGGGTAAAACCCAACCTTTTATTTATTCTAGCAGAATATACAAAGGACTCTCAGTTGAAATGCTCACATATGCTTACTTTCCTTAAACCAATAAAATACCACACATATAAATGGGCTGCCTATGGGAGATTACAAGGGGCAATTACAAATGGGTAGTTACAACACTGTGCTTGGCATATGCCAAGCCTAAAAACAAGCATACAACACTTAGCCACGATCTGAAATTATTTCCCCACAAAATGAGCCCATCTTCAACATTTTAGCCAACTGCTACATGTGCACTACACATGGCTAAACTTCCACAACACATGCATATCACACTTCTTCACAGTCACATGACTTGCACACTTGTTCCACAACTTTGCCCAAACTTTATCTTTAGCTTGCCTTGCCTTATCTTTGGAACATGCCTCGCACATTAGCTTATGACAATATACTTGTCACAACTTTGTCGACCCACTGATACGCACACATGCCTTAGCCAAATGCCATACGCCTTCATTTGCCATAGTCGTCGCCCACAATCAAGGATGCATTGCCATCACTCAAGACGCCTTGTCTAGATGACCTACCCAAGTCCATGCACTAACTTAGGCACACTCCCAGCTCCTCACATTGCTTACCAACACCCACATAAACCCATGCCAAGGGGCAATGTACAATCCTTTGACATTGGTTCTGCCCGACATCCCTCACGTCTCAACATTAGGGGCTCACACCTACCATGTTAACCTTGACTTCTGCAACTGCTAGTTCTTGGTTAATCAACTTCAAAAGTTGATTATATTGCTCTAAGGTGAAATTAGCATGCTGCTAATCCTTGATGGTCCATTTGCTTATGTTTCTTCAACATGACTGACATTATTAGCTGAATATCCTATGTTATCTCCTGAGCTTTGTGGTCTATCATAGGTTCTCCTTTTGTTGAATTTTTGATTGGTGGATATCCCACCAACTTGTAGCAGTTTTCTCTCATGTGTCCTTTCATATTACAATAATCACATTATTGTCCATTGTTTCTTTTGAACCTGTTGTTTTGTGTGGCAGCTAGAGTTATAGGATCATTCAAGTTTATTTGTTGTAGTGTTGGTGTAAGTTGCGATATCATGTTGGATTGAATCCTTTGGCGGTCATCCTGCATGATAATATTGTAGTCTTGATTGAGGGTTGGTACAGGAACAGTTAGCAACACTTGACTCCTAGCTTGGACATATATCTTGTTCAATCCCATTAGGAACTGTACAAGTCTATGTTGCTCCATATATTCTGCATACTCTTTTTGCTTTGCACAGTCACTTGGCAAAGGTACCATGGACCAATATTCATCCCAAACACTCTTCAATGTTAAGTAATACTCTGATACTGAGGAATGTACCCTAACATATTGTGCATTTCATGGAGCAATTGATAAATTCTAGTCAAGTTCTCTTGTGAAATCGTTCCTTAAGATCCATCCAAACAATGGTAGCATTAGTTGAATACATCATTCCATTTGCTAATTATTTTGAGACTGAATTAGTGATCCATGACAAAACGAAAGTATTACACTGTTTCCTCTCATGCTCTAAGTCGCCTTTGTAATGTTCCTTACAACATGTTTCATATATGAACCTTAATTTGTTCTTCGCCAATACTGCAACTTTCATAGAATTGCTCCATGTTGTATAGTTCTCAATTCTCGTTAATTGATATGGAATTAAAACATTACCTGGACTATCCGATGGATGCATGTAAAGAGGATGCATAGGATGAATATCTGTGAACCTCTCTCCATTGTTCTTCTCAGTTTCTCCAGATTGTGGCATTTTCACATTCAATTTCTCAACAATTCGAAATCAAAACTCAGCTCAATATAAAAGTAGGAATGAACAAAGGCCTCTGATTGTAAATATTAGTGGATTTTAGGGGAAGACAACCTCTGTCACAACGATCATGAAATTCTAGGGCTAATACGAACTAATTCCTCAATTCTCTCAAATCTTCGACACAATAGAGTTGATTCTTCAACAATTTCGCAACAATTCAGCTCGGAAATGCCATGAATCTATGGATCTGATACCATATTGAAAGGGAGCATTTGAGCTGAATTGATCGTGGAGGAAAGATGCAGACGAAGAGGGAGAAGAAAGAGAGGAATTTTCCGTTATGATATTGAGAAAATAAAAGACTCATTATATATGTGTATGTCTATCCTTATTTATACCGCCTATTCGCTCAGTACAATTAATTATCTTAACTATTCAACTAACCATACATCTAAATTTAACTAACTTTAACTGGCATGTACAACTCCCACATCCTATGTAAGAGTATTGCTACTACTACTCTTTTCAACAATTATTTTATGCGATTTTATTATCTTTGTTATTTACTATTTTAGTACAATGCTATGGTTTATCTCATATTATTGTGTTATTTTTTTGAAAAATACATTATATAGTTGTATCCTGCCAGGATTAATGAAATACATTATATAGTCCACAAGTTTGGAGCATAAGTTACATATTTTTTGCTATGAGAAAAAATTCGAAACCATGAAAAAAATTCAAAAAACTTGAGAAAAATCGAGATTAAAAAATCTAACTTTGTTGGTTTGATTTGGTTTAAAGATTTAAAACCCCGACACCTTTGGTTTGATTTGGTAATTAAAAATTTCAAACCAACCCGACTTGTGTACACCCTTAACCGGAGGTCTTGAGTTCGACCCTTGGGTATGGATCCAACTTTGTCATGGAGCGCTTCACTCCACCATTGTTGGACTTCCCCGCGCAAATTCGGATTTACTAATCAATACATTACAATCTCTGCATTTCACAATTGTTGTGATTATGATTTTTTGAGCGCTTCACTCCACCATTGTTGGACTTCCCCGCGCAAATTCGGATTTACTAATCAATACATTACAATCTCTGCATTTCACAATATAGCTAGGAATAACACCGGTGTATACACTATCCTCACCAGACCCAACTTGTGAAATTACACCGTGTATGCTGTTGTAGTTGTATTTTAACATGTCCTTGTAGGTAATCTACCTTATTTTCATCTCACTTATAGCACTTTATATGTGATACCCTAGGTGAATCCCATCGACAAAACACGAGAGAGATGGTGAGCATATAAGTAAACAAGCCTTAGACCGTAGGGCCTCGTTTTAAAGTCGTGCAGGCCTAGGCCCAAAGCAAAAAATATAACTAGTGGGTTAGGGTGTTACATATGGTATCAGAGGCACTCCGCGTGCAACCTTGAATGGTGGTGGGGAAAACCTCAGCTAGGACGCTGAGTCCCTAAGAGGAAGGGGAGGGGGAGTGTATGTGACACCCTAGGCAAATCCCGCATCGACAAAATACGGGAAAGATGCTGGGTATATAAGTAACCAATACTTAGACCCTAGACTCTAATGATGCGTTTTAAAGCCGTGCGGATCTAGGCCCAAAACAAATAATATTACTAGTGGACTAGGTTGTTACATATAGTTACTTAAAAAAAAGATATTGAGGTGTTGCAACATATTATACTAATATAATCAATAACTGCTTCGATATGTATCTCGTTAAAATTAGTAATTATATTTAAAGAAAAAAATTAAAAATTCACTTTGAAAATATTGGGCTATTACAGTATATTTAACAGTCATATATAACTATTTTTTTAAGTAACCGATAATGTATATATTCGTGAAAAGCAGTTAAACTTGGCTGCAACTTTATTCATTGGGGATAGAGAAGACAGAGAGAGCAGAGATCAGGTTGAGGCCCGAGGGCCTGGCGGCTAAGCAATCAGCTTACACCACCAGTAAACACATCCCAGATAATTGCGAAAAAAATAATACATATAAAAACTTAGATGTTGAATCAACACTTTGTGATTTAGTACTATAAGATAGCACATAGCGATTCAAAGTCATATGTGTAAGAAAAAAACAATAATGGAGGCAATTTTATAATAAGAGGTCAAATAACAACAGTACAAGCAGACAGACAATGGCAAGTTGTAATGTTACATCGTATTCAGCCATATTTAGCCGACGCTAAAGACAAACTTGTCTTCGATTATCTCTCCCTCATCCTTCTACTTCTTCTTCTTCTTTTCCTTCTTTTTATTATTTTAATCTTCTTATCTATAAGGTATCATTTTAGAACAAGTTGCTCAGGTTTGTCACCTTCTCTCTATATATATAAGCAAAAGCAATAGCCGCAAAATGTATTCTTAGTAAAGTTTCCTATGAAGACAAACTTGCAACATAGTTTTGAACATAAAAATGGATTCTTATTCATATGCAGCTATTTCTTCTTCTTCTTCTTCCTCTAATTCTATTCCATATCAACAAGAAGTAAAGATAAACAAAGCATTACCTTCATACCATTCCTCACTTCATGGAGTTCGTAGGCTCCCATTAAAACCAATGATAAAACAACCAATTGCACCGTTGCCACCAACACCTCCAAAAATCTACCGAGTGGAACCTGTTAATTTCAAGGAAGTTGTTCAAATGCTCACTGCTGCACCTGAGTTTCAATCTGTTTTCAATAATTCGAGCTCTGATTCCGACTCTAGTTCTAATAATTCCAATTCAAGGCGTTTGAAGGATGTGGCTCCTCCTCCACTTGATCTCTCACCAATTTCATTACCAAGAAACAGCATTGCTGCAGAATGGCGAGAGTTCCTTCGCCCTTCTTCCTCCTCAAACAACCGAGCTGAATCAATTAGTGCGGCCTACAATGAGTCAACAATTGAAGCACAAGAAAGATCACATGGAACGCCTCAAAATCCATCAGATAATATTTTTGGATCATGCAGTCCGCTGGCTAATTTCCCTCTATCGCCTGCTTCTTTTGCATGGTGCTCTTCTATTCTTCTGAGCCCTGGCACGCTTGCTTCACCAAGCACCGTTCTCTAGCTTCTTTGCCATTGCCTCAAGTTATTTTAGAGTTGTAACTTGTTATTTCTTACTTTTGGGCGTGCGGATCAAGAATTTGAATTGGAACTAAAACAGATCACAATTCAAATACTTGAATAATTTGCTTTCTTTTCTTTTTTTGTTCTTCGTTAATTTTCACATTTGCTTGTAATTCCAAAATATCATTTGTATTATATTTCCAAATTTTCATTGCAAATGCATGCTTTGTAACTTGTGTCTCTTTGTGGCTGTCGAAGCACGCTGTAATTCTACTCATTATTGCCTTTCTAAAATGGTCAATCTAATAACATAACTCTTATAATTAGAGTTTTATTATCTTACACTATTTTGGATGGCTGTTACTTGTCGTTTCATAACGTATCGTATCGTATCGTATCGTATCGTATTGTATTGTATTGTATCGTATCTTTTGATAAATATAATATTTGGATAGATTGTAATGTTTGCCGTTGTTTCATTATATCACGCACCATCAATATGAATAATAAACTTGCAATATTATAAAAATAAATTATGATACAGGGTAAAATTATAATATAAAAAGGTAGGGTAAATGATAAAATAAAATTATTTAATAATAATGAAGAGTGAGATGAGAGAAAGAGACAAGGTAACAACGCGACCACACCAAATCGGTCGTTGACACATTTAGTTGTTACGTAACGACAGATTTAACGATACGATACAATAAAATGTAAGTAACAATCAAAACAAATATCGTATTTCAAGTAACAATACGATACAATACAATATCTAACAACTTTCCAAACAAGCTGTAACTCGGTTTACAGTTCCAATATAGTAAAATCGATTTCCTGTTATCCATGACTATTCCTTTGAAGAACGCAAATTAGAGTTAGTGACGCGTTTGCTCCTGAGTTCTACCAAATAACACATACCTAAATAAACAAAGGTGGCTTAAAACCAAAACTTAATGACAGACCTTAAATTTATTTGATAACTAGTCACTTAGTACTTCATATGAAAAGTTAATATTATTGCCTATTCAAAGTTAGTGAAAATTTGGTCGGAAACTTTTGATCTGGCGAGTTATAAAATAAAGATTCAAGTAAGCAAAAATTTAAGAGTCATAATTCTTAATTTCGTATGCAATTGTCGTTTATAGCTATAGTACTCTTGGATGAAACTAACAGCGCGCTCTCATGGATGAAAAGTAAACAGATGAAAAATTATACGACAAATCGAATACTACAAGGCCAAATTTGGACATTTTTTCTTTATGTTAAACAAAATTTAAAGAGTAAACAAATAATTCATACAATGGATATATAGAATCCTCTTTTCTTTATCATAACTTTCTAGTTCTAGCATTATGAATAGAGAAAATTTTGACAGGAATTTTTCTGCCTTTAATGAGCCATACGTGACTTATTCGATCAATCGGGATAATAAAATTTTAAATATCGAAGGATTATACAAGAGAGAGCGTACTAGAATTCCGTGTGTATAGAGGACAATGTTACCTAATGTTATATGAGAATTTGTACAATTTTTCCAAAAAGTTTCAAAGAGTTACTAGGATTTTTGCAAAACGTAGTAAGTTCCTTTGAAAGTTAAAATTCTTGTGGGCGGTGCAAAACGCCAAGGAACATAGTCTAAAACTGACTTGAATACATCCTATATGTAATGTCATGTAAATAACAAGAGCTCGAATAATTCATTTGACTGCTACACTAGTGCATGAGTTAAACTCACTATAACTTTACTAATTGTATCAAAGTTATAAAATTAATTTTTATCCCGTTAAAGTCACTGAACTTTATACGTTGTATATCAGTAACTTACCTATGTGTTAATAGCAATTAACAGAACGTTAACTATGTAAAACTATTAGGGATAATATGGTTTGGTCATGGAGAAGAGTGAATTTTTAAAATAAAAAATTGCACATCAGTTCACGTGTGCCCATGATTTGTTTCTAATAAACTCAAGATTAGCTTGAAAATAGCTCCAATTACGTAATAAAACGACAAGACCAGCCGCCTAGATATTTGATTAGTCTTTTAATTTACCTCACTCCGTTAGCAATTTTTTAAGCAAAAGACCAAAACGATTAAACAACAAAGAATGTAATAAGAGAAGTAGATAAACTTCTAAATTTATTACATGGGTGCTGACATATTTTCACATAAAATAATGTTTAACAAGATCTTAAAAAGATTTGAGGATTTCAGCTTATTACAAAAAGTCACTAATTGCTCTTTGTTTGAATAACTGTAATCAAAGTTTGAATATTGGAATACTTGGTCCTATTACTACATTCAAGATTCAGAAGTTATACAAGCATACACTTGAAGAAATTAACTGCTTCTACAACTAGAAACTTCTAACAACTATCTGGGACGTCACAACATTTAATGCATGCGTTGAAGATAAATACTGAGTTAGCATTGCGGTTGCGAGTTCGGCCGAACCCATTAGTTTTGGTCCAAATCATATATTTGTTGTAAAAATCCATTGAATATATACAACTTTTTAATTTAGAATTCAGTAAAAGAAATTAAAATTTAGTAGTTTAAAAGGACTGAAATTTAAAACTCATAAACTCTAAATCCTGACTCTAGCTCGCTATTTGATTACAAAATCGATGTGAAGTGATTGGAGATATGTTTAGCCGTCGGGTAGCCATATAGTAATACGCATTTAATCCGCAATACCAACTGTTTCAAGAAAAATGATAAAATGTACAGTCTACTAGGGTGCATATCATTGAGACCGAATTTTTTGACTTGTATTTGGCCTCAAATATAGCATGCAGGGGGCAAATTCACCAATTTTGCTTTCAAGCCCTTCTCTGACGTGCTTGAGCCCACTCTCTTTTACTAGCTCTTCACTAGCTTGATAAAGGATAACTCATTATAAATCAAGTGAAAAGGAAAATTCTTCATAATCCACAAGGAACAACTTTCTTTCAACAAATAAGACAAAGATCAACAACAACAACGATAACAACAAATTCAGTTTAATTCTATAGCAGGATCTGATGAGGGTAGTATGCGTGGACCTTGTCCCTATAGATCCTCACGGCTCAAAAAAAAAATATAATCACAGCAGTGTTGAAAATACCCAAAAACAATAAGAGGGATAAAAGACAGTACAATCATTTTAGTATATGCGAAAATATCGTAATCAGTAGAAGAATTGTTTGCTTCGAAAATTATAATAATAAGGCAATTATGTGTGGGATGCCCACGCGAACAATAAGCCAACATTCTTCTTTAGTCTTTATCATGGTAACTCATTGGGTTTGATCTAGTCAATATGTTGAATTGTTATATTGGCTGTTTCCAATTTTGAACCATATGGTGTAATACACATACCTAGCAATTATCCAAAAATGTTCATTTTAATGAACTGTTTGACGGTATTCATTTTAACCTATCAAATTCAAATTATACATAGTTAATAACGTCAACAAACTGAAACGTCCGTATTGTCACAGGGGTGATTTAGGTCAGTCTGAAATCTTCCGGAGGTTCTCCACTGTGCGGCAGTCAAGCCCAGCCTTGACCTCAGCCTTCCAACACTTAGAATAATTTTAGGGACGTTCGAGACTTAGAAAAATTTAGGCAACAAGTAAAGTAAAGACACATACGAAATTTACAAGAAATTGCTTCCCAACTCGTATTAATATGTGAATACAAGAACACAATAAAGCCAACCCTATGGCCAAGAACAAAGAATACCCTAGTTCCTTGCCCCAAAATGATTTTCCACCCTTAGGAATACACTTAGACATTTTTGGCTAACAATTTTGCCAGAAGACTAAGTTCTGCCCATTTGAGCAGCCTTATGCATATTTCTATAGTGCAGGCTGCCCAATTATACATGACAGTATCTAAGACAATCAGTTGACAAGTCCGAACTGATATGCAAACATGACAGACATGCTACAAAAACGTGCATCCACTTAGCACCCATGATCAGTCATGCTTGGATGTGGTTGTAACCGCTCAACTGCAGTGTCATGTGTCCAATATACTTTTTGTAACCGCTGCTTGTGCCTGTTTTTGGCTAGCTGTTGTGTGCCCAAGGCTGGCATTGCGCCCAGCCTTGCCCTTTGACACTGCTCCGCCCCAATATCATTGCCACAACTTGTCGCCCATGACTTAGCCGCACACGCCAGCTGCCATAATTGCTTGCTCTTGTCAAGTCTCCCCGGACTTGATCAAATCTGCTCACGCCCATGTCATTGCTTGTCTTGCCTTGCCTTGTCATGTCGTGGCCCATGCTTTGACATGGCTTTGCATTTTCATTGTCATGTCAACCCGCACGTCCATGTGAAACGCACCTTGCCTCCGTCAAGGTGCATTTGTCAACCCTTAATACGTCATGTCGAGCTGCCAATCATGATGTTGCTCCATTTTTCAGGTTTTGTGCCAAGGCCATCATGGAAATCCTTGTCACAATCTACCCTTAAGCAAATATTAGTGGATATTTTCACGGCTCGAACTCGTAACCTATAAGTTGTGCAGAAACAACTTTACCTTGAACTGCTAGTACTTCTTGTGCTATTTTCACTTATCCCAAATCCTGTTGTTTCGATTATTATGTTCTGCATTTTTTAGTTTCACCTCAACGCAGTTCCTTGATATACAGAACGAGGATCAGTAGATTCTTTATTTAGAGCAATGTAAAAAAATAGATCAAGTTCGTGAGGGGGAAAAATAACAGTAAAGTGCTAATTAACATTTTAATATAACATCCACTACTAATTTGTATAATTCTCTTAAACTATATTTCCAACAAACATAAGATAATAGAAACCTCTACCATATTTTTATTTGGATTTAAATATACGCGTAGACAATAATGTAAAGAATCTTTACACAATACCGAGATATTTTACACTGGGAAGTAAATAATAACTAGATTATTTCGTGAAGTTTTTTTTTTATATGTTTTGTTTATTGGATATAAAAAGGGATATACGGAATATAAAATAAAACTTATGTCTAGTTTTACAACATAAATTTGGATAAACTTTTATTTAGATTTTAATATTGACCTTCTTGAAAGACTTTGGGAGAAGAGTTCTGGAGAAAGTTATTAATGTCATTTGATTATTTTATTCCGGACTTGTATAACACATTGAATCTGAAAATAGATATAATACCAAAACTGTGAATTTAACTAATTCTGAGATTCCTTATACCTAACATAAAATCCAACCAAACAAGATAAAATTATCTCACACTTTATTCTGAGATCCATGAACCAAATGACCCCTAAGTATATTTTAACCTATTCGATTTTGATCGACTAAGCTTTGTTGAGGATGATGAAGCATTAAACACTTTTATCGACTTTTAATCACTAATATTATAAAAAGAAATTATACACCATTAGTGTATTTTAACTTATTCTATTGTTGCCTTTGTTACGAAGTGTGAGGGAAACCAAAAAGAATTCTGTTGTCTGCTTATTTTCTAGGCTATTAATTCCTCTTATTATGAACGTTTACCATATTTTCATTTTAGATCTTAGCATTAGCAACTTTATTCGTTAAAAGGGGAGGGAGGAGAGAGGAGATAGGGGTGGCGGCTAAGCAGTCAGCACTACCCGTAAACACCTGCCAGATAATTGCGAAAACAATATTACACATAAAACTTAAAAATTGTCTTTTATTTGTTAATTCAGAAGTTGAATTAACACTCTGTGACTTAGTACAGATAGAACAGATCGATTCATAGGGGCTATAAATATATAAAATAGAAACAATAATGGAGGCAATTTTATAATAGAGGTCAAATAAGAGCACTACTAATTAAACAGACAGACATGGCAAGTTGTAATGTTACATCGTATCCAGGAAGGGGCGGAGATAGAATATCGGCTGCGAGTTCGGCCGAACCCAATAGATTTGATTCGAACTTTATATTTGTCTTAAAAAAATTCATTAAATATGTATAAATTATTAATTTAGAACTCAATAACTTAAAACGATTAAAATATGAAACTCATAAGCTTGAAATACTAGTTTCGCTCACGTATTCTGCCCATAGCCGACTCTAAAGAAAAAATGCTTAGGTTTGTCAAATTCACTATATATATATATAAGCAAAAGCAAAAGCAAAAGCAAAAGGCGCAAAATATATTCATAGTAAGTTAAATTCCCTGCTAATACAAACTTACAAAAAAGTTTGAAACATAGAAAATTAAAATGGATTCTTATTCATATGCAGCTATTTCTTCTTCCTCTAGTTCTATTCCATATCCACAAGAAGTAAAGAAAAACAAACCATTACCTTCATATCATTCGTCACTTCATGGAGTTCGTAGGCTCCCATCAAAACCAATGACTAAACAACCGATTGCACCATTGCCACCAACGCCTCCTAAAATCTACAGAGTGGAACCTGTTAATTTCAAGGAAGTCGTCCAAATGTTGACTGCAGCACCTGAGTTTCAATCCAGCTCCGATTCTAGCTCTGGTTCTGGCTTCAGTTTTGGCTCTAGTTCTAGTTCCAGCTCGAGGCGTTTACAAGCTGTGGCTCCTCCTCCACTTGATCTCTCACCAGTTTCATTACCAAGAAACAACAATATTGCTGCAGAATGGCGAGAGTTCCTTCGTCCTTCAAACAACCAAGTTGAATCAATTAGCGGGGACTGTAATGATTCAAAAAATGAAGCACAAGAAATTAAATCACATATAACGTCTCGAATTCCATCTGAAAATTATTTTGGATCATGCAGTCCGCTGACTAATTTCCCTTTATCGCCTGCTTCTTTTGCATGGTGTTGTTCTCTTCTTCTCAGCCCTAGCACTCTTACTTCACCACGCCCCGTTCTTTAGCTCCTTTACCATTGCCCCTTCTATTTATTTGAGACTTTGTTACTTTCTATTGCTTGTTGTTTGTTACTGCTACTATTTTACTTTGTGGGTGGATCAAAAATTTGAATTGGAACGTCTAAAAAGAGATATCACAATTCAAATACTTGAAGCTGCTTTTTTTTCCTCGCTCTTTCACTTTTATTTGCAATTCCAAAACATCAGATGTATTGTATTTCCAAATTAATTTTCCTTCCAACGATATGTTTTTTTTTTAAATTTGTGTTATCTTTGTGACTTCCCAAGCGTGCTGTTGAGGCGTTTGCTTTTGAGTACTACATATAAAACATAAACCTAAATTAAAGTCAGTTATTTTGAAATTGTAAATGAATGTATCTCATTCGCTATGAAAAGAATAACTACAAATGCCAAAATTAAAATTTGAAAATTGATTAAGGGAATAGGTTTTACAAGAATAAAGGAATAAATAGAATTAAATGAGTACGTAAAGTTTTGTGATCAAAGCTAATATATATGACAAAGTTGCATCTTCTTTCACCAAGTTAATATCTTCTAGTTCTTTTTATTTGATGGAAACTAATTATTATAGCCATGTACAAGTTGAAGATAGCTCTAAAAGGACTTGGATAATGGAAATTACATATGTAGCAATGAGTAAAGATAAGAGGCCTTGAACTATATGAGAATTTGTACACATTTTCCATAATATTTCAAAAGATCACAAGGATTTTGCAAAACGTAGTAAACGATAACTGCGTTTACAAGTATTATGTCTAAACATTCTAAAACATCGTCTCACGTGAGGTTAGCTAGAAATGGATGTTTGGGGACCATTATAGAACAACTACTTTAAGTGCTAATAACTAGGTTCCAAATTTAACATATTGTATATATTTGATTAATATCTGAACGTAAATACATTGTTTGCATGGAAGTCGCATTTTCAACTATGATTTATAGGTCGCATTTTTAATTTGTGATTTAATCCGCAATTGCAACTTATATATGGCAATTGTCATTTGCGACTTATAAAGCGCCATTAATCAGACTTCTACCTCGCCTCTCCATATATGATACATCCATGGGTACGTCCAATGTTCTATGAAACCCTTCACCCCTACTCCCTATCCCCTCCCCCGCCCAATACACCCCTACTCTCGCCGTCGTAACCCCGGCCCCTAGACTACGACCCACTATCCTCCCCAGCTCTTACCCATTTTGTCTCCCATATTGTTTGTCTAAATTACTTATTTTTCAAAAAATATTTTCTTTTATCTAACCAAACACCAGAAAGTAAATAAGAAAATCACTTATTTTCCAGAATAATATTTTCCAACCAAACACATCCATAGTCTAATAATTGACTTGAATACATCCTACGTGATGTCCTATATGTATATTCTGAGAAATCATTAATTTGACTGCAAAACCATGGTTTGAGCAGGTCCTAAGGTTGGAAGATAATATTTTAATTCACCATGTGAAGGTACTAGGAATGGCCCCCCAAAAAAAACTATTAGCTAGGATTCCTTTTCCATTCCTCTTACCTTATCCAATCCAAAACCTAGGTCTTAAGAAAACGTTTTATCCCTAAACAATGTAATATAAAAATCTCAACAATTGTTGTTTCCATATTTTCACTTGTTTTTGCTGATGACTTGATTCTGACTAAAAAAACTGTGACTCAATCACTCAATAATCGACAGTCTCAATTCTTTTTTTTTTTAATCTCATCTTGTCAGACAATGAACTTTGAAAAGTCTGGGATCCTTTACTCAAAGGAGTAAGAACACAAAGGAAAATAATGTCAAGACTTCTATCTCTAGTTATTTAGCGAGACGAATAACTTTAGTAAGTACCCCGGCTTCCCTATCTATCAAAAACGGATGTCGAAAGCTAATTTTCAACTAATTTTAGAAAAAATAATAATGATGAAATTTTTTTGCGAGATGGCCGTTCGCCACACGAATGTTTACCTGTAAAACGGTACAGTTGAATTTATACGTGGTTTATAGACAAGTGAATTAATTTGATGCTAAAATAATAAAATAATCGAAGAATTATGCAATACTTAGCCTTGGGATATAGATGAAACAACAGAAACAACAGTTTCGAGAACAGGATTTCCGGGCATAATAACAGCGAAATCAAAAAGTAAGAAGATAAGATTGTGTTAAGTTTTGTATAGGATGTAGTGTAAGTTTGCCAGAAAATTCGTGTCCTGTACAATGACAACTGAGCTTTCTATTTATAGCTATGAAGGAGGTCCTAGGATCGTGCCCTTCTTTAATGTCAATTATGAGAGGCATTGATGAAGATGTAACTGTGAACATAAATGCCAAATTCCCTGTAACGGGTAATTGCTCTTAATGCCATGAAATATTCTCTATTAAATGCTACCAGGCGAAGAGCATTTATCATATTTTTATGAGCGTTATTCTTTCTGGTGACAAACGAAACAGTTGCCTTCGGTCTTTGACCATCCCCCCCGTCTTGGGTTCCACGTGTCCCTTTTTTGGACGGCCACGTGTCATGGCATATTTTACCCTATACAGATAGTCCCCTTGCTTTCCGATGACATAACTTTATGTTACCGAAGAGTTGGTGTGAGCACCTAATTTTTGACCATGCTTGAATTATTTCCCACTCATCTCACCAATACCTCACTTCTCACTCTATCTTTCCCGCTCTCATCTTCCCACGCGTGTCCCCACTCTACTTTTCTTTGCTCCCCACTCTTTGTCCCCCCACTTTTTATACTCTACTTTCCCTTATCCCCCATGCTTGTCCCCTACTCACAAATCTCATACCCCATTGCAGCCATTAAAACACACCAAACTTCCTCCATAAACGGATCTCTTTTCTACACCAAAAAAGAGGGGACAATTATTTTCCTCTTCTTCTTCTTAATCATACACTCATCTTCCTCCCCTCATCTCTTCCAATAAATACCACCAAAATTCCAGCTAAAGGGAGCTCTCGAAACCAGCCCCAAAATCATGTAAAACTCCATTAAAACCACCTTAAAACCAATAGAAAATAGTTGCGAAAATCAGCTCCAAACCAGCTCATCCCCACGTCCAGGAATCCACCCCTAACAACACCCATCAACAGCCTTGAAAGTCTTCCCCAAAATAACTCCTAAACCCAGCTAAAATCAACACCAAAACCCAGTTAGAATCACCCCAAAACAGTCACCAAAAGTCGGTAAAAAGCTATTTCCCTCTGATGAAGTTAAAAGAAGTTCAAAAAGGTCGAGTCCAAAGTCTATTGTGCCGTCGAGGTTCGAATTTCGTCCGCCGAGGTCTGGTTCATCGAGGTCCTATTTCGGTCTTGTTTGCTTTGAGATTTCCCTGCTGTAAAACTCAAAAGCTCAGATTCAATACAAAGGTCCAATTCCTTAAACTCTTTGTCAATTTTTTTTTAAAAAAAAAAAATTGATATGGATCATTCATTGTATGATTCCATTGGATGTTTAAACATTTGATGAAGCTATCTCATACCCTGTTTATGCGATTTTGGATAAGTTTTAAAAAATAAAAATAGATTCTTATGTATAGTTAAATATAATGTCGTGTGTGAGCTTTTGAAGGTTTGTTATGAATCCTTGTTTTCTTAATTACTTGATACAATCTTATAGGATTTGTCATTCATTACAGTTTGGGTCTTGGTCAATTAATATTGAGTTTGATGGATTCAATTTCGTGGGTAAAGATCTAAAGTTGCAAGACTCTAGTATTTTTGTTTGGGTTGGTTTCGAAGTTTACCCAGGTTATTGGGTCTGTTAATTTTAGCACTTTTGTTTATTTGAGCTGGCCTAATACTTAGTAATCTAGTAAGCAGAGCTTTCTTTTGTCATGTAGGTCCACTATACTTTAGAATAATTTTGGCAAGCCTAATGTCGACAAAGTAATATGCTAGTGCATTCTCTTAAAATAATTCTAATCAGTTCTTACATTTTAGTTTAGTCAAAAAATTTTAATGAAGTTAGTTTTTTTATTATGGTTTAAAAAATAACTTAACTATTATTATTTTAAAAATAATTTAAATACTAGGCAATTAGCAGGCGCGCTTTAACTTCACGAAATCTGCCACGACCCCAAATTCCCTCCGTAGGATGTCGTGATGGCACCTAGTCTTTAAGACTAGGTAAGCCTATCAATGCGGAATAATAATAAATATCTGAAATAAATAAACTACAATTCAAACAATTTCAACTCCCAAAACCCGGTAGAAATAAGTCACAAGCTTCTAAAAATTTATTCTCAATGTCTCTATATGTCAAGGTCTAGATAAAATATAAGGAAGCAACATAAAATGATAGAAGGGGACTCCGGAGTCTGCGGACGCTGGCAGATATACCTCGAAGTCTCCGTGCGCAGGTAACTCAATGACGTCTAGGCTGGTAAAATATACCTGGATCTGCACAAAAAGATGTGCAGAAGCGTAGTATGAGTACACCACAGCGGTACCCAGTAAGTGCCAAGCCTAACCTCAGTAGAGTAGTGACGAGGTCAGGTGAGGCCCTACTGGAATATAATAATGGCATGGTAAAATGTTTATCAATGTAGTAAAATAAAATGACATTGAAAATGAATCAAATAGTATGTCACATTTAATGACACCAAATAATTGCAAATAATATCTCGTGGAAATCAAAACAGAATTTCCTTCAACTTTATGAAAATCACAATAATAATCAAAGGCAACTACGGCCATAAATCAATATCAACAAGGGCACTCCCGAGGTACCGCCTTGTAGTCCCAAATCATAAATAAATTCACAATATCTCATTTCCTTATATCATCGCGGGAGCCTTCACAATTTAATTAAAGAAAATATTTTTCCCGAAATAGCATCCCGCGTTTTAGCCACCCTTATCACACCGCATGACTTCTAGTAGTTCCCCTACTAGCCACGCGTATCAAGCCAGCCTTATCTCACCGCATGCGTTTCAACACCCAGACCTTATACCACCGCATGCGTATCAATATCACAATATATCATAATTTGCACCTCAAGTGATCAAATAATTTAACTTGCCAAAATAATTTAACAACAATATTTTTCCACAATAAAGAGCTCATGGCTCATGCCAAAATAAATCATCAATAATAGTTTGCCACAATAAAGAGCTCACGGCTCATGCCAAAATAAATCATCAATAATAGTTTGCCACAATAAAGAGCTCACGGCTCATGCCAAAATAAATCATCAATAATAGTTTTCCACAATAAAGAGCTCACAGCTCATGTCAAAATAATTCATCAATAATATTCTTCCACAATAAAGAGCTCACGGCTCCCTCACAATGAGTATAAAAATATTCAGGAGAAAATAATTTAGGAAAATAATATTTCAAAATCTTTACTACGTTGCTTCAATATCAAGTTTAAAAATGTCAAATACTTCATATTAATAATATTTAATTTAAAAAAAATCAACCTTCAAATAATGCACAAAATAAAAGAAATCAAGTTTCAACTAAACAGATAAAACAATTAGTAAGAAAAGATCAAACAAATTTGAAGTATATATCTTAGATCAATGATGAAGAATATAACAAGATAAAATAATTTAATAAATGCGCAACAGTGATCTACACAATTTAAAAATATAATCTTTCGCAATTTAGCCCATGTACACACTCGTCACCTCGTGCACACGACTTTCAACATATTTCAATAATTACATCAATACCAATCCTAGGGGAAATTTTCCCCACACAAGGTTAGACAAGTCACTTACCTCGACTTGCTTCAATTTAACCAAGTATTATGCTTTTTCCTCGAATTTCCGACTCCGATCGACTCGTATCTAGTCATAATTAATTCGATACAGTCAACAAAAATTATAGTAATCACTTTCATAAGAAAATATTATATTTTCATTAAAATCCGAAATTAGCTTAAAATTTGCCCGTGGGGCCCACATCTCGGAATCCGGCGAAACTTACAAAATCCGATAACCCATTCAATTACGAGTCCACCCATACCAATTTTACCAAAATCCGATAACAACTCGACCTCCAAATCTTAAATATTCGTTTTGGGAAGATTTTGCAAAAATCTTGATTTCTTCCATTTAAATCCGAAATAAATGATGAATATGACCATGGATTTATAAAATATAATCACATTTGGATATAGGACACTTACCCAAGTTGAAGTCTTGAAGAAATTCTCAAAATCGCCCAAGAATCGTGCTCCAAAACTCCAAAACGAAATGAAGGAAATTACCATTTTTGGTCCTTAAGTTTCTACCCCAAAAACACTATTCCGGTCGCTAAAAGTCCAATCCCGTCACTAAAAGTGTCACATCTGGTCGCTAAAGGTGCACACCAGGACTATTTATACCAACAGTTTTATTTCACTAAAAAAGCTCTAACTCCATCATACGAACTCGGAATTCGACGATTCTTATTCCTATGAGTCACAAATAAAACTACGAACCCATTCATTCAATCGAAACTCAATTCGGAGCTCATTTTCTCAATGTGATACCAATTTCGCTCGTTAAACAATTAACTCATATTTCGCGCTTAAAACTCAATCGCGACTTGATGAAATTAGACCAAACTTTTCAGATCACTCCTATAATTCATTATCAAAATGTCGAAAGTCTTGAAATCGAATTTCGATCTCTAGAACTAAAAATGGACTTTTGGATCATTACATGCTTATGTTGAAAACATCAAACTCTTTCTCGATAGCTTGTAGTATATCAATCATAACTTCTTGTACTCAACTCCAACTGCCAAACGGTTTAAAGTTCTACAAACTAGATATAAAGTACTACAACTTTCATGTTTTGCTCATTGCCCAACTCCTTATAGAATACGAGATATAAGCTCCCAAAGTCAGCCATGTGCAACAGAAATTTCTGGCGATGCACACTGCTGTAGCAAAAATCTGCAGTAGCAGCTTCAGTCAATCGATCATAACATTTTGTATAAATGTCTGAATGATAAATAGTTTATCATTCTGGAAACTAGAATCAAAGGGCTACAACTTTCATGTTTTGAAAATGTTCAGATTCCTTATAGATTTCGAGATATAAGCTTCCAAAGTCAGCTCTGCGATTGCACCGGTTGCTGTCCAAAATCAGCTTCTGCAGCAGAAAAATTCCTGCAGCTCCTTTTTGTCCGAAATTTATTCCGTTAACCTTTCGAAATCCACCCGAGGCCCTCGGTACCTTAACCAAATATACCAACATATCCCAAAATACAATATGAACTTAGTTGAGGCTTCAAACCATGCCAAACAACGCCGAAATTACGAATCGCGCATCGAATCGAATTATGAGTTTTCAAATCTTCCAACTTCTATATTTTGCGCCGAAACATATCAAATCAATTCCGATTGACCTCAAATTTTGCACACAAGTCATAAATGACATAATGGATTTATAAAAAATTCAGAATCGGATTTTGACCCCGATATCAAAAAGTCAACCCCTCGGTCAAACTTCCCAAAAATTCAACTTTCGGCATTTCAAGCCTAATTCTACTACAGACTTTCAAATAAAATTCCGACCATGCTCCTAAGTCCAAAATTACCATACGGAGCTGTTGGAATCATCAAAATTCTATTCCGGGGTCGTTTGCACATAATTTGACATCCGGTCACTATTTGAACTTAAACTTTTAATTTTTCATCAAAATTCCATATCTCTGGCTAGGGACCTCGGAATTTGATTTTGGGCATACACCTAAGTCCCAAATCACGATACAGACCTACCAAAATTATCAAAACACTGATCCTAGTCTGTTTGCTTAAAATGTTGACCAAAGTCAACTCAGTTGAGTTTTAAAGCTCTAATTACATTTTAATCCATTTTTCACCTGAAAACTTTTTCGAAATTTTTTTACGGACTGCACACTCAAGTCGAGTAATAGTAAATAGTGCTTAAATCACATAATTAATCATTAAATTTAAAGATGACATTTTGGGTCATCACAAAATCGTTTGCCTAGCGTAATTTTTAACATTCAATAAATTAATTCAATAATCTCATACCATACCCATTAGTTTTAGTTAATTTTTAATTTAATTAATATTTTTCTAAAATCGCGGATTCGCTTGCGTAGCGCGATAGTTGACTTTTAATAATTTTCAAGAATTAATTTTCTCAAATGTAGTAATTTCTCAAAAGTAATACAAATAATTGATCGTCATGATTTCGGATTCGCTTGCGAGGCGCAATTATGATAAGTTAATTAATATTGTTATTCGATCGCGCATTCGCTTGCGTAGCGTGGTTATGACAACGTAATATTATCCAAATTATTTTTTTTAATAATTTTAATAATCAAGAAATAAAAGCAGATAGATAAAACATGAAAACCAATAAATCATAGTTTGTCCAAAATTAATATAAGCCAAATATAGTTGATAAAGCGACCGTGCTAGAATCACGAGACTCGGGGAATGCCTTACACCTTCTCCCCGGTCAACATAAATCCTTACCCGTACTTTGTTTTTACAGACCAAATAATAAAAGAGTCAAATCTTCCTTTGAATAGGGATTCAAATAAAAGGTGACTTGGAACACCCAAAAATCTATTCCAAGTGGCGACTCTATAAATAAAATAATCTCTACACAAATTTGTCACTTTAATTGGAAAAACTCTTTAACCCACAATAATCCACACATATCTTTTGGGGATAAAAAGGGGTGTGACAGCTCTGGCGACTCTGCTGGGGAACTTTCAGAATTCGAGCTTATACATGTTGACTTTTATTTGGCTTTATTAATTTTGTATATATTGTGATTTATGTATGCCTAATGTGCTACATGTCAGCTTTTTACCGCTTTGATATTGTTGAACTGTACATATAAATTGTCTTCACACACATCCCTCTGAGTTTTCTTGAAATTAAATTGGACATTTGCTTGACATAGCCCGCTTTTTTTTGAAATAGCCGAGGTGCTTGTCACCCGGCGAAGGATTTTAGTCACACATGTTTTAGGCGGGGAGCACCGCCAGCTAAGCCGGAAAGTAATGCTACCGGTACGCCGACCCTCCTCGGCTCGAGTTGTCCGCTCGAGTAAGACAATCTAGATACCTTCTCCATCGGGATTTAAACCTAGAAGAACAAACCACATGCCAGATATCTCTAATGAGTTCGCTTTATTTGTATTACGTGCATTTGACTTAGTAGGGGTCGACACATGGGTCGAGTTCTGTTTTAGGACATGTACCTTGTTGAGACCATTATGTCATGTTATGTGATATTTGTTGTATTATTTGGGAGGCTTGTATGTTGACCAACTTTAACATAAATCAGTTGAAAGAACAAAGAAAAAAAAAAAGAAACAAAATGATGTGGTCTAGTGCGTATGATTTTTAAAGATTAATTAAAAAAATAAAAAAAAACAAAAAGAGAAAAATAGTCGGTTAGACCGAACTACGCGGGTCTGATTCTCACCGGATGTGAGATACGTAGGCAAACCTCATCGGTTCCGGCCCCTAATTTTTCAAAAAAGAAAATCCAAAAAAATATTTTTCTTTTCCTTTAATTTCTTCTTTAGAAGTTTTTCCTTAAAAATCCCAAATAAAATAAATTAAAATTAAAAATATTTTCTTTCTTTTTAGAAGTCTTTCATTTGAAAAGAAAAACAAATTAAAATCCAAAATTTTTTTCTTCTTTAGAAGTCTCTCTCCGAAAAAAAAATATTTTCTTTCTTCTTTAGTCTTTCTTTTCAAAAAACAAATTGAAATCCAAAAATATTTTCTTTCTTCTTAATAAGTCTTTTTTCGAAAATTAAAAAAAAAATTCAAATTCCAAAAAAACAATGTTTGTTTATTTACTTTATTCCTAATCTTTATCGAATTACGCGGGTCTGATTCTCACCGGATGTGAGATACGTAGGCAAACCTCATCGGTTCCGGCCTCAATTTTCACAAATCCAAAAATATTTTCCTTTAATTCCTTCTTTAGAAGTCTTTCCTTAGAAAATCCCAAAAAAAAAAAAATTTTAAAACCAAAAATATTTTCTTTCTTTTTAGAAGTCTTTCATTTGAAAAGAAAATCAAATCAAAACCCAAAAAAATATTTTCTTTCTTTTGAAATTTACAAAAAAAAATCAAAATTCAAAAATATTTCTTTCTTCTTTAGAAGTTTTTCTTTCACCAATTCCAAAAAAAAATCGAAAAAAAAAATTAAAAATATTTTCTTTGCTAGGAGATTTTGTCGGATTAATTGTATATGAAAAAAAGGAAGTTAGTTTATCTATTTTATTTCTGATCTCCCGAACTACGCAAGATCTGATTCATGTGGCGTCATGATACGTTGGCAATCCCCATCGGATTCGATCATTGCATCAAATAAATTGAGTGAAAAAAGAGACAAGAAAACAAAAAGCGAAAAAAAAAACAAATAAAAGAAAAGAAAAAAAAAAGCAAGAGTAAAATGGCGGAAAGTTTCCGTCAATATGCTGCCAAATGGCGCGAACAAGTCGCAATGGTAAAGACTCAAATGGACGAAGCAGAAATGGTTACGGTCTTCCAACAGGCCCAAGAGGCGGACTACTTCCAGAACACGATGTCCGCTATGGGTAATCCGTTCGCCGAGGCTATCAAAATTGGGGAGATGATCGAAAATGGTTTAAAAAAGCGATTCGAATCTTGAGTTATGCTGCCTTTAAGGCCACAACACATGTCGTTGCACCGCCTCCCTATGCGGTGATGAACGTGCAACCTTACACACGGCCACTGCATTATACACAAAACCGAGATCCACTTCCCAGAAATGCCCGTTCTTACCAAGCTCCCCCAACCAAATGATCCCCAATACAATCCTTGCCCAAGAGAGCCTTTCAAAATGAATCAATTCACCCTTATTGGTGAATCATACTCGAGCTTGTTCCAAAAGCTAGTCAGGCTAGGTCTGCTGCAGCCAGTGGCCCCGAACCGGCCAAGCTCCGAGTCCCCCTCTTACCGGGCTAATGCTAGATGTGAATCCCACTCTAGAGTAGTGGGACATGATACGGAAGACTGTTGGACTTTTAAGAGAGCAGTGGAAGACCTCATCGAGGTCAAGACAATAATGCTTAGGGATGAAGAGGCCCCTAATATGATGAATAATCATCTCCCTACTCACACCAATGGGCCAATAGTCGGAATGATATTTGAAGATGAGGAATTTGATCCGGCACTAAAGGCCATTGCAGCCATTACCGAGAGAGAAGGAAAGCCAAAAACGGTCGCCAAGCCTGAAAGTCCCCCATCAGACGGGAGTTTCGGTAGTTAGTCTTGGTATCTTTTCTGCGTCTGAATTATCTTTTCTGCGTCCGAATTATTTTAGGGTGTAATCCAGATATTTTACTTTATTGTCTTACTTTCCGATGTAAACCCTTCTATCTTTAAAAATTAAAACAAATCAAATTCAAAAAAAAATCAATTAAATAAAATTAATATTTCATTGTCCAGGAATGTCTTTTTTTTTTTTCTTAATCTTGTCACATTTCTTATTCTCTTTTCAGTTCTATTAATGCAGATTTTAATAACATGACATGCTTGTGGACTTCATACCCAGATCCTAAAATGTTGTTAAATCCCAAAATAGTGAATCAAGAAGTAGAATGTGTTGAAGATAAGACTTGTGAGAAAATAAATAAAGGATTGGAACACTAGGCCTAAGCTAAGTCCAAATAAAATCGGAAGAAGTTGAAATTCCCTATCTTCGGATCATTGTTGAAACCGAGATTGAGGATAAAGATTGGGCAAAGAACCATCTTGGAACAATTGACTATGTTTGATGAAAAGCGGATGGCCGCAGTTTGCCACGGGTAGTTATACCAACAAAGAATGGCCCGTGCTTACAACAAGAAAGTGCGGCCCAGAAAGTTCGAAGTGGGGCAATTCGTCCTAAGACATATCCTCCCACCTCATGAAGAAGTTAAAGGAAAATTGGCTCCAAATTGAAAAGGTCCATACATTATAACGAGAGTGCTGCCAAAAAAGAGTGTTGTACCTAGAAAGCATCGAAAGAAATGTCCCTGAAACAACTGTCAACGCGGATGCAGTAAAAAGGTATTATGTTCGACCCTTTATGTAGCATTAATGTTCTCTGATTGGGATGACGAAGGCTTTTATTCTCGCTACCCAAACACAATTAACCCTTTTGTCAACCCTTTGAGTCGGTTACCTTTCTTTGATTACCCTCTTTGGAACCTGACGGAGTTATTTAAAAAAAATAAATAAATAAGAAGAAGAAAAAAAAGGAAAAAAAGGAAAAAAAAAAGAGAAATGACAACAAAACAAAAGAAAAACAAAACAAAAAAGCAAACAAGTTCATACTGATTGAACTACGTTTGACTTGATTCTAAAAGGATACGTAGGCAGCCTCTCTCTGGGGTTCAGTCACACCAAAACAAAAATTCATATTCCCCCAAAAGTTAAAACTGGGGCAGATGTTATAATGGTTCGACGATGGTTTCGTCTGAAATGTTTCAAAGTTGTAATTCAATCCAAATCCCTTTTACCCAATTCCTTTTCAAGTCCTTCCGATCAATCAACGAGAATGTTCAAAATTGGAGGATACAGTCACTTGGATCTGGTGCAAACAAATTGAGAGAAATAAAATGAGAGAGTCTTATTGGTGAAAACCCTCAGGGGCACCTTAAGGCAATGGTGAGTAAAGAAACTAAAATGAGAGTCTTTTTAATGAAAACTCGCAAGGAGCACTATAAGGCGATGGTGAGAAGATAGAGGTCAACTAGTGAAAACCCACAAAGAGCGCCATTGATCGAAAAGAGGATCCTCACAGCTATTGGCATCGACACAGTCTTGGGTAAGGTTTCGCGATTTCGAGATAAAAGTTTTGATGAATTTCTATGAGTCAGACAGTTTACACAGATCATGCATCCAGTCCAAAAAGTATGTCATGTTCATTGAAATCTGCATGTACTCCAGATAAGTCCTTCTTTCCTTTCCCCGAAAGGGATACCTCTTGTCTATATTCATTCTCCATTTTACTGTTTGTTTTTCATTGAATTCCGTTTGGTCTAACTCTGTTTTGAAACTAAGGCAAAGAAGGGATAGCAAGCTTGATTTACAGGACTCCGGTTTGATACAAGCTAATATGCAAAAAAGGCACCCAAACTCGGTAGGGGCATCAAGTTGACCCCGACTGTCCATGGCGGCCGATGCTTCGAAATCAAAAACTCTTGTAAGGATGAAATCAAATTGAAAGTGCCTACAAGGGCAAAATGAAGTTAAAAAGGTTAAGTCCCAAGTGGCTAACCGTTTTGGCAATGTTTGAAAAGCCAAAGGTTCCCCAATGCTCTGAAATTGAAAGTGTTGAGGTAAGAAATCGAAAGTGAAATGCCACAAAGTCAAAATAAAGTTGAGAAGGTTAAGTCCCACGCGGCAAACCATGGTATTCAGGAAATCATCATAAAAAAGATGGGCACAAAGCCAAGCTGCCAAAGACATCAAAGCTACAAATCGACCATCACTTTTTAAAACTCACATTTTTTCTTTGTTTGTAGCAGGAACAAAGCAGTGCAGAATGTCGAATCCTAAAGGACGAATGTCACCAAAGGTAAGTTTCCGCAAAATCTCCATTTTCTTTTATTTTCAGCATGCATCACTATTGTTCATACAGATCATTTTGGTAGCTTAACCCAGGTAGAACCTTTTCGCCTAGGGGGATTCAGCTCATAGTTCCGGGTAGAAGTACTATTCGCTCAGGTTGTTTTGCGTAGCTTAACCCAGGTAGAACCTATTTTCCTAGGGGGAATCCAGCTCATATTTTCGAGTAGAAGTACTCTACACTTAAGCTTGTTTTTCGTAGCTTAATCCAGGTAGAACCTTTTCGCCTAGGGGGATCCAACTCATATCTCCAGGTAGAAGTACTCTTCGCATAAGTTTGATTTTCGTAGTTTAAATCCAGTTAGAACCTTTTTTCGCCTAGGATGATTCAACATTTTTTAGTAATACACGGCGCCAACCCCTGGTTATATTTTCTTTTCAGTAATACAGGGCGCCAACCTCTGGTTATATTTCCTCTTCAGTAATATAGGGTGCTAACCCCTGGTTACATTTCCTTCTCAAAAATACAGGTCGTCAACCCCTGGTTACATTTCCTTTTCAGTAATACAGGGCGCCAACCCCTGGTTACATTTCCTTTTCAGTAATACAGGGCGCCAACCCCTGGTTACATTTTCTTTCCAGTAATACAGGGCGCTAACCCCTGGTTACATTTCCTTTCTAGTAATACAGGGTGCCTACCCCTTGTTACATTTCCTTTCCAGTAATTCAAGGCGCCAACCCCTGGTTACATTCAATATTTTTCAGTAATACAGGGCGCCAACCCCTGGTTACATTTCCTTTTTAATAATACAGGGCACCATCCCCTGATTACATTTCTTTTTCAGTAATATAGGGCGCCAACCCCTGGTTACATTTCCTTTTTCAGTAATACAAGACGCCAACCCCTGGTTACATTTTCTTTTTCAGTAATACAGGGTGCCAACCCCTGTTACATTTCCTTTTTCAGTAATACAGGGCGCCAACCCCTGGTTATATTTCCTTTTTTAGAAATACAGGGCGCCAACCCCTGGTTATATTTCCTTTTTCAGTAATACAAGGCGCCAACCCCTGGTTACATTTCCTTTTCAGTAATACAGGGCGCCAACCCCTGGTTACATTTCCTTTTCAGTAATACAGGGCACCAACCCCTGGTTACATTTTCTTTTTCAGTAATACAGGGCGCCAACCCCTGGTTATATTTTCTTTTTTAGTAATACAGGGCGCCAACCCCTGGTTATATTTCCTTTTTCAGTAATACATGGCGCCAACCCCTGGTTACATTTTCTTTTCAGTAATACATGGTGTCAATCCCTGGTTATATTTGCTTTTCAGTAATACAGGGTGCCAACCCATGGTTATATTTCCTTTTCAATAATATAGGGCACCAACCCCTGATTACATTTCCTTCTCAGTAATACAGGGCACCATCTCCTGATTATATTTCCTTACCAATATAGGGTAGCCAATCCCTAGCTCTGTTCTCCAATATAGGGTACACTACTCCCTAGTTGATTTGTTCTTAAATGCATGATATACCACTCCCTGATATCATTGCCAATATAGGGTATCACATTCCCTGGCCATATTTTCCCAACATAAGGTACACAAATCCTTAGTTGAGACATTGTTTTGGACAATAAAGGAACATTATCCCAAACAAAATCATCATGACCTTTTCAGGATACACCATTCTCGATCTTTTATTGCTTTCAATAAAGAAGTAGTTTAGAATTTTGTTACAATAACTCACGAAATTTTCCTAGTGAAAACTGGGGCAGAAATATTTCGTTCGTTTGTTTGTTGTGGTGTCTGAGAAGGTTTTACCTCAAGGCACAGAGTTTGAGATGAACAAAAGAAGAAGTCTCGATCCAAAATAAAATAAATAAAAAGAGAGATAAATGAATCCCAATGCAGAAGCAGATGGAAAGGAAATGGAAAAGCTCAAGACATGACTAAAGAAACGAGCTTTACATTTCCCGTTTTGATCAGGAGAAGTCGTAGAAGAATGAACTAGCACCTACAACTAGCAAGCATCAAGGTTCAGATCAGAGTCTGCGTGAAGAACCAGTCAAAACTCAAGATCAAGTTTTAGAGGACTTATAAATAGGAATCTTGTAATTCATAGCTGATAGGTTTGTTTAGTGTTTTTGATTTTGATGTAATAACAGGACCACAGACTGGAGCCTCGACGGAATCTCACTCGACTCTCCAACTCATCATTCCATCACTCTTCTCGAACTACATGCGGCATAATTTTTATATAACCCGGGATATATAGGTTATATCCAAAACCAAGACTCGGTCGCACTCTTTCTCATATCTCTTCCCTTTTGAATAATGGTATGGCCAAAAATTAGTCATATCGTTTTTCTGTGCCTGAAAACTCTTCATTTTTCCAAGCAAAGAGGGGCATGCTGTGAGTACCTAATTTTTGACCATGCTTGATTTTTTTCCCACTCATCTCACCAATACCTCACTTCTCACTCCATCTTTTCCGCTCCCATCTTCCCACACGTGTCCCCACTCCACTTTCCTTTGCTCCCCACTTTTTTCCCCCACTCTTTATACTCCACTTTCTCTTGTCCCCCACTCATTGTCCCCCATGCTTGTCCCCCACTCACAAACCCCATACCCCATTTCAGCCAGTAAAATACACCAAACTTCCTCCAGAAACGGGTCTCTTTTCTACACCAAAAAAGAGGGGGCAGTTGTTTTCCTCTTCTTCTTCCTAATCATACACTCATCTTCCTCCCCTAATATCTTCCAATAAACACCGCCAAAATTCCAACTAAAGGGAGCTTTCAAAACCAGCCATAAAATCATGTAAAATTCTATTAAAACCACCTTAAAACCAACAGAAAATAGCTACGAAAATCAGCTCCAAACCAGCTCATCCCCATGTCCAGGAATCCACCCCTAAAAACACCCATCAATAGCCTTGAAAGTCTGCCCAAAAAAAGCTCCTAAGCCCAGCTAAAATCAACACCAAAATCCAGTTAGAATCACCCCAAAACAGTCACCAAAAATTGGTAAAAAGCTATTTCCCTCTGCTGAAATTAAAAGAAGTTTGAAGAGGTCGAGTCAAAGTCTATTGTGCCGTCGAGGTTCGAATTTCATCCGCCGAGGTCTGGGTTCATCGAGGTCCTGTCTCGGTCTTGTTTGCTTTGGGATTTCCCTGCTGTAAAACTCAAAAGCTCAGATTCAATACAAAGGTCCAATTTCTTAAACTCTTTGTCAATTTTTTTTTAAAACTTGATATAGATCGTTCATTGTATGATTCTATTGGATGTTTAAACATTTGATGAAGCTATCTCATAACCTGTTTAAGTGATTTTGGATAAGTGTTTAAAAATAAAAATAGATTCTTATGTATAGTTAAATATAGTGTCGTGTGTGAGCTTTTGAAGGTTTGTTATGAATCTTTGTTTTCTTAATTACTTGATACAATCTTATGGGATTTGTCATTCATTACAGTTTGGGTCTTGGTCAATTAATATTGAGTTTGATGGGATTCAATTTCGTGGGTAAAGATCTAAAGTTGCAAGACTCTAGTATTTTTGTTTGGGTTGGTTTCGAAGTTTACCCAGGTTATTGGGCCTGTTAATTTCAGCACTTTTGTTTATTTGAGCTGGCCTAATACTTAGTAATCCAGTAAACAAAGCTTTATTTTGTCATGTAAGGTCCACTATACTTTGGGCCAAATTAAGAATAATTTTGGCAAGCCTAATGTCGACAAAGTAAATAGAATATGCTAGTGCATTCTCTTAAAATAATTCTAATTAGTTCTTACATTTTAGTTTAGTCAAATAATTTTAAGGAAGTTAGTTTTTTTTATTATGGTTTAAAAAATAACTTAACTATTATTATTTTAAAAATAATTTAAATGCTAGACAATTAGCAGGCGCGCTTTCACTGCAAGGAATCGTTTGTGTAGCGTGATTTTTAACATTCAATAAATTAATTCAATAATCTCATACCATATCCATTAGTTTTAGTTAATTTTTAATTTAATTAATCTTTTTCTAAAATCGCGGATTCGCTTGCGTAGCGCGATAGTTGACTATTCCAAGTGGCAACTCTGTAAATAAAATAATCTCTACACAAATTTGTCACTTTAATTGAAAAAACTCTTTAACCCGCAACAATCCACACATATCTTTTGGGGGTAAAAAGGGGTGTGACAGCTCTGGCGACTATGTTGGGGAACTTTCTGAATTCGAGCTTGTACATGTTGACTTTTATTTGGATTTATTAATTTTATATATATTGTGATTTATGTTTGCCTAATGTGCTACATGTCTGCTTTTTATTGCTTTAATATTGCTGAACTGTACATATAAATTATCTTCACACACATCCCTTTGAGTCTTTTAGAAATTAAATTGGGTATTTGCTTGACATATCCCGCTTTTTTTGAGATAGCCGAGGTGCTTGTCACCCGGCGAAGGATTTTAGTCACACATGTTTTAGGCGGGGAGCACTACCAGCTAAGCCGGAAAGCAATGCTATCGGTACGTCGACCCTCCTCGGCTCGAGTTGTCCGCTCGAGTAAGCCAATCTAGATACCTTCTCCATCAGGATTTAAACCTAGAAGAACAAATCGCATGCCAGATATCTCTAATAGGTTCGCTTTATTTGCATCACGTGCATTTGACTTAGTAGGTGTCGGCACATGGGTCGAGTTCTGTTTTAGGACAGGTACCTTGTTAAGACCATTATATCATGTTATGTGCTACTTGTTGCATTACTTGGGAGGCTTGTATGTTGACCAACTTTAGCATAAATCAGTTGAATGAACAGAGAAAAAAAAAAGAAAAACAAATGATTAGTCTAGTGTGTCTGATTTTTAAAGATTAATTTTCATAAAAAAATAAAAAGAGAAAAATAGTCGGTTAGACCGAACTACGCGGGCCTGATTCTCATCGGATATGAGATACGTAGGCAAACCTCATCGGTTCCGGCCCCGAATATTTCAAAAAAAAATCCAAAAAATTATTTTCCTTTTTCTTTAATTCCTTCTTTAGAAGTCTTTCCTTAAAAATCCCAAATAAAATAAATTAAAATCAAAAATATTTTCTTTCTTTTTAGAAGTATTTCATTTGAAAAGAAAAACAAATCAAAATCCAATTTTGTTTTCTTCTTTAGAAGTTTCTTTTCGAAAAGAAATATTCTCTTTCTTCTTTAGTCTTTCTTTTCAAAAAAACAATAATTAAAATCCAAAAATATTTTCTTTCTTCTTAATAAGTCTTTCTTTCGAAAAAAAATATTTCAAAATCCAAAAAAAAAAAATTTAGTTTATTTACTTTATTGCTAATCTTTACCAAACTACGCTAGTCTAATTCTCACCGGATGTGAGATACGTAGGCAAACCTCATCGGTTCCGGCCCCAATTTTCAAAAATCCAAAAATATTTTTCTTTAATTCCTTCTTTAGAAATCTTTCCTTAGAAAATCCCAAATTAAAAAAATTTAAAACCAAAAATATTTTCTTTCTTTTTAGAAGTCTTTCATTTGAAAAGAAAATCAAATCAAAACCCATAAGAATATTTTCTTTCTTTTGAAATTTACAAAAAAAAAAAAAATTCAAAATTCAAAAGTATTTCTTTCTTCTTTAGAAGTTTTTCTTTCACCAATTCAAAAAAAAATCGAAAATATTTTCTTTGCTAGGAGATTTTGTCGGATTAATTGTATATGAAAAAATAAAAAAGGAAGTTAGTTTATCTATTTTATTTCTGATCTCCTAAACTACGCAAGATCTGATTCATGCGGCGTCACGATACGTAGGCAATCCCCATCGAATTCGATCAATGCATTAAATAAACTGAGTGAAAAAAAAAGAGAGAAGAAAAAAAAGAGTGACAAAAATAACAAAGAAAACAAAAAGCGAAAAAAAAAAAAAAAGAAAAGAAAAAAAAAGCAAGAGTAAAAAATCCAAAAAGAGAATTTTGTGTCTAGCTTGACAAAGAAAACGGCGGAAAGTTTCCGTCAATATGCTGTCAAATGGCGCGAATAAGTCGCAATGGTAAAGACTCAAATGGACGAAGCAGAAATGGTTACGGTCTTCCAACAGGCCCAAGAGGCGGACTATTTCCAGAACACGATGTCCGCTATGGATAATCTGTTCGTCGAGGCTATCAAAATTGGGGAGATGATCGAAAATGGTTTTAAAAAACGGGTCGAATCTTGAGTTATGCTGCCTTTAAGGCCACATCACAGGTCGTTGCACCGCCTCCCTATGCGGTATGAACGTGCAACCTTACACATGATCACTGCATTATACCCAAAACCGAGATCCACTTCCCAGAAATGCCCGTTCTTACCAAGCTCCATATAATCCCCCAACCAAATGATCCCCAATACAATCCTTGCCCAAGAGGGCCTTTCAGAAAGAATTAGTTCACCCTTATTGGTGAATCATACTTGAGCTTGTTCCAAAAGCTAGTCAGGCTAGGTCTGCTACAGCCAGTGGCCCGAACCGGCCAAGCTCCGAGTCCCCCTCGTACCGGGCTAATGCTAGATGTGAATACCACTCTGGAGTAGTGGGACATGATACGAAAGACTGTTGGACTTTTAAGAGAGCAGTAGAAGACCTCATCGATGTCAAAACAATAATGCTTAGGGATGAAGAGGCCCCTAATATGATGAACAATCCTCTCCCTACTCACACCAATGGGAGTCTGAAAGTCTGAAAGTCCCCCATCAGACGGGAGTCTCGGTAGTCAGTCTTGCTATCCTTTTTGCGTCCGGATTATTTCAGGGTGTAATCCAGATGTTTTACTTTATTGTCTTACTTTCCGATGTAAACCCTTCTATCTTTAAAATTTTTTTAAAAAATCAATTAAATGAAATTAATATTTCATTGTCCAGGAATGTCTTTATTTTTTAATCTTGTCACCTTTCTTATTCTCTTTTCAATTCTGTTAATGCAGATTTTAATAACATGATATGCTTGTGGACTTCATGTCCAGATCCTAAAATGTTGTCAGACCCTGAAATAGTGAATCAAGAAGCAGAATGTGTTGAAGATAAGGCTTGTGAGAAAATAAATAAAGAATTGGAACACTAGGCTGAAGCCAAGTCTAAATAAAATCGGAAGAAGTTGAAATTCCCTCTCTTCGGATCATTGTTGAAACTGAGATTGAGGATAAAGATTGGGCAAAGAACCGTTTTGGAACAATTGACTATGTTTGATGAAAAGCGAATGGCTGCAGTTTGCCATGCGTAGTTGTACCAACAAAGAAAGGCCCGTGCCTACAACAAGAAAGTGCGGTCCAGAAAGTTCAAAGTGGGGCAATTCGTCCTAAGACGTATCCTCCCACCTTATGAAGAAGTTAAAGGAAAATTGGCTCCAAATTAGAAAGGTCCATACATTATAACGTGAGTGCTGCCAAAAGAGAGCGTTGTACCTCGGAAGCATCGAATGAAATATCCCTGAAACAACTGTCAATGCGGATGCAGTCAAAAGGAATTATGTTCGACCCTCTATGTAGCATTAATGTTCTCTGATTGGGATGATGAAGGCTTTCATTCTCGCTACCCAAACACCATTAACCCTTTTGTCAACCCTTTGAGTCGGTTACCTTTCTTTGATTACCCTCTTTGGAACCTGACGGAGTTATTTAAAAAAAAAAAGAAACAAAAACAAATAAAAAATAAAAAAAAAAGAAAAAAATAGAAAAGGAAAAAAAAGAAAGAAACAAAAAAGGAAAAAAAAGAGAGAAAAGAAAACAAAACAGAAGAAAAACAAAACAAAAAATCAAAAAAGTTTATATTGATTGAACTACATTCGACTTGATTCCGAAAGGATACGTAGGCAGCCTCTCTCTGGGGTCCAGTCACAAATCAAACAGAGCATTTATCACATTTTTATGAGCGTTATTCTTTCCGGTGACAAACGAAACAGTTGCCTTCGGTCTTTGGCCATCCCCCAGTCTTGGGTTCCACGTGTCCCTTTTTTGGACGGCCACGTGTCATAGCATATTTTACCCTATACAGATAGTCCCCTTGCTTTCCGGTGACATAACTTTGTGTTACCGAAGTGTTGGTAGAAACACTCTTTTGGCAGGAATTACTATAATTCCCTCTGAAGGCTTCTGACGGTTGATTAGACGCATGTCTCTCTGCATTTATTGCCCCGGACACGCGTCATCCCATGATTTAACATAACCTTTGCCGATTATCGAGGTAATCATGGCCATGAATTTAGCCGCCAAAACATTTACTTATACGTAGCAACTTTCTCCCTTATACTTCATAATTTTTCAAGCTTCCCTTATCTAATTTGCATCTTGCTCTCCATCTTTTCTCTAATTCTCTTCAAACAAAAAACCTTCTCATTCTTCCATACAATGGCTTCTTCCTCAAAGCATACCGGTTTTTCAAAAATCAAGAACAAGGCTGAGGACTCTGCTCCTCCAATAGTGGGCTACATCATCCCTAGAAGTCTTATTACCACAAAAGACTTAGAAGAGAAATTCCCTACTGCTAACTCTCGTACATGGCCCATCATTAGGTATCCTTCTTCCATACGTCCTTCTAGCATTCCTGCTATGAAGGAAGATTGTCGCTGCCATGATTTGGATATTACTGCTCCTGATCTATCGGAGTGAGTCACCCTACCCAAGGAGGGTTTTACCTATATTTACACGTATCCCTTTACTTTGGGTGCATTCTCTTTGAACGGAGAGCTTGACCCCGTGATTGCGTAGTTTTGCCTCTGCTACTAAGTATGTTTGGCACAAGTAAGTCCTTCTGTGTGGAGGACGGTTGCTTGCCTTCGGCGTTTGTGCCAGGAGACTGGAGAGGAGCTAACTTCAGCTCATATGATGAATCTCAATTCTCCCAAAATCTTCCGGGAGGGAATGATAAACCTTTGCAAACGTGGCCACCATGCTCTGTTGTCTAGCATGGATGATGACAACGATTGTGGGAGGATGGAACGGTTCATTGCAACTGCTACCAAAGACATTATTCCAGCAACGACTCCATCCTTTTCGGCCGCTTGGAACAGCACTCGTAAGCTCTTCGTTTAGTTTTTACTTTTACTAAATATTTTTCTATAGCCGTATTGATCCTCCATCCTTCATCTGTTTCAGCAACTCGATAGACCCCACCGGTGGTTTAAGGTTTGGACCGGTGGGTACAAACGATCTTGGACGTTACGACGCCCGAGACTCTCTTGTGGAAAGAACTGGCCCCTAAATATGGGTGAAAGGCCAAGAATCATGGTAATTCAAACTCATATTGTTTCAATTTTTCATGTGAAGAACTTGATTGATCCCTTCTAACCTGTCTATGAAATTAGGTCTACCCGCGGGCTCTGTTGATGTTCCTGAGGAGGATGTTTTGGCTGATCCTACTGATACAGTGAGGCTGTTGCAGGAGGCGCTTACTCGAACAGGTGGCTCCGGGCCTGCTTCGAGGGAAAAATTTTCTTTACGGAGTCCCCGGCAGGAAGACAAACAACCAAAGAGAAGACGCTCCTCTGTAGCCGAGGAAAGGAATAAGAGGGCGAGGACCGATGCGCCCTAATCATCTCCGATAGCGATAGTGACTGGTCCTCCTTCCGGGCCGGTCACAGACACCGTGACGATCAACGATGATGAAGAAGCTAGTGATGAGGGAGCTTCTCTACATAGAATAAGACTATCCTTATCATCTTAATAGGATGCTCGACCTTTTGAGAGAGCTACACCAACCGAGGACGATGCCTTGGCACTTTGGGGAGAGTTTGATTTAATAGATAATGTCAACTCCCATTTTCGAGCCCCAATTATTGTGCCCTGTACTGCGGGGCTGAATACCGGGTCCCTGCCATCTTTGGTTGGTGAGAATCCTACAACCAGCACTGCATTTGATGCAGCTGCTTCTCACTCTTCAACTCCATCAGCTTCATCTCCATCTTTACCAACACCAGCAACTTCTACATCACTTCCATCTTCATCCACTCTTCCACCAGCGATTGCTATATCGTCTCCACCGGCCGCACCTGACCATGAAGAACGTGTTCCTCTTCCCCAGTCCCCATTTCATGGGAATTTGGGACAAAATTATGCTGCCCCTTCTGAAGATCCGCAAAGGATGAGGAATGTTACTCTTTCGATCTCTACCGGATGTAACTTGCTATCCCCGCCGGTGGAGCTTGCTAATTATCTGAAGCCTTTGGTATTAGAGAAAGAGTGGAAAAAGATTCAGGCACTCTCAGGAGAGTGTTTGTTGAACGCCGCCGTGCACAATGCTGCAGCGGTACGTTCCTTTCTTCCTTTATTACTCCTTCTATTTTTGGGTATGAACATATTCTTAATTTTACCCTTCTTACTTTGTAGGCCAACTTTCTTGCTTCCGAGGGCCTTCCAAAGTTGATTCGTGTAAAGGAAGAGATTACCACTGCATGAGATCAGGTTTTAGTAGAGCAGGTGCAACATGTCACTCGCCTTTCGGAACTGGAAGCCAAAGCTGCTGAGGTTGTTGTATTGGTGGCTCGTTTGCAGCAAAGCGAGCAAGAAGTGGTAACTCTTAGCCAAGAAATTGGCCCGTTGAGGGTTAGATTTGATGAAGCCAGGTCCAAATGGGTTGAAGTTCATAACGTTGTTCTCATTGCAACTGAATGTAAGGCTGCCTCCGCTGAAAGAGCGACCAACTTAGAGGTAGTCTTGAACTCCAAAATTGAAAGCTTGCTGCTATGGGGGCGAAACACACCCAACTGGAAGAAAAGTATAGGAAAACTATCAAGCATAATCGGCTTTTTGGTTCAACCGTCTGCTACCTTGATGTTAGCCTCAAATCTGCTAGGTCCGCCCGGGAAAACCTTTCTGCCGAGGTAACCCAACTTAGAGAAGAACTTAAGCGCCGAGCGTCTTCCCTTGTTGTTGAGAAAACCTACGCTATGTACAACATGAGGAGAAAAATCTTTGAAGAGGCCAAAGCTGGTGTCATTGATTTTGATACCGAAATTGCTAAGGCCCGTGAGCTTGAGTTGACTACTAAAAGTGTACTCCCAGCAAGGTCTGATGCACCTGGTCCTTCTGGTTACGGTTTCAAGTTCTCGAAAACTGAAGAAGAATCGGAGGATGATGATGCTGAAGGCCAAACTAGTGAAAATTTTGAGCCATTGGTGGGTCCGTCTACTTCTCCCGGGGGCGCGGACACTTCTCTTCCTCCTGGTTCCGGAGATATTTCAGCTTAGCTTTTCTTTTCTTTTTTCAATTCTTGTACCTGTGTTGTTTTAACGTGTTTTGGTAAATGAAAACATCTTTTTCTCAAGTATTATTTGAGTCTTCCTTTTGTCTGAATACTTATGTAAGCCTTTAATCTTTGCATTTTCTTCCTTTTGCTTAAGAATTTTACGCAAGCTTTTCTGTTTTGTGTCTTATTATGTGAAGCCTTGGGTGTATTCTCCCCGAAAGAATTTTTGGCTCTGAGCATCAGCCCTTTTTTGTGTGGCTCTGATAAGTATTTGCGCAAGTTTACTTTTTGCGTCCTTTCGTATACGGCTTCGGGTGTATCTTTCCCCGAAGGGATTTTGATTCCGGGCATAAATTCTTCCGGAACCAACCCTTTAACGTGAGGGTTTTTATAAGAAAGGGCCCTCTTATATTTACAGTACTCTTGAAGAGGATGTCTCCTGTTCATTACGGCACTAGCATTTGAAGAACTTGTTTAACTTTCAAATGACAAAGTCAATTCATCGTTCAGACAAGAAACAAGATAAAAATAAAAGGATTTCATTTTATTCCTTCTATTTTCAAAAAGTACATAAGCATTTGCTATGCTAAAAAGAAATTGCCATTACTTGTGGCTAACTTGTACAACTTGTTTCTACGGGGCTGCTCGTGCAGTTCCCGGTCTCGATGATGCAATTATACTTCCGATTTTTCGTTTCCTGGTTGATGTGGTAGTCATTGTTGTCGTATCCTCATATCATCTCCCCCAGTGTTCGAATGCGAAGGGTGCAAATTGGAACACTGGAACTCTTGTATCTTCGAAGAGTGCTCGTGAACGATCAGGTAACCTTTGCCCAATAGCAAACTTAACTTCCCGGTGGGAATTTGCTATCGAGCAAAAGATTATCTAACCATCTCTGAGTGGATCTTTGCTTGTGTGCATTGCTATTAAAGGTCTTATTGTTGTTGTCTTCGTAGTATAATTTATGTTGTTGCCTCGTTAAAACCCTTGTCAGAAAAACCCAATTGGGACAAAAGCTGAACGAAGAAAAAAAGAGTACATCACATACTTTCTGATCGGATAATGTACATGAGCAATAATATCTTTTGAGGTGTGCCACGTTCTAATTGCTGGGCAACTTTTCTCCATTTTGATTTTCCAACTCGTATGAACCATTCCCGGTGATAGCTGAAACCCGATAGGTGCCCTCACACGTTGGACCTAGCTTCCCCGTGTTGAGCTCCCGAGTGTTTTGAGTTACTTTACTTAGGACCAAGTCTCCTACTTTGAAATAACGGAGGTTGGCTCTTAGATTATAATACCGCTCCATTCTCTACTTTTGAGCTACCATTCTTACATGCGCCAAGTCCCTGCATTCATCGAGCAGTTCCAAGTTGACTAACATTTCTTCATTGTTCGATTCTTCATCTGCTTGGAGATATCTCAAGGTGGGTTGCCCTACTTCCACCGGGATAAAAGCTTCTGTACTGTACATGAGGGAAAAAGGGATTTCCCCTGTGCTTGACTTGGCCGTAGTTCGGTATGCCCATAGAACTCCAGGTAATTCTTCGGGCCAGTTACCCCTAGCTGCTTCCAACCTATTCTTGAGGTTTTGAATAATTACTTTGTTCGTCGACTCCGCTTGACCGTTTGCGCTCGGATGATAGGGTGAAGATGTGATCCTCTTTATTTTTAAATCTTGGAGGAACTTTGTAATTTTTGCGCCGATAAATTATGGCCCATTATCGCATGCTATCTCTTTTGGTATTCTAAACCTGCAAATTATATTTTCCCACAAGAAATCCACCACTTCGCGTTCTATGATCTTCTGATAAGGACCTACTTCCACCCACTTAGAAAAATAGTCAGTTAAAATTAAAAGAAATCTTACCTTTTCGGGAGCCGGTGGCAGTGGTCCGACGATGTCCATCCCCAATTTCATGAACGGCCACGGGAACAGAACCGAATGTAAGAGTTCTGCCGGTTGATGCATCAGTGGTGCGTAGCATTGACACTTATCACATTTTTATACGAAATCTTTGGCGTCTTGTTCCATGCGGGGCCAATAATATCCTGCCCTTACTAACTTCCGCACTAAGGAATCTGCGCTCGAGTGGTTGCCGCATATCCCCTCGTGAACCTCTATCATGACATAGTTTGCTTCAGATGCCTTTAAGCATCAGGCCAGCGGGCCTTGAAAAGATTTTCTATACAATTGACCTATCTTAAAGTTATATCATGCTGCTTTGACGCGTAGCACCCAGGATAGTTTGGGGTCTTCAGGTAGCTTCCCGTGTTCGAGATAATCGATGATTTCATTTCTCTAGTCCCAGACCAGATTAGTCGAATTTACCTCATAGTAACCATTTATATCCAGGACTGAGTTCATCAGTTGTACTACCGTCCCGGACTCTGATCCCTTTATTTCTGTTGATGATCCTAGGTTTGCCAATGTGTCTGCTTCTTTGTTATCTTCCCTTGGGATATGATTAATTTACCACTCTCAGAATCGTGCCAATAGAGCCTATCCTTTACCACGTATTGTTGCATGCACCCCTCTTTAGTCTCGAAGATCCCGTAGACCTGATTTACCACCAGGTGTGAGTCGCATTTGATTTCGATGACCTCGGAGTCAAGTCCCCGGGCCAATTCGAGCCCTGCAATCAAAGCTTTATACTGTGCTTCGTTGTTAGTTAAATGGACCGTCTTGATGGCATGCCTTAAGATTTCCCCCGAAGGCATGATTAAGACTATACCGAGCCCGAACCCTTTTACGTTGGAATCTCCGTCCGTAAACAAGGTCCAAACCCCTGATGTCAATTCCGATACCATTACTGCCTCCTTGGTTGCCATAGGGAATAATCTCGGACTGAAATCGGCCACGAAGTTAGCCAAGACTTGCGACTTAATTGTAGTCTTTAGGTTATATTCTATGTCAAATTCACTCATTTCGACGGTCCATTTGGCCAATCTACCCAAGAGCTCGGGTTTATGGAGGATGTTCCGCAAAGGGAAAGTAGTCACCACGACTATCGGGTGGCATTGGAAGTAGGGCCTCAGCTTTCGAGCAGCGACTACAAGAGCTAAGGCCAGTTTCTCCAAATGCGGGTAACGGGTTTTTCCCCCGTTAAAATTTTACTAACATAATAAATGGGAGATTGTGTACCTTCGTTCTCTCGGACTAAAACTATACTTACCGCAACTTCCGATAACGCGACATAAACCAACAACGTTTCACCTTCTTTTGGTTTTAAAAGCAATAGAGGGCTTGACAAGTATTTCTTTAAATCCCTCAAAGTCTGCTGGCACTCCGAGGTCCATCCAAAATTATTTTTCTTTTTGAGCAGTGCGAAGAAATTATGATATTTTTCTGATGACCGGAAATGAACATATTCAAAGATTCCAATCTCTCCGTAATCCTTTGGACTTCCTTCACATTTGATAACCCTGCAACTTACCAGAGCTAACCCTGAACGCGCATTTCTCAAGATTAATATTCATATTATGCTTCCTTAGGATGTCGAAAGTATCTTGCAGATTTTTAAGATGATCACATGCATTTGAAGATTTAACGAGCATATCATCTATATAAACATCCATAGTTCTTCCTATTTGATTTTCAAACAACTTGTTCACGAGCCGTTGATAAGTGGCTCCGACGTTTTTCAGCCCGAAGGGCATCACATTGTAGCAATATATACCGAAATTTGTTATAAACAAAATTTTTTCCTGATCCTCCGGGTTCGCCTTAATTTGGTTATACCCGAAATAAGCATCGAGGAAACTCAGTAACTCCTGCTCGGCCATGGCATCAATCATTTGATCGATGTTTTGCAGTGGGAACGAGTTTTTCGGGCACGCCTTGTTAAGATCTTTATAATCTACACACATGCGAAAGTTATTATTCTTCTTAGGAACTACTATTACGTTGGCTAGCCAGTCTGGATATCTTACCTCTCGGATCAAACCGATATTAGTAAGCGGGTTACCTCTTCTTTGACGAATTGATTCCTAGCTTCGGCAATCGGGCATTTCTTTTGTCTTACCGGAGGTATGCTGGGATCCAAGCTTAACTTGTGTACGACTACCTATGTCAGGATGCCTGTCATATCCTCATGCAACCATGCAAAACAATCAGCGTTAAATTTAAGGATTTTAATAAAGTCGGACCTGAGTTCTGGTGCAGTCCTGTCCCCAAGTGGAATTTCCTTTCTAGGAATTCTTCGAGAAATTCCACTTGCTCCAGCTCTTCCACTGTGGACTTTGTTTCATCGGTCTCTTATGGAACTTGAAAATACCTCGGCACCTGATAATATTTCGACGCCTCTACCCCCGGGCTAACTTCATCTAGTTCGGGAGTAGGTGTTGGTCCCTGTAATTGCTATGCCGCGTGCTCCTTTCCTTTGCTACTGGAGACCAAAATTGCATTCATCTCCCTTGTCACCGGTTGATCACTCCTTATCTGCTTAATTCCTTCGGGCGTTGGAAACTTCAGCAATCGATAATACGTTGATGGTACAGCTTTCATCTCGTGCAACCATGGCCTTCCCAGAATGATGTTGTATCCCATATCACCATCTACTACTTCGAAAAGAGTTGTTTTTATTACTCCTTTAGCATTTGTGAGTAATAAAATTTCTCCGGGTTATCACACTTGCGAGGTTGAATCCGGCGATAAGCTTTGTGGCCGAAATAATGCTTCTCGTGAGTTTAGCTTGCTCCAATACTCTCCATTGTATGATATTAGCTTAACTTCCTGGATCCACTAAAACATGTTTAATCTTAAAATATAGCACATTTAAAGAAATTACCAGTGCGTTATTGTGTAGTAGCAGCAATCCGTCTGTGTCTTCCTCCGTAAACGTGATATCGTCTTCCCGAAGCCTTTTGCTATGCATTATTGATACTTTCATCTTCTTTACTGCTAAAAAGGTGACCTTGTTAATCTCGTTCCCTTCGAAGATCCTGTTGATTGTTTGACGCAGGGGATCTTCTCCCACTTTCGAGGGTTTCGCGTTGTACTGGTTACAACCATAATTGTTCTTACCTTGGTCACTCAAGAATTCTCTGAGATGACCATTCTTCAATAATGTTGCCACTTCTTCCCGGAGGTGTCGACAGTCCCCCGTCCGGTGGCCATTCGTCCCGTGGTATTCACACCACAAGTTGGGATCCCTCTGGCTGGGATCAGATCTCATCGGTTTTGGGAACCGTGCTTCTTTGATGTTTCTCATGGCCGACACCAACTTCACTATACTGACGTTGAAGTTGTATTCCGATAACTTGGGGTAAGAAGGATCCCGTGATCCTAACACTTCTTTATCCTGCAGTGATCGATTGTTCCAATCGTGATCAATCCTCCTATCAACGGCGAACCTGTCCGCTGTCCGGAAGCCTCTACTGTGGCCTTCGATCCGTTCGTAGGGCACCTGCCACTCAAAGTTCGTTTGTCCGCATCATAATCATCCTTTGATTTATTTTGTTCTTTTCTCGTCCTTTGTTCGGCGATGGAAAACCAACTTGATCATCTTCGATCCTTATTTTTGATTCGTACCAGCTTTGGACATCCGACTAGATCGTTGCTTGAAACTCGAGTAGGCTTTCCTTCAATTTCCGGGAAGCATCTGAACTCCTCAGATTCAATCCCTTGGTGAACCGCTTCAGGCATTTTGAACCGCTTCGGGATTAACTCTGGTGCCACACTTGGCTTGTATGGCAACTGAGTATACTTTTTCGCGTCCGGACCTTCCAGTACTGGTCGCGCACTCCAGATCTGGTCCATGCGGGCATTCACTTCCCTCATAAATCGTAAAAGTTCATTCGTGAAAGGATCATTCTCGTTGTTGAGGTCGGATCTGTTCCCCCTTGCCCCATCGGAGCCAATTTCACCCTTTGAGTGTTGTTGTTGACCATTTGCATTGTTTGATTCGTGGGAACCCAGGGAGGAATCGGATCTCGTCTGTTTTCATTATTTGAAGCTCCCGACAATGCCTACTTCAACTCCGTCATAACCTTATCATGTCGCGTGAGGTGGCCTAGAATGATCACATGTTGCTCTTGCAAGACTATTACCGCATCAACAACATGTTCCTCATCAGCATCATCAAGAGTATTCTCCCGAACATATCAAGGATATTGTCTGCCATGCACCAGTATAGCGTCATTTCCCTCATTATGGGTGTCACTGATTGAGTCCTCAAAATGAGGTTGATCCCCTCGAATCTCGGGGTTGTGCATGTCGTTAACAGTGTTATCTGCCATTTCTTATTATTTTTTCTAAGACAAAATAATCAAAACACGTTAGTAAAAAAGGTAAGGATCAATTTAATTACACGGTTGTCTAGGCCTCACGGTGGGCGCCAAACTGTTTACTCGTAAAACAGTACAGTTGAATTTATATATGGTTTCTAGATAAGTAAATTAATTTGATCCTAAAATATTAAAATAATCGAAGAATTATACAATACTTAGCCTTGGGATATAGACGACACAGCAGAAACAACAGTTCCGGGAATAGGATTTCCGGGCACAACAACAGCGAAATCAAAAAGTAAGAAGATAAGATTGTATTGAGCGTCGTATAGAATGTAGCGTAAGTTTGCCAGGAAAACTAGTGTCCTGTACAATGATAATTGAGCTCACTATTTATAGCTATGAAAGAGGTCCTAGGATCGTACCCTTCTTTAATATCAATTATGAGGGGCATTGATGAAGATATAACGGTGAACATAAATGCCAAATTCCTTGTAACCGGTAATTACTCTTAATGCCATAAAATATTTTCTATTAAATGCTATCGGGCGAAGAGCATTTATCACTTCTTTATGAACGTTATTCTTTCCGGTGACAAACGAAACAGTTACCTTCGGTCTTTGGCCATCCCCGTCTTGGGTTCCACGTATCCTTTTTTGGATGGCCACGTGTCATATCATATTTTACCCTATACAGCGAACAATAATGTAACAATCTTCTTCAGTCTCTGTCATGGAAAATGATTAATGTGTTTGATTTATTCAACAGGTTGAATCTTTATATTGGTTGTTTCCAATTATGAACCATATGAGTAGTATAAGTACAAACAATTCCAATAAAGTTCATGTTCTTATAAAATAAAGACTGTAAAGTAAAGACAAGTATAGAGAGAAACTGATATATTATTCAAACTTCAAACTTCTATACATAATGAACTGAATTCTCCTCTATTTATAGAAGAAAGGAAGCTGCTATGTAAGCTGCTACTGCAAGCTGCTTGTAAGCTGTTGTGTAAGCTGCTTGTAAGCTGCTGTGTAAGCTACTGCTGCAAGCTGCTGTGTAAGCTGCTTGTAAGCTATTGTGTAAGCTGCTGCTCTAAACTGTTGTGCCAGATATAGATAATCTTCTATCATGGGTAATATTTATCCATAACGGAGTACCGAAAGGATAAGCTTCTTCAGGAGGCTTATTTCCAATAGAGTACTAAATAGATAAATGTATTTATGGCGGAGTCTCATATGGATAAACTTCTTCAGGAATTTTATTTACAACGGAGTACTAAATAAACATCCACAATATAATATATTCATAACACCCCCCCTTGGATGTTCATTAAAAGATAATGTGCCTCGTTAAAACCTTACTAGGAAAAACCCCGTGGGAAAAAATCCTAGTGAAGGAAAAAGAGTACACATATTTAGTAATACGCATTGCTAGCTGCCTCATTAAAAACCTTATAAGGAAAACCCTGTGGGAAAAAACCTTAATAAGGAAAAAAAGAGTACATCACGTATTTTACTACCCCTGATGAAAACTTTGTTCCAAATATTTAAGTATCCGCATTGCAATCATGTATACCATATTCTCAAAAGTTGAAGTTGGTAAAGATTTGGTGAATAAATCTGCCGGATTGTCACTTGAACGGATTTGTTGCACATCAATATCACCATTTTTCTGAAGATCGTGTGTGTAGAATAATTCTGGTGAAATGTGCTTCGTTCTATCTCCTTTTATAAGTCCTCCCTTCAATTGGGCTATGCATGCAGCATTGTCTTCGTATAAAATTGTGGGTCTTTTCTCACATTTCAAACCACATTTTTCTCGAATAAAATGAATTATTGATCTCAACCTTGCACATTCCCTACTTGCTTCATGAATAGCTATTATTTCAGCATGATTTGAAGAAGTAGCAACAATAGATTGTTTTGTGGAGCGCCATGATATGATAGTACCTCCACATGTAAACACGTACCCTGTTTGAGATCTAGCTTTATGGGGATCAGATAAATAACCTGCATCTGCATAACCAACAAGATTTGCACTATCTTTGTTAGCATAAAACAAACCCATATCAAGAGTTCCCTTTAAATATCACAATATATGCTTAATCCCATTCCAATGTCTCCGTGTAGGAGAAGAGTTATATCTTGCTAGTAAATTAACAGAAAATGCTATGTCAGGCCTTGTAGCATTAGCAAGATACATAAGTGCACCAATTGCACTGAGATAGGGTGTTTCAGGACCCAGGAGTTCCTCATCCTCTTCTGGAGGTCGAAACGGGTCCTTATTCACTTCAAGTGATCGAACAACCATTGGTGTACTCAATGGGTGCGCTTTGTCCATGTAAAAGCGTTTTAAGACCCTTTCTGTATAGGCAGATTGATGCATAAAGATCCCATTTGCTAAATATTCAATTTGCAGTCCAAGACAAAGTTTTGTCTTTCCAAGATCTTTCATCTCAAATTCTTTCTTAAGATATTCAATTGCCTTTTGGAGCTCTTCTGGAGTTCCAACAAGATTTATGTCATCAACATAAACAGCAAGTATAACAAATTCTAATGCCATTTTCTTTATAAAAATACATGGACAAATGACATCATTTACGTAACCCTCTTTCAACAAATATTTACTGAGGCGATTATACCACATGCGCCTAGATTGTTTTAAACCGTACAAAGATCTTTGTAATCTGATTGAGTACATTTCCCGAGATTTTGAATATGCTTCAGGCATTTTAAATCCTTCAGGGATTTTCATGTAAATCTCATTATCAAGTGACCCGTACAGATAAGCTGTAACCACATCCATCATATGTATTTCTAGCCTTTCACGTAAGGCTAAACTGATGAGATATCGAAATGTTATGGCATCCATAACAGGTGAATATGTTTGTTCATAATCAACTCCAGGTCGTTGTGAGAATCCTTGTGCGACAAGGCGAGCCTTGTATCTTTTAACTTCATTTTGCTCATTCCTTTTTCGCACAAAAACCCATTTATGACCGATTGGTTTTATACTAGCAGGTGTTTGGACTACTGGTCCAAAGACCTCTCTTTTAGCAAGTGCATTCAATTCTGATTGAATTGTCCCTTGCCATTTTGGTCAATCAGATCTTTGTTGACATTCTTCGACAGATCGGGGTTCAAAATCCTCACTATCTTGCATAATGTTAAGTGCAACATTATATGCAAAAATATTATCCACCACTATTTCAGATCGATTTAAATTAATCCCATCACCAATAGAACTTATTAAAAGTTCTTCGCTCACTTGAGTTTCGGGTTTATTGATTTCTTCAGGAATCTCATAACTAATCAGATCTTGGGTCTCTTCAGGAGATCCCTTCATAATATCATTTTGATCATTTGTCAATTTTTTTTTTCTAGAATTTCGATCCTTAGAACCCATAGGCCTACCACGCTTCAGGCATGCTTTAGGTTCACTAGCTCTCATGCTAATAGATGGTCCTGCTGGGACATCAATTCGAATAGGCACATTCTCTGCAGGGATATGTGACTTAGTTATCCTTTTCAAATCAGTAAATGCGTCTGGCATTTGATTTGCTATATTCTATAAATGGATGATATTCTGGACCTCCTGATTACATATAGGGGTACGTGGATCAAAGTGAGATAATGATAAAACTTTACACACAATTTCTCTTTTGATTTCCTTTTTCTCTCCCCCTAATTGTGGGAAATTTGTTTCATCAAATCGACAATCTGCAAATCGAGCAGTAAATAAATCTCCCGTCAATGGTTCAAGATAGCGAATAATAGAGGGTGATTCAAACCCAATATATATTCCTAACCTTCTTTGGGGGCCCATCTTACTGCGCTGCGGTGGTGCTACTGGCACATATACAGCACATCCAAAAATTCGTAGATGGGCAATATTTGGTTCATGACCAAAAACTAATTGTGACGGAGAATATTTATTATAATGTATTGGTCTGAGACGGATAAGTGATGTTGCGTGCAAGATAGCATGGCCCCAAATAGTAGTGGACAATTTTGTTTTCATAAGTAGTGGTCTTGCTATCAATTGCAGTCGTTTAATAAATAACTCTGCAAGGCCATTTTGAGTATGAACATAAGCTACCGGATATTCAACTTTTATCCCAACTGATAGACAATAATCATCAAAAGCTTGAGATGAGAATTCCCCAGCATTATCAAGGCGAATAGCCTTTATAGGATAATCTGGGAATTGTGCCCTTAATCGAATTATTTGGGCTAATAACTTTGCAAACGCCAGGTTGCGAGATGATAATAGGCACACATGAGACCATCTTGAAGATGAATCTATTAGGACCATAAAATATCTAAACAACCCACTTGATGGGTGAATAGGTCCATATATATCCCTATGTATACGTTCTAAGAAGGTAGGGGACTCAATGTCAACCTTCATTGGTGATGGTCTAGTGATCATTTTGCTTTGATAACAAGCATCACAAGAAAATTCATTATTTGTAAGAATCTTCAGGTTCTTTAATAGATGCCCACTCGAATTTTCAGTAATTTGTCTCATCATTATTGATCCAGGATGGCCCAAACGGCAATGCCAAAGCACAAAAGTATTTGAATTAGTAAACTTCTGGTTTACGATAGAGTGTGCTTCAACTGTACTAATCTTTGAATAATATAAGCCAGAAGATAAAGTTGGTAACTTTTCTACAATGCATTTCTGGCCAGAAATATTCTTTGTAATACAAAGATATTCCACATTCATTTCATCTATTGTCTCAACATGATACCCATTTCGGCGGATATCTATAAAACTCAACAAGTTTCTTCGGGACTTGGAGGAGTACAATGCATTATCGATAATAAGTTTTGTTCCCTTAGACAAAAATACAATAGCTCTTCCGGAGCCTTCAATCAAACTTATATTACCAGAAATTGCAGAAACATTTGCTTTTTCCTTATGCAAATAAGAAAAGTATTTCTGATCTTTGAATATGGCATGAGTTGTTCCACTATCAACTACACAAATATCTTCATGATTGGTCTTTGATCCAAACATAATTTGAGGATTATCCATATTCTTCAAAATGACATAAACAAAATAAATATGATAGTAAACATTATAACTTTTATTTATGTACCACAATTACATAACTATACTATCTACTACAAATAATAAAAATTAAAATATTTACATCTCTACAGATTCACTACCGATCACATGACTTGTTTCTCCTTCTGGGAGTGCAAAGTAATCAGCTACATCCACATGCATGAAGTCTAAATTATCTTCAGAAATAAAATTTGCTTCAGTATTTTTCTCTGTCTTCTTCGGGGAAGCTTGATATAGCTCAACCAGGTGCTTTGGCGTACGGCATGTACGTGACCAGTGCCCTTTTCCTCCACATCTATAGCATGTATTTTCTGGCTTCGCTGCTTGCACCGCTTCATGCTTTTGTTCCTTTATTTTCCACTGCTGGTGGTGAGGAGGGTTCTTTGGTGCATTATTATTACCACGATTAGAGTTTTCTCCCCGACCACGGCCATGACCATGACTGGGGCCATGTCTTCTTCCACGTTTAGCTTGGTGGAAGTTCGTCTCATTCACTTCAGGAAATGGAGAAGAACCAGTAGGTCGGCTTTCATGGTTTTTCATTAATAGCCCATTATGTTGCTCGGCTATAAGAAGATGTGAGATAAGTTCAGAATACTTTTTGAATCTCATCTCTCGATATTGCTGCTGCAGGAGCATATTCGAGGCATGAAAAATGGTGAAAGTTTTCTCCAACATTTCATGATCAGTAATATTATTACCACATAGTTTCAATTGGGAAATAATTCTAAACATAGCAGAATTATACTTACTGATAGATTTAAAATCTTGTAACCTTAGATGAGTCCAATCATAACGTGCCTGTGGAAGAACGACCATCTTCAGGTGGTCATATCTATCTTTCAAATTACTCCACAATATGACTGGATCTTTAACAGTAAGATATTCCATTTTCAGGCCCTCATCAAGGTGATGGCATAGGAATATCATTGCTTTGGCATGGTCTTGGTTTGATGCCTGATTTTTATCTTTGATGGTGTCTGCCAAACCCATCGCATCAAGATGAATTTCGGCATCAAGCACCCAAGACATGTAGATTTTGCCCGATATATCCAGGGCTACAAACTCAAGTTTAGAAAGATTTGACATTATTTAGAAAAAGAAAGTTCGTACCTCTGATACTTTCAAAGTATTTTCTCGAGATGGCAGAGTCTCGTGCTGATAACGTGTTATAAAATAAAGACTGTAAAGTAAAGACAAGTATAGAGAGAAACTGATATATTATTCAAACTTCAAACTTCTGTACATAATGAACTGAATTCTCCTCTATTTATAGAAGAAAGAAAGCTGCTGTGTAAGCTGCTACTGCAAGCTGTTGTGTAAGCTGCTACTGTAAGCTGCTGTGTAAGCTGCTTGTAAGCTGCTGTGTAAGCTGCTGCTCTAAACTGTTGTGCCAGATATAGATAATCTTCTATCATGGGTAATATTTATCCATAATGGAGTACCGAAAGAATAAGCTTCTTCAGGAGGCTTATTTCCAATAGAGTACTAAATAGATAAATGTATTTATGGCGAAATCTCATATGGATAAACTTCTTCAGGAAGTTTATTTACAACGGAGTACTAAATGAACATCCACAATATAATATATTCATAACACATGATAATAATAAACTGTTTGACGGACGTTGTACCAAATCAAATACAAATTATATACAGTAAACAAAGTGAACTGTCCTTTTCTAGACCTATTAATTGACTATATTCATGAATCTGTTGTTTTCCTTTTCCATTTATTTTGTCTTGTTCATTTTCTTGTTTAGCCTTATAGAAAGAGTAGATAAAATACTCAAATTAAGTAGAGAAAAACCCCACCAATTAGGGATGGCAAGTGGTACGGTGACTGTTGCGGGAGTAAACCCGCATAAACTCGCAAATATCTCAATCCGTCCCGTTCCGCATAGTATTTTTATCGCGTCCGCCCGTCCCCACACACACCCGCATCCACCCGCCCGCCCCGCACCGCATAAGTGTTTTTTCTAAAAACAAATTTGTTTGCTTATTTCCTTTTTATATTTTGGCTGGAATTTTCAATTTTATCAACCAAAAAATTAAAAATTATTTTGTTGCTTAAGTACTGAACCTTCAATTAAAAAAGAAAAGCAAGTATTTGCTGCTCATTGTGAAAAACGCAAATGACCCCTTAATATATTAATTTAATATTCATTGTAAAATGGTATTCACATTACTGTAAAATTATTTTTAATACCCCTTAATGACTTGGGTATAACCCAACAACAAATTAACAAATAATAATTCACTATAGGTCTTTACACCACAATTCAATTTTTCACAAAAACATATTATTATGTCTTAGTTTTTGTGAAAATATTCTTTTCAAATCTCCAATAGTATTAACTTATTATCTTTGACGAACTATATCATAAAATTTGTATTAATATAATAAGTAAATTGTTTATATTTTATTTTTTTCCAAAGTGGATTAGCAATTTGTGGCAAGTTTATGGGTCATATGGTGATCACAGTCAGGAAGAATAAGAAGAAAACATTCTTACACCCGCATAAACCCACATAGACCCACTTATACAATATTAATACGGTTTATGGGTATTCAGTTGTTTTTGTCAAACTCTGTATATATATATATTAAAAAATTTATTAAATATTTATAAATATTTGTATGTGGACCCATTTATACGTGAAATCGTTATTGACACTTATAAACTTTAAATCTTGTATGTTATTGGATATAACCAGACAATCCATTTTACCACTAATATGCTTGCTGAATTAAGAGTTTTACATGCAGGATTTCACATAGCTATATAATTTTACTCCACCGACAATTGAAACAGACTCTAAAGAGATTATTAACATGTTAAAACATGGAAACAATTGGTAGCTACTCTCATTTGACTGAAGGGACGGAACTAGGTGGGCGGAAGGGGTTCACCCGAATATACGCACCAAAGGATTGAATCTCTGAAAGTTTTGTTCTAAAATCTTCTGGAAGTTTTGTTCCTTTAAAGGATTGAAGTAAGTTTCTTGGACCTAATAATGAAAGTCTCTACTTTGACTAAAAGCATTTGATAGCAAATACACGCACCAAATTGAATACTGTCAATATCTCGCTGCCAGGGCAACTAATTCATTATTATGTCATAAATATTGAAGAAGTGATGGTACTGTTTCTTGATAACTAGATATGAGACAAATTAAACATGTTACATAATGTCTCTTCCAAATCTGAATGTTTACTCTCACTAGTATATGTACATTATTTTATACGGGATAGAATAAAATTAAAAATAAGAATATTAAATAATATATGAATTAAGCAATCCAAAAGACAAAAATACCATCATCTCTCGGCAGACTTATATCTTATTTTTCCTCAAATACTTCAAACTTTCAGAATAATACCTGCATTACATTCCTTACATTACTAATATCTAGAATTCATGTGTATAACTTGTGCATGAACCAAATAACCTCTTAATGTTTTGAATTTGATGCTTTAGACGTGATTTTCTAGAATAAGACTTCTTATGCTCCAAAGATTATGTGACACTGTATATTTGCTCTCAAAATAATAAACTGAAAATATATATCTTTTATATATTTTTTTTGTATATACATATATATATATATTCTATATGTTATATACAAAAATTATACAAAATTTATACACTTTTTCGGCTACCGAATGTAAATAGTTTCTGGCGCGAGCTAAAAGTAAAACCCCCCAGAAAATAGTCATGTGAATATAATTTTGTACGAGTATAACTGATTAATTGAAACCAATATCATATTTAAATGACATTAGTATGTAAGTATTTTTCATGTTCTAGATTGTGGTTTCATAAACAATCTATATAAAATCCTATCAATTATTTAGAACCGTGGAACTATATGATTTTCACATAAAATACATATACAATAACTTCGATCAAGAAAACTTACCTGAATCCATGATGTGTTTTCTTGATAATATTGAGTGGAAGCCTTCTTCAGAGTTGTTGTTCTTGAGAAAACCAGTATTCTCTCTCTTTACCTTTTCTGTGTTCTTTTCAGAATAGAATATAATGGAGTTACGCTATTCTTCTTTTAATAGGCGGAGAGAAGGACCATCATTTAATTCCAAATTTCCATCAAAGTGGGTTAATGGGGAGTTATAATCATAATTAACTTCCCCTAATTTTATCCAAATATTAATTTAACAAAATATATGTAATACCCTATATTTTTTTAATAAGGGTGTATTGGTCATTTAGCATAATAATAATAATAATAATAATAATAATAATAATAATAATAATAATAATAATAATAATAATAATAATAATAAGAAACTAACTATAAAAACAAAACAAATAAAAAAACAAATAAAAAAAAAGAGAGAATAAGGATTCAATAAAAGGGCCGAAGCCCATTCTGTGGAAACATCAAAAACAAACCAAAGAAAGAAAGGAAAAAAAGGGTTGAAGCAGAAGCTTCAGAAAACGCAAAAAAAGAATTTCAAAAAGGAGAAGAAGAAGAAGAAAAAGGCTGTAACCAAATCTTGAGAAATCTTAAATACGTACTGGTTCTTACGGGTAATACTCGAATTTTTCATATGGGTTCTTTTCTTCTGGTAATTCTTTTTGTCTCAGTTCATATATTTGAAAGGTTTCATAAGGTATAAGAAATTTAATACCAATAAGAGTTATTCTAGGCAAATTAAGCAATTGGAAGTTGGTCAATGTTACTGCAGGATAAATTCACTTGGAAAAAAGAAGGGTATTGATGTATTTGTACTTCAACTAGTCTCATTATATATGATCTTTGTTAGGTATAAATTAAGTTAAGGTGCAAGGATTGTGTTTTGGTATTTAACTGTATTGCAATGACAATATCGAATTTGGGTTTGAATGTGGTAAGTCTAGTATTGAGTACAAAAGATAAGTACCAATTAAGAAGGAATATTATGGATAGTAATGTTATTTCAGTTTCAATTTATGCATACGATTAAGGAAATTGAACAGTACAGGGAATAAACCATATAAATACCTTTTTATTTAAAAGATTTTGGACTAATTTAAATTACTCATATGTCGGTAAATATAAATCCACAAATTAAGACTCAAACATGAACCCCGATAATTAGATATTCTAAATTAGCTATGAATTAGCCTAAACAAGAAAATTAACATGAGATCGATATTATGTAATTATAGATTGATTGGAGGAATTTGTACGAATTGCTCGAGGTGAAGCATTTGGTATTTCGGCACGAGTACTGTGAGTAGTAATCTTACCGCAATTTGTGTTTTCATAACTTTCATGATTTACACATGATTTTTTTTATATGAATATGTTATCGATTATTTTAAGTTGCATGTGGGACAAGTCTTTTACTCGATATGATATCGAAATAGTTATTTGGGATGATCACCGTTGTTTTAAATATTTTCGTTGTCACTAGATATGTTTTACCGTTACTTGAAATTATTGTTATCGAAATGAAATTTCATGATTTGATAAGAACCGATATGCCCTACATTGTTTTAAAATATTTTCCTACGAGTATATATGGATTACAAAGACAAGTATAAATGGGAGTAGACTTTGAAGGATCCCATAGCTAACGGCGGGTTCGTTAGACCCGGTGCACCTTGTAATTACAGATTACCGTTATAGCCCTCACTAGTGGGAAGGTAGAACTAGCATACCGTTACCGATTTCCCTCGAGTAGGGACTACCGTTATATTTAACTTCTTGCGAAGAAGTTCATAGTTACATCAATTACATGATCCGTTCATTGAAACCTCCCAAATGTGAATATTGATATTATACATTGGTTACCGAGCTTATTATTGAATTGTTAATTGTATTATACTACAATAAAAATATTATGAGACTGAAAATTATTTATTGTTTATGAAAGGGCATTTTTATGTTATTTTCTTTTTGCCATACTAGCATGTTTTCTGCCTTGTCCCCAATAAAATAAAACGGTTGTGGTTAAGTGTTATTACTCACTAAGCTAGCAACTCATTCTCCGCTAATTTTCTTTTTACAGAAATAGCAGTTGACGCGGGCGAGGATTTCGTTAATTAGAACGCACGGGTTGATTGTTCTTGGTGAGCCTTGCACTTTTTCGCATGGGCGGAGATTTTATTTATTGTTATGGTCTTTATTTGAACTCTTAGAGTCTCTCCATAGTCAATATTTTAGTATCATGAGTATTCTTTTTTTTATTATAGTCTTATGTTGAGTATCGTTCTTTACTATTAAAGTTTCAGATAAATTAATATTTTTGATTGTTAGTGGGTTGATTAGTAATGGTGGAGACTTGTTTTGGTTAATTGATAAGTTGTCGATTGTTTGGTTAGATATTAGGATGGTTGGTTGTTGATTTTGAGATAGGAAAAATTTTGGATAGTCCAAAAATAGGGAAAACTCTGTCCGACTTTCTGTAAAATATCGATGAGGCTTACTTGGGGGAACTTGCTCCTAAGTGTCGGTCATGATTCTAAATTGAGTCCTGACAAAGTTGGTATCAGAGCTTAGGCTTTAAGTCCCGAGTCATAGAGAAATGTTTAGTAGAGTCTTGTTCATGGGTATGTAGGCGCCCACACTTATGATCTTGAGGCTACTGAACATCTAGGAATGTTCTCCCTTCTTTCATTCTTTGATCGTGTGTTGAGATAACTTGAGATTGACTTTGGAATATTTCTTTCGCAGATGGCTAGGACACGCACACCCTCATCTGCTGGACGTGGTGCTACCCGGGGTGGCGGTCAAGTTGGCATTCATCAAACTAGAAGACAAGTTGCTCCTCAACCTGAAGTTAGGAACATGGGTCAACCCCAAGCTGTTATGCCAGATCAAGTGCAAGGGAAGGGAGTTTAGGACGCTCCACCACCAGTGCCAACTGTTGTACTTACTGTTGCCTTACCTGCAGATGCAGTGACAAGGTTATTGAATGTGTTAGAGGAATTGGTGCCTACTCAGGGTGTAAGTTCATCTCCTCAGGCTACTTTACAAACACAAGCACCTGCACAGACTCACACTTTCGGGAATAAGGTGGTATCCCTGCAAGAGTTCCTAAAATTGAAATCACCAAAATTCACAAGTTTCGATAATTCAGCAGATCCTCAAAGTTTCTTGGATGGGATACTCAAGGCATTACATGCTCTTGGATGTTCTAGTGAGAGAGCCGTGGAGCTCGCAACATACAAACTAGAGGATATGGCCAACACATAGTATGAAACGGTATTGCTAGGAAGGCCAGCAGGAGCAGCACCACTGACATGGGACAAGTTCAGTAAGTTGTTCATGGATCATTTTCTTCTAGACAACCTGATGCAAAAATATGCTAGAGACTTTGAGAGATTGGTTCAGACTCCAGATATGGATGTGTCAACATATAACACCAAGTTTTGTAAGCTGGCTAGATATGCTCCTTACTTAGTGCCAATTGAAGAAGCTCGAGTTCAGAGATTTGTTGATGGATTGGTTGGTCGTCTATACACTGCAGTAGCCCCACAGATGAAGACTTTATCCTACTCTGCTGCAGTCGACCTTGCTAGAAAGATTGAAAACAAGGGACGTGAGGAGCGTGCAACTAGTGATGTACGTAAGAAGGCCAAGACAGGAGGGTCTTTCAGTGGCAGTTTTAGTGAAAATCGAAGAGCAGGAAATCAGGGACAACAACAACAGGGTTCTATGACAGGGACACACCTCTCTTCACAGTCCACACACAGATCACATTACAGACAGGGTACTAGGGGACCGTCAGCATCTAGATATCGTAATTCTGGGCAGATATATGCCACTACTCCAGTCTACCAGACCTGTGGTAGATCACATTTGGGCCAGTGTCGTATTCTAACTGAAAAGTGCTTTCGGTGTGGCCAGTTGGGACATCACTTGAGGTATTGCCCTCAGCCTCTAAGAAATTTCAACCAGGCTTCTATTCAGTCAGCTGTACCTACTCAGACTACTCGTAATACTTCAGGTGCTACAGGTACAGGAAATAGAGTTCGAGGTGCTGGGGACCGTGCTACTATGAATCAAGGATAAGGGAATGCTGGTAGAGGTCAGGCATGAGTTTTTACATTTACTAGACAGGATGCTCAGGCCTCGAATGTTGTGGTTACAGGTATTCTTTATATCTGTTCATTTGATGCACGTGCGTTGATTGATCCGGGATCTACTCACTCCTATGTGTCCTCGTACTTTTCTTTGAGGTTTAGTAGATAGCCTGAGCTATTGAATGATCCTTTTCTAGTTGCTACTCCTGTTGGAGAGTCTCTATTAGCTGAATACGTGTATCGTGCTTGTCAGATTCGGGTTTGGGGTAGAGATACTCTAGCTGACCTTATTGTACTTGATATGATTGACTTTGACATGCTGATGGGAATGGATTAGTTATCTTCTTGCTATGCTATCGTCGATTGTCATGCAAAGATAGTCAAGTTTGAGATACCAAACGAACCTAGTTTTGTTCTAAAAGGGGGCCAGGTTCCAGAGACTTGCAAAGTTGTATCTTTTATGAAGGCTCAACGACTTCTGAAGAAAGTTTGCTTGGGTCTCTTAGCTATTGTAAATGACACAAGAAAGGAAACAATTAGTATAGAAAATGTTCCAGTAGTGAGAGAATTTTCTGATGTATTTTCTGAGGATTTACCAGGATTGCCTCTAGTACGAGAAATAGATTTTGGTATTGATTTGCCACCTGACACACAGCTCATGTCAATACCGCCATATCGGATGGCACCAGCAGAGTTGAAGGAGCTAAAACAACAACTACAGGATTTGTTAGATAAGGGTTTTATCAGACCGAGTATATCTCCATGGGGTGCACCAGTATTGTTCGTAAAGAAAAAAGACGGGTCCCTGAGAATGTGCATTGGCTACAGGCAGTTGAACAAGATAACAATAGGGTGTTCAAGCCGTTTCTGGATAGATTTGTAATAGTATTTATTGATGATATCCTGATATATTCTCGTAGCCAAGGAGAACACGAGGATCATCTCAGGACTGTGTTGCAGACATTACGAGAACATCGGCTTTATGCTAAGTTCTCGAAGTGTGAATTTTGGCTAGACTTGGTAGCATTTCTGGGGCATGTTGTATCCAAGGATGGAATTATGGTAGATCCTAAGAAGACAGAAGCTGTGCAGAAATGGCCCAAGCCTACTTCTCCTACAGAGATTCACAGCTTTTTAGGTTTAGCAGGCTATTATAGGCGTTTTGTGCAGGATTTCTCCAGAATAGCAGCGCCACTGACCAAACTAACAAAAAAAAATGCAAAGTTTCAGTGGACGGAGGAATGTGAGTAGAGCTTTCAAAAACTCAAAACATGTTTGACAACTGCACCAATATTAGGCTTACCATCAGATTCCGGAGGATTTACAGTATTCTGTGACGCCTCGAGGGTGGGATTAGGATGTGTTCTCATGCAAAATGGTCGTGTTATAGCTTATGCTTCGAAACAATTGAAAAAGCACGAGCAAAACTATCCTACACATGATTTAGAGATGGTTGCAGTGGTATTTGCTCTAAAACTTTAGAGGCATTACCTATACGGTGAAACTTGTGAGATTTATACTAACCATAAAAGTCTGAAGTATATCTTTCAGCAGAGAGATCTAAATCTTCGACAGTGTCAGTGGATGGAACTACTCAAGGACTATGACTGTTCTATTTTGTATCATCCGGAAAGCCAATGTAGTGGCTGATGTATTGAGTAGAAAATCTATGGGGAGTTTGGCACATATAGCTCCTACAAAGAGACTTTTGGCCAAGGATATTCAAAGACTAGAAGGTGCGGGTATCAGATTTAGTGTCGGAGATTCAGAGGCATTATTGGCTTGTGCTCACGCTAAGTCTTCATTAGTTGAGCGCATTAAGGCTACCCAATATGAGGATGAGCGATTTTGCAAATACAGAGATAAGGCCTTAGCTGGTAAATGCAAGGATATGATTGTTGAAAGTGATGGTATTTTTCGAATGGCTGACAGACTATGTGTCGCAGACGTAAATAGGTTTAGGCATGCTATTCTTAAAGAAGCTCACAACTCTAGATACACTATACATCCTGGATCTACAAAAATGTATCATGACCTAAAGCAATTTTATTGGTGGGAAGGTATGAAGAAAGATGTTGCTAACTTTGTTTCTAGTTGTCTGATTTGTCAGCAGGTCAAGGCTGAGCATCAGCGACCCGCAGGACTACAACAACAAATTGAGATTCGACAGCAGAAATGGGAAAGAATTACTATGAAGTTTTTTACTGGTCTACCACGAACCCTTAGAGGTTATGATTCGGTGTGGGTAATTGTACTTCGACTGACAAAATCAGCACACGTTTTGCCAGTGAAGACTACATATGGTGGAGTGAGGTATGCACAGATATTTATGAACAAAATTATCCGACTTCATGGAGTTCCAGTATCCATCATCTCTGATAGAGGATCATAGTTCACTTCACACTTTTGGAAATCTTTTCAAGAAGCATTGAGTACACGAGTAGATCTTAGTACTGCATTTCATCCATAGACAGACGGGTAGTCTGAACGTACTATACAGATCTTGGAGGATATTTTGAGAGCTTGCATTCTTGAGTTTGGAGGCAGTTGGGAAAGTTATCTACCTTTAGCTGAATTTGCTTATAACAATAGCTTCCAGTCCAGTATTCAAATAGCACCGTACGAAGCATTGTATGGTAGAAGATATCGTTCTCCTATCGGATGGTTTGAAGCTGGTGAGACTAAGTTATTGGGACCTGACCTAGTACAAGAAGCTATGGACAAGGTCCAATTGATCAAACAAAGATTGCTTGCAGCTCAAAGTACACAAAAGTCTTATGCTGATAAGAGAAGAAGAGATTTAGTGTTCAAAATTAGGAACAAAGTGTTCCTACGAGTCTCCCCTATGAAAGGTGTGATACAGTTTAGGAAAAGAGGCAAGTTGAGCCCTAGGTTTATAGGATCGTATGAGATACTAGACCGAGTGGGAGCTGTGGCTTATCGTTTGGCACTTCCTCCTGAGTTGTCCTTTATTCATCCAGTGTTTCATGTCTCAATGCTAAGGAAATGTATATCAGACTCATCTCAGGTGCTTGAAGCACCTGCTATACCGCTTGATGAGAAGTTGTCTTACGAAGAGGAACCGATGGCTATTGTTGATAGGCAAGTAAGAAAGCTACGGTCAAAAGAAATTGAGTTCGTAAAAGTCTTATGGCAAAATCATATAGTTGAAGAAGCTACTTGGGAAGTAGAAAAAGATATACAAACGAAGTACCCCCATTTGTTTTAGTCTACAGGTACGTACTTGAGTTAAATTCGGGGACTGAATTTCATGTCACGACCAAAAATCTGACCTGTCGCGATGGCGCCTATCTCCATACTAGGCAAGTCGATAACATCAATAACCACTGATTTCCTTTAAGTTTGAAATATATAATATTTAAATACAATACAAAATTCCATAAATACTGATACAACACTCCCCAAAACCCGGTGTCACTGAGTACATGAGCATCTATATATTATAAGTCTGGAGAATACGGTCTATAATAATATGAGACCAAATATAATAAACAAAACGATAGGGAAGGAGAGACAAGGTCTGCGAAACATAGCAGCTACCTCTGAATCTCTGAAAAATTAACTGTGTAAAAGAATCAACACCCACTGTATTCGGGATCACCTGTATCTGCACACGAAGTGCAGGGTGTAGTATGAGTACAACCAACTCAGTAAGTAATAATAATAAATAAAGAACTGAAAGTAGTGACAAGCTACTCAGCTAAGTCCAAATACAATACTTTTCAATATAAACGAGTAGTCATGCTCTCATGTTTAACATTTAAGATTTTCACTGAAATTTCATATCAAGTTTGACCAAAACAGTAAACAATATTTTTGTTTCCCGAAATTTTCAAAATAATGATATATGACAGCTGAAATGCAGCAAATAATGAAAATAATGCACCTTCTCAGAGTAACAGTCTCTCAGTCCTCCCATTCACTCTAACCTCACAGTCACTCTTTCCTCACATTCACTTTTTCCTCACAGTAACTCATTCCTCACAGTCACTCATCACTCGGCACTCGCACTCAGTAGGTATCTGCGCTCACTGGGGGTGTGTACAGACTCCGGAGGGAGCCCAAGTGCTATATCAAGCCAATCATGGCATAAATCAATAAACATGTTGCGGCGTGCAGCCCGATCCATAAATATTCTCACAATTAGGCCCTCGGCCTCACTCAGTCATCAACCTCTCCAGTCTCTTGGGCTCTCAAAAATCATGATAAGCAGCCCAAAATAGTGATATGATGCATCAATAATAAATAAGAGAGACTGAGGTATGATATAAAATTAATAAACATGACTGAGTAAAAAATTACAATTTGAACATATTATTCAACCACAGAAATGACCCAAGTGGGTACCAATAATAACAACATATGTCTAAACATGATTTTTAATACGAGTTTTAGCTCAATTTTTCCCTATCACGTAGAGAATATACGGATATCAACAGATAATTCAACTACACAGTTCCAAGGAATTTGACCAAGTCACAATTCCTATAGTGCATGCTCACACGCCCATCACCTAGCATATGCGTCACCTCAAAACCACTCACATAACACGTAATCCAGGGTTTCATACCCTCAGGATCAAATTTAAAATTGTTACTTACTTCAACCCGTGTAATTCTTTATTCTGCTATGCCCTTGCTACGAGAATTGTTCTCTGAAAGCCTCGTATCTAGTCACAATTAATTCGATTAAGTCAATACCAATTATTGTAATTAATTCCATAAGAAAATACTAATTTTCTAATAAAATCCGAAATTAACTCAAACTTGCCAGTGGGGCCCACATCTCGGAACCCGACAAAAGTTATAAAATATGAACGCTCATCCAACCACGAGTCCATCCATACAAATTTTACCAAATTCCGACATCAACTCGACCCTCAAATCTTAAGTTAAAGTCTTTGAAGATTTCTATCATTTTCAACCCAATCTTTACCCATTTGAACTCAATAATCTTTCCATAAACCTTATTGGTATGCGTATGTATAAATAATACTCTAACACCTAAGAATCATACTTTTAATTACCTATCTTTACTCCAAACCCGAAATTGAAGAATTGGAGAAAGAAATTCTTACCTCTTTGAAGCCTTAGCAAGATCCTTGTGAATATTGATATTATACAGTGGTTACCGAGCTTATTACTAAATTGTTAATTGTATTATACTACAAGAAAAACATGATGAGACTGAAAATGCACCGCAGAACAGGTCCGCGGTCGCATAATACACCGCAGATTTTCCTCAAATCTTGCCCCCCTCCTAATCCACTCTGCGACTATTATGTGGTCCGCGGAGTGATTCTGCGACCGCATAGAGGTCGCAGAAATGACCCTTTTTCCGGCAAAATTTTTCCTTTACACATCGGTGCATTGTTCAAGCAAAAATTCAATAGCTTAATTTTTCTTCCTAAAGTTTTCCTTTTTCTTTGTACTAATTGATCTACCTCGGTACCACAAAACCTTAATTACCTTAGCAAATATTCTCCGGGGTCACTACACATACGTCAACATCTGGTCAACATTTTCAACTTAAATTCTAAACCTTGGAACTAAATGTTCCAAATCATTTCAAAACCTCACCGGACCCGAACCAATTACCCCGGCAATCCAAATAACAACTGTAAATCACAATTTGAGTAGTAAATAGGGAAACAGGATTGCAATATTCAAAACGACCGGCCCGATCGTTACATTTCATAAGGTGGGGAGGATGTAATACCCTATATTTTTTTAATAAGGGTGTATTGGTCATTTAGCATAATAATAATAATAATAATAATAATAATAATAATAATAATAATAATAATAATAAGAAACTAACTATAAAAACAAAACAAATAAAAAAATAAAAAAAAGAATAAGGATTCAATAAAAGGGCCGAAGCCCATTCTGTGGAAACATAAAAAAACAAACGAAAGAAAGAAAGGGGAAAAAGGGTCGAAGCAGAAGCTTCAGAAAACGCAAAAAAAAAAGAATTTCAAAAGAAGAAAAAGAAGAAGAAGAAGAAGAATGCTGGAACCAAACCTTGAGAAATCTTAAATACGCACTAATTCTTACGGGTAATACTCGAATTTCTCATATGGGTTCTTTTCTTCTAGTAATACTTTTTGTCTCAGTTCATATATTTGAAGGGTTTCACAAAGTATAAGAAATTTGATACTATGGGCAAATTAAGTAATTGAAAGTTGGTCAATGTTACTGTAGGTTAAATTCACTTGGAAAAAAGAAGGGTATTGATGTATTTGTACTTAAACTAGTCTCATTATATATGATGTTTGTTAGGTATAAATTAAGTTAGGGTGCAAGGATTGAGTTTTGATGTTTAACTGTATTACAATAACAATATCGAATTTGGGTTTGAATGTGGTAAGTCTAATATTGAGTACAAAAGATAAGTACCAATTAAGAAGGAATATTATGGATAGTAATGTTATTTCAGTTTCAATTTATGCACACGATTAAGGAAATTGAATAGTACAAGGAATAAATCATATAAATACTTTTTTATTTAAAAGAATTTGGACTAATTTAAATTACTCATATGTGAGTAAATATAAATCCACAAATTAAGACTCAAACATGATCCCCGGTGATTGGGTATTCTAAATTAGCTATGAATTAACCTAAACAAGGAAATTAACATGAGATCGATATTATGTAATTATAGATTGATTGGAGGAATTTGTACAAATTACTCGAGGTGAAGCATTTGGTATTTCGGCACGAGTACTATGAGTAGTAATCTTACCGCAATTTGTATTTTCATAACTTGCATGATTTACACATGAATGTTTTTATATGAATATGTTATCGATTATTTTAAATTGCATGTGGGACAAGTCTTTTACTAGATATGATACCGAAATAGTTATTTGGGATGATTACCGTTGTTTTAAATATTTCCGTTGTTACTATATATGTTTTACCATTACTTGAAATTACTGTTATCGAAATGAAATTTCATGATTTGATAAGAACCGATATGCCCTACATTATTTTAAAATATTTTCCTACGAGTATATATGGATTACAAAGACAAGTATAAATGAGAGTAGACTTTGAAGGATCCTGTAGCTAACTGCGGGTTCTTTAGACCTGGTGCACCTAGTAATTACAGATTACCGTTATATCCCTCGCTAGTGGGAAGGTAGAATTAGCATATCGTTATCGATTTCCCTCGAGTAGGGACTACCGTTATATTTGATTTCTTGCGAGAAGTCCACAATTATACCGATTACATGATCCGTTCATTGAAACCTCCCAAATGTGAATATTGATATTATACAATGGTTACCGAGCTTATTACTGAATTGTTAATTATATTATAATACAAGAAAAACATGATAAGACTGAAAATTATTTATTGTTTCTGAAAGAGCATTTTTATGTTATTTTCTGTTTGACATACTAGCATGTTTTCTGACTTGTCCCCAATAAAAAAAAATGATTGTGATTAAGTGTTATTACTCACTGAGCGAGCGACTCATTCCCGCTAATTTTATTTTTTTACAGAGACAGCAGTTGACGCGGGCGAGGATTTTGTTAATTATAGCGCACATGTTGATAGTTCTTGGTGAGTCTCGCACTTGTTCGCGTGGGCGGAGATTTTATTTATTGTTATGGTCTTTCTTTGAACTCTTAGAGTCGCTCCATAGTCAATATTTTAGTGTCATGAGTATTCTTTTGTTATTATAGTCTTATGTTGAGTATCGTTCTTTATTATCAAAGTTAGAGATAAATTAGTATTTCTCGTTGTTAATGGGTTGATTAGTAACGGTGGAGACTTGTTTTGGTTAATTGATAAGTTGTCAATTATTTGGTTGGATATTAGGATGGTTGGTTGTTGATTTTGAGACAGGAAAAATTTTGGATAGTCCAAAAAGAGGGGGAAATTCTGTCCGATTTTCTGTAAAATACCGATGAGACTTACTTGGGGGCACTTGCTCCTAAGTGCCGGTCATGATCCTAAATTGGGTCGTGACAATATATTTGTTAAACCAAAATATTTATAAACTATACGTGGGCCATATTTTACATTCTCCCACTTGGCGTACGTGATATTACTCATTTAATGGTTTAATAAATATTTTAATCATTATGTGCACAATAAAATATTAAATTCTCTTTCATTAGAAACATCACTCGTTGTTATTGAATAAGTAAACTAATATGAGTCATGACGGTTGTACATCACTTGCTCGATATAGTCCCTTCCATGTACTGCAATATCAGTATATTACCCAACACAACCTATAAAAGTAATACTTAATTGGTCTAACATTAATACTTAAAATGTCTTGATCTAAGCCTGAACCTGTCATTGTTATTCTCAACATTATGCATACAAGAGAAAAACAAGTATAGAATACCAAAAACACATGTTTAAATGAGCTCAAAGTGTCAATTTCATAAACATAATAAAGTCTTTACATAAAGTCATACATTTCTATTAAGAATGCCCATTCTTTCAACATGTTTAATAAATATTTTGGGCGGTAATCCTTTCGTCAAAAGATCAGCAATCATAAGTTTAGTGCTATTATGTTCAATTGACACTTTATGTCTCTGGACTTCTTCTTGAGGACAAAGTATTTCACTTCCATATGCTTAGCACCCTTTGAATACTTGTCGTTCTTAGGGGAAAAGATTGCTGCAGAATTATCACAATAAATTTTCAATGGCCTGGCAATATTGTCCACTAGTCCAAGTCCTGTAATAAAGTTCCGCAGCCAATTAGCCTGAACTGTAGCCACAAAGCATGCCACAAATTCAGCTTCCATAGTGGATGCAGCTATGACAGACTGCTTCGCACTCTTTTATGATATTGCTCCTCTGACTAACATGAACAAATAACCAAATGTAGATTTTCTTGTATCCGTACAAATAACATAATCTGAATTTAAATATCCAATCACGTCAAGATGATCAAATCTTCTATAAGTGAGCATATAATCTTTCGTTCCTTATAAGTATCGTAATACTTTCTTTGCAGACTTCCAGTGATCCATTCCCGGATTACTTTGATATCTGCCAAGCATTCAAACAGCAAAACTGATGTCTGGCCTTGTACATGTCTGGGCATATATTAAACTCCCAACTATAGATGCATAAGGAATATCTTTCATTTGCATACGTTCCAATTCATTCTTTGAATATTGGTTGAGACTAAATTTATCTCCTTTCTGAATTGGAACGGGACTTGATGAGCATTTTTCCATTCTAAATCTCTCTAACACTTTATTAATATTGACTTTCTGAGACAACCCCAATAATCTTTGTGATCTATTTCGGAAAATTTCTATCCCGATCATATAGGATGCCTCTTCCATATCTTTCATTTCAAAGTTGTTAGAAAGAAATTTTTTGGTGTTATGCATCATACCAAGATCATTAGTAGCAAACAAGATGTCATCAACATACAAGACTAACATAATAAACTTACTCCCACTGACCTTCAGATATATACACCGATCAACAGTGTTTTCTTTATATCCAAAGGTGACAATAGTTTTGTTAAATTTAACATACCACTATCGGGAAGCTTGTTTAAGTCCGTATATTAATTTCTTAAGTTTACACACCATGTGTTCATTCCTTTAATGAAAAACCCTCTTGTTTATCCATATAAACTTCTTCCTCTAAATTTTTATTTAAAAAGGCGATTTTTACATCCATTTGATGTAGCTCTAAATCATAATGAGCTACTAAAACCATTATCATTCTGAGTGATTCTTTTCTAGAGACCGGTAAAAATGTCTCTTTATAGCCAATGCCATCTTTCTGAGTAAAACATTTGGTAACAAGTCTGGCCTTGTGACGTTCGATGTTGCCATTTGAATCACGCTTGGTCTTAAAGACCCATTTATCCCCAACTCTTTTGCAACCTTCCGGTAATTCAACAAGGTCTCAAACCTTATTCTTTTTCATTGACTTCAACTCATCTTTCATAGCATCTAACCATTTATCAGAATTATCACTTTTAATGGCTTGTGAAACTGAAAACGGATCATTATCAATTCCAAAGTCAATTCCTAACTCATGTAGATAAACTAAATAATCATCTGAAATAGCATATCTCTTTTATCTTTGAGACCTTCTTAATACTACTTGTTGTGGTTCATCTATATTAGGTTCATTAACTGCAACTTCATTGTTAGTAGTAGAATCATTTTTTTATTGTTCTTGCTGATTGTTAGGTTGTACAACAACTTCATGAACAACAAGTTTAGAAGAAGTGCAGGGCAGAGGAACTTGTACCCTGACTTTCTTTAATTTTCATATTACGTAGTTCTTCACTCCCACTAAATTCATCACTCTTAATGAACCTAGCATTTTCAGTTTCAACTATTCGCATACTGTGATTAGGACAGTAAAATTTGTACCCTTTTGATTTTTCTGGATAGCCAGTGAAGACACCACTAATTGTTCTAGAATTCAATTTCTTTTCTTGTGGATTGTAAATTCTTATTTCTACCGGGCAACCCCAAACATGCAAGTGCCTCAAACTAGGTTTTCTACCAGTCCAAAGTTCAAAAGGAGTCTTTGGAACTGCTTTATTAGGAATCCTATTTAGAAAGTATACGGCAGTCCTTAATGCATACATCCACAATGAGATGGGTAAATATGAATTACTTAACATACTCCTAACCATATTCATTAATGTACGATTACGCCTTTCTGCCACACCATTTTGTTGTGATGTGCCAGGCATTGTGGATTGAACACATATGCTACGTTTTTCAAGGAATTTAGCAAATAGACTAGGGTGTTGTCCACTTTCGTCATATCTTCCATAATACTCACCACCTCTATCTAACCTGATCATTTTTACCTTTCTGTCTAGTTGTCTTTCAACCTCATTAATAAATATCTCTAAGGCATTCACTGCTTTGAGATTTTTCATTCAACAAATAGACATATCCATAACGTGAAAAGTCATCAATAAAGGTGATAAAATATCTTTCCTTACTAAAAGAAGTAACATCAAAAGGACCACATATAAATTCAAGAAGTTGTGTGCTTCTTGTGGCTCTTTTTTTTATGTGTTTTGTTTGTTTTCCTTTAAGACAATCCACACAAATATTTAGGTCCGTAAAATCCAAATGTGGAAGAATTTCATGTTTAACTAACCTTTTCAGTCTTTCTTTGGATATGTGACCTAAACGTTTATGCCACAAGTAAGCAGAATATCCATTCACCAAACTACGTTTTGTTCCAACATTATGATGCAGAGTTAAGAGGGTTTCGGCAAACAGATTATCAAGGTTTAATTTGTATAAATTATCACAAATAATACCAGAACCAATAAGATGACTATGCTTAAACAAACTGAAATATCCATTGCCAAAATTTAAAAAATATCCAGCTTTATCCAACTTAGACAAGGAAATTAAATTTCTTGAAAGAGAAGGTACATAAAAATTTTCAAATAAAGTCTAAGTGACGCCTAGTATCTAGGATTAGGCGATAAGTCCCGATAGCTTCAACTGGAACCTTCACTCTATTCTTCATGTACACAAATCTTTCATCCCGATTTATGGTCTGGGTTGTAGGGAATCCCTGCATCGTAGTAGAAATATGAACAGTAGAACCAGAGTCAATCCACCAATTATTATAAGGAACTTCAGTTTAATTTGATTCTATACACGTAAAAGCACAAGGCTTACCTTTTTTCTCGAACCATGACTTACGTTTCAAGCAAACTTTCTGAAAGTGTCCAGGTTTTTCAAAGAAATGACACTTATCATTCTTATGTTCCTTCTTACGTACTTGAGAAGAGGACTCATTGACATTATGTTGCCTCTGTTTAACTTTTCATGTTTCTTTCCTTTCTTTCAAGCTCTTTGATGGCACACAAGGTTAATGGAGTGGGTTCCGTGATTCTTCATCCTTGTTTCCTCTTGAACCAGCATAGTGCAGTTCATGCACGTTCTATTTGTCTTTTATGGTGTTGTAGTTCATTTGGAACAAGAAAATTCTCATCCACTTCCATTCCTAAAGACTTAAGTCATGCTGCTATATTTGTCATTTCAATAACATGCTCATGCATGGTACGCGAACTATCAAATTTCATGGTGGTTAAAGTACCCATTAGTGTCTAAGCAAGAGACTTATCAACAGTTTGGGAGCATTCTTCCATAAGTTTCAGAAGTTCTTTAGCACTTTCAATTTTGGGAAGAGTAGTCTTAATGTTGCCCGCAATATTCATTCGCATAAACATTAGGCTTAGTCTGTTAGACCTGTCCCAGTGCTTAAAATAAGATCGTTCTTCAGTACTGCTAGTTTCAGTAATAGCAATTGGCTTCTCAGTATAAAGTACAACATCAAGATCTAAAACTCCGAGATGAATTTGATATGTTCGCACCAATCTGAGAAGTTGAGTTCGTTAAAGGTCGTAACAGAAGCAGAGTGCGAATGAAGAACAAGTGCTGCAAATAAAATATGCTCATACATTAATGCTTTGAGTTAAAAATTAAATATATTGTTAGATTCAGAATGGTTTGTGTTTACTCTTAAATGTATATTGATGTTCACCTTTGGGCGAAACACAAAATACAACTTTTAACATAATGATGCTTAAAATAAATTTTACATAATTCGATAATTTTAATGTACAAATTAGTAATATTTACTATATTTGGATAAATAAATAAAACTAACGATACTTTTAAATTATCGGCTTAATGTTCAATAATTATAAGAACAAACGATCAACCTTTGGGAAATCCATAAATGTCTTATAATCGAGAACTTACTTTATCCAATATTTATTGTGTTGTCGACAAGCATCACAATTTATGGGTAATATATTGAGATAGGCTTAACCATTACTTTGGAATTAAGTATTCACAATGATTCGATCCTTTTCGTGATTAACGAACCTCACGTTTATAATTTCAATGAAATTGTGAAAACGGTATTCTTCCAAATATAATTCATAAGTTTGGATTTAACTAGACTCTGTCTAACTAGAAGGGCTGTCATAATTTGCACTACTGTGTCAACAAGTATTTTCAGTAAAAGAAGTTCCAATGATGCTTAATCTTACTGTTATCAATCATACCAAAAATGATGTTATAAGTACTTGTAATCACCATTGGACAAACTAAGCAAATCCCATGATTTGGTTATTCATAGGAAACCATAGAAACAATATGCATACATTTTTAAAATTAGTAAATCAATTTCATAACAATAAGTAAAAAGCAGACGTATGAATCACTGAATTTATATGCATTTGATAATATACTTCACATAGGATTCAACTTTAAAAGCATTCTGAAGCAAATCTTTTACTTGTCGAATCCACATATCACTACCATGGTTTCCCTCCGTAGGATGTCGTGATGGCACCTAGTCTTTAGGACTAGGTAAGCCTAACACTTGCAGAACTAATGGCAACATTTAACCAATAACTATAACTCTCGAAATGGAAATTTCTATACAAGCCAACAACCCCAAAACCGGTAGTACAAGTCATAAGCTCTACTGAGTTTGCTATACAATCCCTAAGTACATCTGTTCCGGAATAGAAATAACAGTACAAGGTAAAATTTCAGAAGGTAACTCTGAGGCCTGCGAACGCAACAACTGGTTTACCTTGAGTTTTCACAGCAATGCTCGATTATCTAGCTAATAATCAACAACATCCGAGGTACCTGGATCTGCACAAAAATGTGCAGAAAGTGTAGCATGAGTACACCACGGCGGTACCCAGTAAGTATCAAGACTAAACTCGGTGGAGTAGTGACGAGGGATAGTCAAGACACCTACTATACTAAACAACTTTCACAAGTATGAAGGTGAACTAACAGGGAAACAATGTTAATATAAAGTTAAGCATGGTAAGGAAGGCAAAACTGTAACGACCCGGCCGGTCGTTTTGAGAGTTATAGCCCAGTTTTTTCCTTTTTTACTTTTTTTTTGTGTTATTCAGCTATATTATGTTATATCGGGTTAGTTGGTTCGGGTCCGGAAGAAACTCAGAGTGAAATGAGACATTTAGTCTCATAATTAAAAGATTAAGTTAGAAAAGTAGACCGGTTATGGACCTATGTGTAAACGACCTCGGATTTGAATTTTTATAATTCCAATAGCTCTGTATGGTGATTTTGGGCTCAGGAGCATGTCCGGAATATTCTTTGGAGGTCCATAGAGGAATTAGGCTTGAAATGCCGAAAGTTTAATGTTTTGAGAAGTTTGACCGGGGGGTTGACTTTTTGATATCGGTGTCGGAATCAGATTCTGAAAACTAAAAAACCTCCGTTATATCATTTATGACTTTTGTGCAAAATTTAAGGTCAATTGGACCTGATTTGATAGGTTCCGACGTCGTTTATAGAAATTAGAAATTTCAAATTTCATTAGGCTTGAATTGGGGTATAATTCATGGTTTTAGCGTTGTTTGAGGTAATTTGAGGGTTCGACTAAGTTCGTATGATATTTTAGGACTTGTTGGTATATTCGGTTGAGGTCTCGAGGAGCTCAGGTGAGTTTTGGATGGTTAACGGATCAAAAATTTGGACTTGAATAGCTGCTTTAATTTTCTGGTATCTGATAATGTTTTCCTTCTAGCGATCGCATGAATGCATTTGCGATAGCGTAGGCTTAGTTGGTCAGTGAGGATTTTTGTTCTACGCGATCGCGTAGGGATATCTGCAATCGCGTAGGGTTAATATGAGACAGTGGCAATTTGTGCTTTGCGATCGCGTGAAGCGTGATGCGATCGCATAACTCTGGAATTTTGTGACTCGCGAACACGTGACGAAGGTCGCGTTCGCGTAGAGTTAGTGGAGCAGAATAGAAGTCACGCATTTTGTTCTTCGCGATTGCGTGGACTAGTCCGCGATCGCGTATGTTAGTGATGTTGTGCATCGCGATCGCGTAGAGTAAAATCTGGGCGATGGAAATTGTTCTTCGCGATCGCGTGGGAATGTTCGCGATCGCGTAGAGCAAATGTCTGGGCAGAGAGTTTAAGTTCTGAAAATGGGACTTCGTCCCATTTTCAATTTTTGACGATTTGGAGCTTGGATTTGAGGCGATTTTGGGTGATTTCAGAGGAAACATAGGGGTAAGTGTTCTTAACTCAATATTGGTTAAATTACCCGAATCCATAGTTATTTTTATCATTTAATTGGTGGATTGAGTTGGAAAAATTTGAAAACCCTTTTGGTTTGAATTGAAGATTTGAGGGTCGAGTTGGGGTCAGATTTTAGTAAAATTGGTATGGTTAGACTCGTGGTTGAATGGGCTTCCGGATTTTGTAACTTTTGTCGAGTTCCGAGGCGTGGGCCACACGGGCGATTTTTAAGCTAATTTTTGAATTTTTATGGAAAATTATTATTTTCTTATGGGATTAATTCCAATAACTTTTATTGACTGAAACGAATTATTTATGACCAGATTCGAGGCGTTTGGAGACCCATTCACGAGGAAAGGACATTGCAGAATAAGAATTTCACGGCTTGAGCTAAGTAACGAATGTAAATCTAGTCCTCAGGGTACGAAACCCCGAATTTTGTATCATTCTACTATTTTTAGTGACGCACATGCTAGGTGACGGGCGTGTGGGCGTGCACTGTTGTGGATTGTGACTTGGTCTATCCCGTAGCAACTGTAAAGTTGCATATTTTGTTGAAACTATATGATACTTATATGTTTTAGAAAGAGTTTCTGTAAATTGGGCTGAATGTGATATTCGGGCCTTGCGCCAGTGCTGTTTGGACCCTTAGGGGCTTTTTCTTGCCATCCTCTCATTGTTTTCGATTGAAAATCCATACTCAGTCATGTTTATACTTGTTTACCGCATAACTCAGTTTTATGACTCTATTTTGATGCATATAAATATTTTGGGTTGAATGCCCTGTTTTCCTGAAATGCCCGAGTGGCTTGAGAGGTTTATGACTGAGTGAGGCCGAGGGCCTAATTTGTGAGGATGAGTGTGGATCAGGGTTGCCCGCCTGTAGCATACTGCATTATTATAGCACGTGAGTTGTACGTGCAGATTATAGCGCTTGGGCTGAAGGAGCCCCTTCGGAGTCTGTACACACCTCCAATGAGCGCAGGTGCCTACTGAGAGCGAGTACCGAGTGTCGAGTGCTGAGTGAATGGGAGGTATGAGTGATTATGAGGTATGCCCGAGTGGCAAGAGTGATTGTGAGGTATGCCCGAGTGGCACGAGTGACTATGAGGTTTGCCCGAGGGGCTGTATATGAGTGATGTTTTGCTCGAGTGGCTGTTTATGATTTCATCATTTTTGCTCACCTTTGCATTCTTCCTCTGTATGAAAACTGTTGAAAAATATCTCTAAATGATTTTTTACTGGAACTGGGTTAAATGAGATATTTTGATTCAAACCCTGATTTTAAAAGCATGTGGTATTTTACTGAGATTCCCCGATATGAATGTTATATGCTTTATTGCTCGTCACTACTGCTCAGTCTTTATTTATTGTTGTTACTTACTGAGTTGGTGTACTCACGTTACTCCCTGCACCTTGTGTGCAGATTCAGGTGTAGCTGGACATGGTAGCGGTTATTGATTGTTCTGGTTGCAGATTTTCTTGGAGATATCAAGGTAGCTGTTTGGCGATCGCAGCCCCTACTCTTCTCCCTCTTATCTTCCTCTAGTTGTATTTAGTCATTTTCCAGGCTGAGTTAGCTTTGATATTGTTAGACATTTTGTAGTAGATGCTCATGACTAGTGACACCCCGATGTCGGGCTTTTTCTTCCGCACTTTTATTTTGATTTGAACTTCTTTACGAAGGTTTTTATGTTAAATATCAGTTTGTTTTGGAAATGAGTCGGCTTGCCTAGTTCCACGATAGGCGCCATCACGACAGGGGTTAGTTTGGGTCATGACAGATTGGTATCAGATCCTAGGTTACATAGGTCTCACGAGTCATGAGCGGGTTTAGTAGAGTCTTGCGGATCGGTACGGCGACGTCTGTACTTATCTTCAAGACGCTGCAAAACCTTTAAGAAACTCCACATTCTTGAATTCTTGTCGTACGTATCTGTTGATTCTAGTAACTAAATATCTGTTGTTTCATTCTCTCATAGATGGTGAGGACTCGTGCTACCGGTCAGGAAGGCCAGCCACCAGTACCACCAGCCAGGGCCGCGAGAGGCCGCGGTAGAGGCCGTGGTAGGGGCAGAGGTGTAGCCCGTACAGCAGCTGGGGCAGTACCTGCAGATCCACTGGTTGTCTCAGATCAGGACCAGGTTCCAGTTGTTGATGCACCATCTCAGGCACCACCTGTGCCTATTGCGATTCCAGGCCTTCAGGAGGCCCTAGCTCAGATTCTAACATCATGCACCGGCCTTGATCAGGCAGTCTCTATTTCAACGGCAGCAGCCACTTCTCAGGCCAGGGGAGGCACTTAGACTCCCGAGTAAGTTATTCACAGACTTCAGACACCAGAGGCACCACCAGCCCAGCCGGTTGTAGTTGCTCTGGATTATGTGGTTCCTGCTATGCATGAGGATGATCAGCCTAGGTTGGAGAGGTTTGGGACAGACAGTTTGAGCGGCTTTGCCAGGGTGATATGTCTGTGACACAGTATGAGATGCGATTCTCTGAGTTGGCCCGTCATGCTATCTGGTTGGTTCCCACAGACAGAGAGAGGATCATGAGGTTTATTGATGGCCTCACTTATTAGCTACAGTTGCTCATGACCAGGGAGCGAGTTTCAGGTGCTACCTTTGATGAGATGGTTCATGGTCAGGAGATGGTTGAGAGGGAGGCCAAGAGGCCTCATGGTCAGGGTGGATTCAGCAGTGCTTCTTTTGGGGGTCAATTCCAGCACGGTAGAGGTCGTCATTTCAGACAGGCTCAGTCAGCTCGGCCATTTCACCGTGGTGCATCATCTGGCCATGGTTCTCACAGTTCTCATCAGGGCCACTCATCACTTAGTGCCCTGCCAGTTCAAAGTTCGTCCCGTGCTCCACCTATTCAGGGCTCTTCCATGCCAGGTTCTTCTACCAATTATCCCAGTGCTAGGGGTTCCCTTCAATTTCTGCCGCTAGTACCAGGGAGTTATTTTGAGTGTGAGGAGCTTGGGTATATATGGAGGCAGTGTAATTGTCGTCATGGAGGTCTATCTCAGTATAGGAGCCAGCCTTCGACTACAGCACCAGTTACCTCACCACCTGCCCAGTCAGCTAGGGGTCGCCTTAGAGGGGAAGCAGATCAGGGGGTGGTCAGGCCCGTTTCTATGCTCTCCCTACCATACCAGATGCTGTGATTACAGGTGTTGTCTCAGTTTTTCACAGAGATGCCTCAGTATTATTTGATCCTAGTTCCACGTATGCATATGTTTCCTTGTATTTCGCCCATTTTCTGGATATGCCCCGTGAGTCTCTAGTTTCTTCTGTTCATGTATCTACTCTTGTGGGCGATACTATTATTGTGGACCGTATATATCGGTCATGTGTGGTGACTATTGGGGGTCTGGAGACCCAAGTGGACCTTTTGCTACTCAGTATGGTTGACTTTGATGTGATATTGGGTATGGATTGGTTATCTCCATGTCATGATGTTCTAGATTTTCACGCTAAGACTATGACGTTGGCGATGCCGGGATTTCCGAGGGTTGAGTGGAGCGGTTCTATTGATTATGTACCTAGTAGGGTGATTTCATATTTGAAGGCTCAACATATGATTAAGAAGGGTTGTCTATACTATTTGGCTTTCGTGAGGGATGTTAGTGTAGAGACTCCTGCCATTGATTCTGTTCCGGTAGTACGTAATTTTCCGAATGTGTTTCCTACAGACCTGTCGGGCATGCCGCCTGACAGGGATATTGACTTTGGTGCCGGAAACTCAGCCCATTTCTATTCCAGCATATCGTATGTCACCGGCGGAGTTGAAGGAATTAAAAGAACAACTTTAGGAGCTCCTTGATAAGGGGTTTATTCATCCTAGTGTGTCACCTTGGGGTGCATCGGTTCTATTTGTGAAGAAGAAGGATGGTTCCATGAGAATGTGTATTGATTACAAGTAGTTGAACATGGTCACAATCAAGAACAAGTATCCTTTGCCTCGTATCGATGATTTATTTGACCAGCTTCAGGGAGCGAGGGTGTTCTCCAAGATTTATTTGAGGTCCGGTTATCACTAGCTGAAAATTCGGGATTCAGATATTCTTAAGACAGCTTTCAGGACCCGATATGGCCATTATGAGTTCTTAGTGATGTCTTTTGGGCTGACCAATGCCCCAGCAGCATTCATGCATTTGATGAACAGTGTATTCCAGCCCTATTTGGACTCATTCGTTATTGTATTAATTGATGATAACCTGGTGTATTCTCGTAGCCAGGAGGAGCACGCTCAGCATTTGAGGATTGTATTACAGAGATTGAGGGAGGAGAAGCTTTATGCAAAGTTCTCTAAGTGTGAGTTTTGGCTCAGCTCGGTAGCATTCTTGGGGCACGTGGTGTCCAGTGAGGGTATTCAGGTGGATCCGAAGAAGATAGAGGCGGTGCAGAGTTGGCCCAGACCATCCTTAGCCACGGAGATTAGGAGATTTCTTGGTTGGCAGGTTACTACCGTCGCTTTGTGGAGGGATTTTCATCTATTGCATCGCCCTTGACCAAATTGACCCAAAGGGGTGCTCTATTCAGGTGGTCGGATGAGTGTGAGGTGAGCTTTCAGGAGCTTAAGTCTTCCTTGACCACAACTCCAGTGTTAGTTCTGCCATCAGCTTCAGGTTCTTACACCGTGTATTGTGATGCCTCGAGGATAAGCATTGATTGTGTTTTGATGCAGGAGAGTAGGGTGATTGCCTATGCCTCGCGCCAGTTGAAGACCCATGAGAAGAACTATCCCGTCCATGATCTTGAGTTAGTAGCCATTGTTCACGCCTTGAAGATTTGGCGTCATTATTTGTATGGGGTTTATTGTGAGATATATACTGATCACCGGAGTCTGCAATATCTGTTTAAGCAGAAGGATCTTAATTTGCGTCAGCGGAGATGGTTGGAGCTTCTTAAGGACTATAATATCACTATTCTGTACCATTAGGGGAAGGCTAATATGGTGGCCGATGCTTTGAGTTGCCGGGCAGAGAGTTTGGGGAGTTTAGCATAACTTCCAGCAGCAGAGAGACCTTTGGCATTGGATGTTCGGGCCTTAGCGGGCCAGCTTGTGAGATTGGATATTTCGGAGCCTAGTCGGGTATTGGCTTGCATGGTCTCCAGGTCGTCTCTTTATGACTGTATCAGGGAGCGTTAGTATGATGACTCCCCACTTACTCGTTCTTCAGGACATGATTCGGAGAGGTGATGCTAGGGATATGACTATTGGTGATGACGGCGTGTTGAGGATGTAGGGCCGGATATGTGTGCCTAATGTAGATGGGCTTCGGGAGTTGATTCTTGAGGAGGCCCACAGCTCGCGGTATTCTATCCATCTGGGTGCCGCGAAGATGTACCAGGATTTAAGGCAGCACTATTGGTGGAGGCGGATAAAGAAGGATATAGTTGGGTTTGTAGCTCGGTGTCTTAACTATCAGTAGGTTAAGTATGAACATCAGAGACCGGGTGGCTTGCTTCAGAGATTAGAGATCCCAGAGTGGAAGTGGGAGCAAATCACCATGGACTTCGTAGATGGGCTCCCACAGACTTCGAGGAAGTTCGATGCTATTTGGGTTATTGTGGATCGGCTGACCAAGTCCGCGCACTTCATTCCAGATAGCACTACTTACTCTTCAGAGCGATTGGATGAGATTTACATCCGAGAGATTGTTCGCCTGCATGGTGTCCCAGTTTCCATCATTTCAGATAGGGGCACTCAGTTTACGTCGTAGTTTTGGAGGGCCATGCAGTGGAAGTTGGGTACTCAGGTTGAGTTGAGCAAAGCTTTTCACCCTCAGACGGACGGGCAGTCTGAGCGCACTATTCAGATATTGGAGGACATGTTGCGCGCTTGTGTCATTGACTTTGGGGGTTCATGGGACTCGTTTCTGCCACTCGCGGAGTTTGCATATAACAACAGTTATCAGTCGAGTATTCAGATGGCTCCGTACGAGGCTTTATATGGGAGGAGGTGTAGATCTCGGGTTGGATGGTTTGAGCCGGGTGAGGCTAAGCTCTTAGGTACAGACTTGGTCCAAGACGCATTAGATAAGGTGAAATTGATTCAGGAGCGGCTTCACACGGCGCAGTCTAGGTAGAAGAGCTACGCGGATAGGAAGGTCTGTGATGTGTCTTTTATGGTTGGGGAGAAGGTTTTGCTGAAGGTATCACCCATGAAGGGTGTTATGAGGTTTGGGAAGAGGGGCAAGTTGAGCCTCCGGTTCATTGGGCCTTTTGAGGTGCTTCAGAGGATTGGGGAGGTGGCTTATAAGCTTGCCTTGCCACCCAGCTTGTCGAGTGTGCATCCAGAGTTTCATGTTTCCATGCTCCGAAAGTATATTGGAGATCCGTCCCATGTTTTGGATTTCAGCACGGTTCAGTTGAAGGGTGATATGACTTATGATGTGGAGCCGGTGGCTATTTTGGATCGGCAGGTTCGAAGGTTGAGGTCAAAGGATATAGCTTCAGTGAAGGTGCAATGGAGAGGCCAGCCTGTGGAGGAAGCCACCTAGGAGACCGAGCGGGAGATACAGAGCAGATATCCATGCCTATTCGAGACTCTAGGTATGTTTCTAGACCCATTCGAGGACGAACGGATATTTAAGAGGGGGAAGATGTAACGACCCAGCCGGTCGTTTCGAGAGTTATAGCCCCGTTTTCCCCATTTCTACTTCTTTTTGTGTTATTTAGCTATATTATGTTATATCGGGTTAGCTGGTTCGGGTCCGGAAGGAACTCAGAGTAAAATGAGACACTTAGTCTCATAATTGAAAAATTAAGTTAGAAAAGTGGACCGGATATGGACCTATGTGTAAACGACCTCGGATTCGAATTTTGATAATTCCAATAGCTCCGTATGGTGATTTTGGGCTTAGGAGCGTGTCCGAAATATTATTTGGAGGTCCATAGAGGAATTAGGCTTGAAATGCCGAAAGTTTAATATTTTGAGAAGTTTGACCGGGGGGTTGACTTTTTGATATCGAGGTCGGAATCTGATTCTAAAAATTGGAATACCTCTGTTATGTCATTTATGACTTGTATGCAAAATTTGAGGTCAATTGAACGTGATTTGATAGGTTCCGGAGTCGTTTCTAGAAATTAGAAATTTCAAAGTTCATTAGGCTTGAATTGGGGTGTAATTCATGGTTTTAGCATTGTTTGAGGTGATTTGAGGGTTCGACTAAGTCTGTATGATATTTTAGGACTTGTTGGTATATTCGGTTGATGTCCCGAGGGGCTCGGGTGAGTTTTGGATGGTTAACGGATCAAAAATTTGGACTTGAATAGCTGCTGGAATTTTCTGGTATCTGATAATGTTTTCCTTCTACGCGATCGAGTGAATGCGTTTGCGATCGCGTAGGCTAAGTTGGTCAGTGAGGATTTTTGTTCTACGTGATCGCGTGGGGATATCTCCGATCGCGTAGGGTTAATGTGAAGTAGTGGCAATTTGTGCTTCGCGATCGCGTAGCTCTGGAATTTTGTGACTCGCGAACACATGACGAAGGTTGTGTTCGCGTAGAGTAAGTGGAGCAGAGTAGAAGTCACGCGTTTTGTTCTTCGCGATCACGTGGACCAGTCCGCGATTGCGTATGTCTGTGATGTTGTGCATCGCGATCGCGTAGAGTAAAATTTGGGTGATGGAAATTGTTCTTCGCGATCGCGTGGGAATGTTCGCGATCGCGTAGAGCAAATGTCTGGGCAGAGAGTTTAACTCAATATTGATTAAATTACCCGAATCCATGGTTGTTTTTATCATTTAATTGGTGAATTGAGTTGGGAAAATTTGAAAACCCTCTTGGTTTAATTGAAGATTTGAGGGTCGAGTTGGGGTGGGATTTTGGTAAAATTGGTATGGTTAGACTCGTGGTTGAATGAGCTTCCGCATTTTGTAACTTTTGTCGAGTTCCGAGGCGTGGGCCCCACAAGCGATTTTTGAGGTAATTTTCAGATTTTTATGGAAAATTATTATTTTCTTATGGGATTAATTCCAATAAATTTTATTGACTGAAACGAATTATTTATGACCAGATTCGAGGCGTTTGGAGACCAAATCACGAGGAAAGGACATTGCAGAATAAGAATTTCACGACTTGAGGTAAGTAACGATTGTAAATCTAGTCTTGAGGGTACGAAACCCCGGATTTTGTATCATTCTACTATTTTTAGTGACGCACATACTAGGTGAGGGGCGTGTGGGCATGCACTGTTGGGGATTGTGACTTAGTCCGTCCCGTAGCAACTGTAAAGTTGCATATTTTGATGAAACTATATGATACTTATATGTTTTAGAAAGAGTTTCTGTAAATTGGGCTGAATGCCATGTTCGGGCCTTGCGCCAGTGCTGTTTGGACCCTTAGGGGCTTTTTCTTGCCATCCTCTCATTGTTTTCAATTGAAAATCAATACTCAGTCATATTTATACTTGTTTACCGCATAACTCAGTCTTATGACTCCATTTTGATGCATATAAATATTTTGGGCCGAATGCCCTATTTTACTGAAATGCCCGAGTAGCTTGAGAAGTTTATGACTGAGTGAGGCCGAGAGCCTGATTTGTGAGGATGAGTGTGGATCGAGGCTGTCCGCCTGCAACATACTTTATTATTATAGCACGTGAGTTGTCCGTATAGTACGTGAATTGTCCGTGCAGATTATAGCGCTTGGGCTGAAGGAGCCCCTCTGGAGTCTGTACACACCCCCAGTGAGCGCAGGTACTTACTGAGTGCGAGTGCTGAGTGACTGGGAGGTATGAGTGATTGTGAGGTATGCCCGAGTGGCAAGAGTGATTATGAGGTATGCCCGAGTGGCACGAGTGACTGTGAGGTTTGCCCGAGGGGATGTATATGAGTGATGTTTTGCCCGAGGGGCTGTTTATGATTTCATCATTTTTGGTCACCTATGCATTCTTCCTCTGTCTGAAAACTGTTGAAAAATATCTCTAAATGATTTTTTACTAGAACTGGGTTAAACGAGATGTTTTGATTCAAACCCTGATTTTAAAAGCATATGGTATTTTACTAAGATTTCCCGATATGAATGTTATATGCTTTATTGCTCGTCACTACTGCTCAGTCTTTATTTATTGTTATTACTTACTGAGTTGGTGTACTCACGTTACTCTCTGTACTTTGTGTGCAGATTCAGGTGTAGCTGGACATGGTAGCGGTTATTGATTGTTCTGGTTGCAGATTTTCTTGGAGATAGCAAGGTAGTTGTTTGGCGATCGCATCCCCTGCTCTTCTCCCTCTTATCTTCCTCTAGTTGTATTTAGTCATTTTCCAGGCTGAGTTAGCCTTGATATTGTTAGACTGTTTGTAGTAGATGCTCATGACTAGTGACACCCCGATGTCGGGCTTTTCCTTCCGCACTTTTATTTTTATTTGAACTCCTTTACGAAGGTTTTTATGTTAAATATCGGTTTGTTTTGGAAATGAGCCGGATTGCCTAGTTTCACGATAGGCGCCATCACGACAGGGGTTAGTTTGGGTCGTGACAGACAATACTCGCAATGAAACACTAGAAATAACAATTAGCAACAGGAAGCAAATAGGTAATAATGTTGTAGAGTAAGCTGAATACAGTTTAAGTCCGGTTAAACCAAATAAAGAAAAACAAGTAACAACTCAATAACAACAACCGCTTTTACACCACATTTATTCGAGAATTTTCACGAGGTACCAAACCTCATAATCTCAAATTACGGGTCCCAACTCATGAACCCTAATTACTTAGAATCTTGTGCCCATATTACAATTCATAACCGCACGGACGACTCACATGCCAAGGGAGTAACAATACCTAATATCTGCACGGACAATTTACGTACCAACAATAACAATGACTCATGACTGCATGGACAACTCACGTGCCAAGAGAACAACTCTCCAAGAGAAGACAAGTAAATCAGAGTACATGTAAATGGTCAATAACATCAGGATTCATCTTCTTAAACCGACATGGGTGATTAATTACGTGTATGCTTGTGCAAGTGTTCTATCACCACTCAAGTCAACAAGTAAGAGTAGAGCCAATGAATGGCACATACGAAACGATCACCACAAAATGTACAAGGTATAACTCACACAAGGTAGGCACACCACTACACAAACATCAACAATAACAATGCCCCCAGGCCATCACAAATCATTCCCCGAGATAGCCCACCTTGTCTCGCCATGTGCACAATAATAAAATAAATACCCGTCTTATCTTGCTGCACGCGCACAATAATATTTTTACCTTGTCTCGCCACATGTGCAAACCCATATATATAGCTTTCCTTGTCACGCCGCATGTACAAATATCAATAATAACAATAACACGGACAACTCACGTGCGAACACCCGACAATCCTCACAACAATACCACGTGTGCCAAAACATAACAACACAATAAAATGACACTCACAACATATGCCCATATGCCACAACATTTCCTCAAAACAGTTTTAAAACCACAACCACGCATAGTCCTCGGCTCAACAACATTGAGTACAACAGCAACAACAACAATAACATGAGAATACGGCAAGTAAATCAACACAAGAATTTCATAACACAAAGAAACGGAAGAACGAGCTCACAAAGAAAGACACAACAGGGAATAATGGTCTCAACAAGAATAGCTCACAAGGAAGAGATAATGTGTAACAATGATTCTGCAAAAGTACAATTCGACGATAAGAGAGATAGCATGAATCAATGACCCAAAATAAGAATACGTTAACAATGAAAGGGATAACAAACTTCAATTAAGGCTAAGCAATTACGGAAGAGATAATAGTAATTTCAATTAAGGTTAAACAATTACGGAAGAGATACTAATAACTTCAATTAAGGTTAAGCAATTACAGAAGAGATAATAATAACTTCAATTAAGGTTCACATAAGAGTTTAATTGGCAATAAGGGTAGAACATGAATCAATTAATTCCAAATAAGATAAGTAAGGGTGAATTTAGTAAATGGGGGATTTAACGTGACAAAATAACTTCATATCTAATGAACATAAGAACCTAAGAGCCCTAACGGTCAAATTTTCACAATTAAGCCCAAGTAAGTACTCGTCGCCTCGCGTACAAGGCCTTCATATGATACAATTAGCACAAATGACTCAAATCCTAGGGTTAATTCCCCCATACAAAGTTAGGTAAGTTACTTAACTCAAAGAAGCTAGACTGATACTCTAAAATGACCTTCTCGAGTGAAACAACCTCCAGACGGCTCAAATCTAGCCAAAATAACTTCAAATCATAAATAAAACTCATAGGAAACAATTCCAGATAATAAAGCTTCAATATTTAATAAAATCTAAAAAGTCAACCCCGAGCCCGCACCTCGGAACCCCACAAAATTTACAAAATCTGAACACCCATTCGATAACGAGTCCAACTATACCAAAATTATCAATTTCCGATATTGGATCACCCTTCAAATCCTCATTTTATATTTTTGAAAGATTTATATAAAATTCCCATTTTCTTCCATTCAATTTACTAATTTACTGATGAAAACGATTATGGAATCATGAAATATAATCAATTTCGGATAAAGAATACTTATCCCAATCAAACAGGTGAAGAACCCTTCAAATATCGCCCAAATCCGAGCTCCCAAACTCTAATTATATTAAAAATGGTGAAACCCCCATTTTTAGAAACCTCTCTAGGCAAGTCGCATTTAACACCTGCGATTTGCATCTATTCCCTCAAATACCAGAAAAACAGCAGTCTTTCCTGATACGGAAATGGGCATAACTCTTTCATACGACCTCGGAATGCGACGATTCTTGTTGCTATAGTTCTGTAATTATGATACGGATCTGATGGTTCAATGGAATCATAAATCAAAGGTTCTTTGCATAATGTAGTACCCTTTATGCCAAAAGAAACGACGCCGAGATATCAAATAAGAGCGCGGCACAATCCAAACCTATCTGAAACTCACCCGAACCCCATGGGACTCCAACCAAGTATACTAACAAGTCTCAAAACATGATACGAACTTGCTTGAAGACTCAAATTGCCTCTAACGACATTAGAATCACGAATCGCGCATCGATTCAAGCCTAAAAAATTTATGAACTTCCGAATTCCAAAACTAATGTCGATTCATACTAAACCAACTCTGATTGACTTCAAATTTTGCACACAAGTTATAAATGACAGTACAGACCTATTCCAACTTCTAAAATCGGGATTCGACCCCGACATCAATAAAGTCAACTCTCGGTCAAACTTTTCAAAATCTTCCATTTTTCCAACTTTCGCCAATTCATGTCGAAATGACCTACGGACCTCCAAATCAATATCTAGACACGCTCCTAAGACCAAAATTACCATACGGAGCTATTGGAACCATCAAAATGCTATTTCGGAGTCGTCTATATAAAAGTCAAACTCCGGTCAACTCTTACAGCTTAAACTTCTAAAACAAGAATCCTTCTTCCAAATCAATCCCGAATCATCCGAAATCACGTCATAACACATAATATGAAGCTGCTCGAGACCTTAAGCCACCGAACGAGACGCTAATCCTCAAAACTACTGCTCGGGTCATCACACCACAGCACTGACAGGATCATGAAATCAGATGATAATCAAATATACTATTGGTTATCAACACATAAAATCAATTTACATCTGCTTCGCTATTACTATTGACAATAATTGTGAAATTCCTTAAATACATAATTAAGGTTCACAAAATTGAGAAAACGTTAATTTTAATGGAAAATCATTAGTTCCTAAACATGGGCTGTTGATACCACATGTAATGATTTTTCATGTTCTAGATTGTGGTTTCATACATAATCTATATAAAATCCAATTAATTATTTAGAATCGTGGAACTATATGATTTACACATAAAATACATATACAATAACTTCAATAAAGAAAACTTACCTGAATTCATGATGTGTTTTCTTGATAATATTGAGCGGAAGACTTCTTCAGAGTTGCTGTTCTTGAGAAAATCAGTACTTCTCTCTCTTTACATTTTCTGTGTTCTTTTCAAAATAGAATATGATGGAGTTATGCTATTCTTCTTTTAATAGGCAGAGAGAGTGACTATTAATATCCATTTTCCATCAAAGTGGGTTAGTGGGGAGTTATAACTATAATTAACTTTTCCTAATTTTATCCAAATATTAATTTTAATAAAATATATTTATTAAACCAAAATATTTATAAACCATACGTGGGTCATATTTTACATAGTACACTCTTAAGTTGAAGTTATTTTGAAATATATACTTATTAACATTTCAGCCACACAAGAAGTATTTATTACTTTTTCAAACTTATCCTTATGGAGCGTTAGTAAAGTAAAACTTTTAAGAGAGAGATAAAGAGTAATTTAGACAAAAACTTTAGTAATTTATTATAAGACTATTAAATGTTATTTTTTAGGGGTGTAAAAATCTTTAAAAATATTTCACAGTTGAAACAATTTAAATTTTTTAAAAAGTCCTTTCCCTTTCTTTAATAATATAAGGTAAGTTTTGAAAAGTAACACGCTCCCTGAGCCAAGCGTACAATTTGATTAATTAGTCGTATAGCTCACTCCATTAGCACTGTTTATAAGCAAAAAAGGATTAAACAACAAAGAATGTACTAAGAGAAGCAGATAAACTTCTTAATTTATTACGTGGGGGCTGACACATTTTCACATAAAATAATGTTTAACAAGATCTTAGAAAGACTTGGTCCCATATGCAATATATAACTATGATGACCCATAATGTCATCTTAAAATTTAATAAGTAATTCTATATTCTAAGACCTTAAAAAATATCATTTATCATTTCTCGACTTGCGTGCGCAGTCCGTAAAATTTTTCGGAAAGTTTTTATGTAAAAAATGGATTAAAATGGGAAATAGAGCTTTAAAACTAAACTAAGATAACTTTGATCAACATTTTGAGCAAATGGATCCGGATCAGTATTTTGACAATTCTGATAGATCCGTATTGTGATTTAGGACCTGGGCGTATGCCCGGAATCGAATTCCGAGGTCCCTAACCCGAGATATGAAATTTTGATGAAAAATTAAAAGCTTGAAAGCTTAATGATTTCTAAGAAATTACTGATGTTGGATTTATTGACCTCGGGTCCGTATTTTGGTTCCGGAGCCAGGTATAGGTCCAATATAATATTTATGACTTGTCTGCCGAATTTGGTGAGAAACAGAGTTGATTTGACGTGATTCGGACGTCCGGTTGTAAATATAAAGGTTTTAAAAGTTTTCTTGAAAGTTTCCTTTGATTTGGTGTCCGATTCGTAGTTCTAGGTATTATTTTGGTGATTTGATCGCGGGAGCAAGTTCGTATGAAGTTTTTGGACTTGTGTGCATGTTTGGTTTGAAACCCCGATGGCTCGGGTGAGTTTCGGAGGGTTAACGGATCATTTTTGGACATGGAAAAACTATAGAAATCTTCTTCTGGTATCCTTCTTCGCGTTCGCGAGAGGGGTCTCGCGTTCGCGAAGAAGAAATTGGAGACAGACGAAATTATGCTTCGCGTTCACGAAAGAGGGAACGCATTCGTGAAGGGGTCGAGGTGCAAAGCTGCGTTCGCGATCAAAGCCTCGCGTTCGCGAAAGAGGGAACGCGTTCGCGAAGGGGTCGAGGTGCAAAGCTTCGCGTTCGCGATCGAAGCCTCGCGTTCGCGAAAGGAAAGGGGTTGGCCAAGAAAATGGCCTTCGTGTTCGCGAAGGGCATCTCGCGTTCGCGAAGGCCAAGACAGGCAAGCATCGCGTTCGCGAGGTAGCCCTCGCATTCGCGAAGAGTAAAATTGGACATCACAAATATGTGCTTCGCGAACGCGAGGCACTGACCGTGTTCGCGAAGTGCAAAAGTTCAAGAAACAGAACTTATGTTCTGGAAAATGGAATTCGTCCCATTTTCAACCCTTTTCCATTTTTTGAGCTCGGGTAAGGTGATTTTTGGGCGATTTTTACGGTAAAACATTGGGGTAAGTGTTCCTTATCCTATATTGATTATATTTCATGAATCCATACTCATTTACATCATGAATTCGTGAATTTAGGGAAGAAAAATCAGATTTTTATAAAATCTTCCAAAAACGAAAATTTAAGATTTGTAGGTCCATTTGACATCGGAATTGGATAAATTTTATATGGTTGAACTCGTTTCAGAATGGGTGTTCGGATTTCGTAAGTTTTTCTGAGATTTGAGACGTGGGACCCACTGCCGAATATTTTAATAAATTTTAGATTTTATCCGGAAAATTAGTAAATTCATATGAAATTAATTCCTATGATTCGTATTGAGTATATTGAATTGTTTATGAATAGATTTGAAGCTTTTGAAGACAAATTTAAAAGAAAAAGATGTGGTCGAGTAATTGATTGAAATTTGTAAAGCGAGGTAAGTGTTGTTGTTAACCTTGACTTAAGGGAATAGAACCCTTAAATTATTTGTTATGTGAATTGCATGTGAACGACGTATAGGCGAGGTGACGAGTGTCTATACGTCGTCAAACTAATTGTTTGCCTGCTTACTTGAAAAATCATAAATTATTTTAAATCATGAATTAATTATTATAATAATTATTTCTCTCCTATTCTTTGTCAAATATTAATTCTTTAATTCATGCATTAATTGCTACATGCTATTTGAATTATGTGCCTTAATTATTATTTGACATTTAGTATATTAAATATTAAACTGCATATTTTCTCTCTGATTTTCATGATAATTTGCTATTTGTCTTTGTTTGTTTCATAATTAAATCATAATTATTGTATGCTTGTTGTCTTACAATTTTATATTAATTGTTACATTTATGGAAAAAATTTCTTCTATAAGAATTGGTAAATGAATATGTTGGAGGATCGGGTTGCACGCCGCAACAGGATTGATTATAATGAATATATTAGAGGATCGGATTGCACGCCGCAACAGAATTGATTATATTGAATATATTGGAGGATCGGGTTGCACGCCGCAACAAAATTAATTATAATGAATATATTGGAGGATCGGGTTGCACGCCGCAACAGACTTATTTAAAAGTCGACATATATATATATATATATATATATATATATATATATATATATTGGGGGATCGGGTTGCACGCCGCAACAGACTTGATTAAAATGAATATATTGGAGGAGCGGGTTGCACGCCGCAACAGAACCGAATGTGAATATATTGTGAGAGCGGGTTGCACGCTGCAATAGAATTGAATGTGAATATATTGTTAGAGCGGGTTGCACGCTGCAACAGAATTGATGGAAATTATAATTGGTTATGACTGCTGAGTTGGCTTAAATTATTATAAACGAGTTACCTGATTTATTTCTATTATTGTTGTTGTTACTAATATTGCGTACAGGTAATGTAAGTGACTCGCCTTAGCCTCGTCACTACTTCGTCAAGGTTAGGCTCAGCACTTACCAGTACATGGGGTCGGTTGTACTGATACTACACTCTGCACTTCTTGTGCAGGTTTTGGAGTGGGTCCCAGCGGCGTACCTTAGACTTGTTCGAATTTCAGCTACTTAGAGGAGACTTGAGGTATAACTGCACGGCGTTCGCAGTTCTGAAGTCCCCGTCTACTTTACTTTAGCTGTGTGTTTATTTTCAGACAGCTTTATTTTATTGAGACCTTTATTTGTATTTATTGTAGAAGCTCGTGCACTTGTGACACCAATTCTGAGATGGTAGTTATACACTGTTGTTTATTTTTATGGATTAATCACTATATTTCAAACCTTACTTCCGCATTTATTTCTTTGTTATTAATAAATTTACAGATTATTTAAAAATTGGTTAATATCATTCTAACGTTGGCTTGCCTAGCAAGTAAAATGTTAGGCAACATCACGATCCGAAAGTGGGAATTTCGGGTCGTGACAATAACCACACCTTCAAAATGTATTTAGAAGTCATACAAGCATAGACTTGAAGATTAATAACTACTTCTCGCAACAAGAAACTTTTAAGTTATAATTTAATAACTCTCTTCTTTCAAAGATTACCCGGGCTGTTTAACTTTTAATATTTTGGCGGATTTAGCTTTATGTTGCGGAATTTATCTGAATCCAATATTTCAATGCATACTTAAATCTATTTGTAAAATTTCAATAAGATTGCAACAATTAGTAGACATGAAACCATAACTTAGGGAATCTTTGTAACTTATTTAATTGACTCCGTGCTTTTACCGTGAAACTTACATCTTGTTGGTGAAGGATCCATTCTTCACCTTGTAATTATCTTCTCCATTTCCCCTTTCCGTACCCGCCATGTTGGCATATTCACAGCAAATAATAATTCAGGAATAATAATTAGATCATATTGTTTACCTTGTCACAACAAAAATTCAAATTTAGCGTATGAAGATTAATATATTAATGAATGCGAACACTATTTTCAACCAAAAATAAATTGATATATATATAATCAAATATAGCATATTCACATCCTACACAGGCATCACAATTTTTAACTCAAAACATTCTAGCTAATATTGGTGAAAACATTCAATGGAAAAGTTGTTTATTTGGAATAATACAAATGGTGAATTGTTTTTTGGGAGATGACCATTGGCCACACGAATAATAATGTAACAATCTTCTTCTGTCTTTGTCATGGAAAATGATTAATGTGTTTGATTTAATCAACGGATTGAAACCTTATTGTAACGACCCGATTGGTCGTTTTGAGAGTTGCAGCCTCGTTCCCCCATTTACTACTTATTTTATGCTTTATAGCTGTTATGTGACTTGTCGGGGTAGTCGGTTCGGATTTGGAGAAATTTCGGAATGAATTAAGACACTTATTCTCATGGTTGGAAGCTTAAATTGAAAAGGTTGACCGGATATTGACTTATGTGTAAGCGACTCCAGAATGGAGTTTTGATGATTTTGTTAGCTCCATTGGGTAATTTTGGACTTAGGAGCGTGTCCGAATTGTGATTTGGAGGTCTATAGTTGAATTAGGCTTGAAATGGCAAAAATTAGAATTTTGAAAGTTTAACCGAGAGTGGACTTTGTGGTTACCGGGCTCGGATTGGAGTTCCGGGAGTTGGCATAGGTTCGTGGTGTCATTTGTGACTTTTGTGCAAAATTTTGGGTCAATCGGACGTAATTTGATAGGTTTCGGCGTCGTTTGTAGAAGTTGAAATTTTTTTAGTTTCAATAGGCTTGAATTGGGATGCGATTTCGTATTTTTGATATTGTTTGAGGTGATTTGAGAGCTCGACTAAGTTCATATCATGTTTTAGGACTTGTAGGTGTGTTTGGATGAGGTCCCGGGGGTCTCGGATTGATTTCGAATGGTTAACAGATCAAAAACGAGACTTAGTGCATTGTTGAAGGAAGGAGTCTGCTGGCGTAATTGCACCTGCTGATTTTTGATTGCAGGTGACAGCTCGCAGAAGCGAGCACAGCAGTGCAGAAGCCGAAAGGAGAGAGTGGGGCAGTGGCCGCAGGTGCGAGGGAAATTTTGCACCTGCTTGATCGCAGATCCGGACGGGGGGTCGCAGATATGCTGGTGTCCGCAGAAGTGGACTGCTTCTCGCAGAAGCTGGTCCGTAGAAGCGGAAGGGCGATTGCAGAAGCGGAGGCAGTGCAACCTTGGCAAAATTGCAGAAGCGGTGGGTTTTCACCAAAAACGAAACCGCAAATGCAGTTAAGTGTTCGCATGAGCGAAAAGGCTGGACAGAACATTTAAATTCAAGGGTTCGCAATTTTTCTTCATTTTGTACATCTCAAGCGAGGGATTTGGCAATTTTTGAGAGGAATTTCGAGGGGTTTCTTGAGGTAAGTCACTTGTGTTCAGTTTTAATCAATAATCATGTTTCTCTATTGAATTTCCCACCAAGTTTGTGTGTATTTAAGGTGGAATTTGGAAATTTGAGGCTAGGGATTTGGAAAGTTTGATTTGGGATTTTGGGTGGCGATTTGGTGTCGGATTTTGATAAATTTGGTATGGTTGGACTCGTGGTTGGATGGGATTTCGGGTTTTGTGACTTTTATCGGATTTCAAGACATGGGCCCCGGGGGGCGGCTTTTGAGTCGACTTTTGACTTTTGATTAATAACTTAGTATTTTTCTTATGGAATTAAATCCTTTAGCTCATTTGATTGTATCGAACTGTTTGTGGCTAGATTCGAGGCATTTGGAGGCTGATTCACGAGGCAAGAGCGTGTTGGAGTGGGGATTTGCACGGTTTGAGGTAAGTAATATTTCTAAATTTTGTTCTAAGGGTATGAAACCCCGTAATATGTGTCATGTGATTGGTTTTGAGGTTACGCACATGCTAGGTGACGGGCATGTAGGAGTGCACCATAGGAATTATGACTTGGTCAATTCCATAGAACTGAATATTTGAAAAGAATCTATTGTTATCTGTATATTCTCCATGTGTTATAGAAATTGAACTGCAAATGATGTTAGAAATCATGTTTAAACCATGTATTGGCATTGTAGGGACCAACATATGTCGTGTACACATTAAATTAGTTGTTATATTGTTGTTTTGTACTCGGTCATAGTTTTACTTGCATATTACATCTCAGTCTCTATTGTTCATTATTGATACACTATATCATTGTTGTTTAGGCTGATTATCATGATTAATGAGAGCCGAGAGACTGGAGAGGTTGATGACTAATTGAGGCCGAGGACCTGATTGTGAGGATATTCATGGGATCGGGCTGCACGCCGCAGCATATTTTATTGATTTATGCCATGATTGGTTTGTTATAGCTCTTGGGCTGAAGGAGCCCCTCCGGAGTGTGCACACCCACAGTGAGCGCAGTTGATTTATATTGAGGGATGGATCTTCTCTGCGCATGAATATTGCCTGAATCATTTATATTTAGGGATGGATCTTCCTTGGGCTGGATTGGCCATATATAGTATTTAGTGATTGAGTATTCCGAAAGTGTGAGTGCACGAAGCTTCTAGTGTGGTGCATTACATACAGCATGTACATTGGCATGTATATGTAGAGAGGTCGTATTCCTCATATCATTCATAATTGATCTATCTTACTTGCACTGAGTTTAACTGTTGAACTTAAAAGCATGCCTATCTTTCTATGTTGTAATTTCTGTAATTGAACTATATCTGTGAAGCTCGTCACTACTTTCAGTCCATTATTTAGTCTTGTTACTTACTGAGTTGGTTGTACTCACGTTATACCCCTGCACTTCGTGAGCAGATCCGGGTATTTCGGGACACTGTGGGTGTTGATCTCTTTGCACAACTTGATCGTTTGGAGATTCCAAGGTAGTTGCCCAGCATTCGCAGACCTTGTCTCTCATTCCCTATCTTTCAGCTTTATGTATTTAGTTTTAGTCTTTCATGGACAGTATTTCTAGACTTGTGTTGTATAGACGCTCATGTACTCAGTGACACCCCGATGTTAGGAATTTCCGTATTGGCTTTTGACCTTTTATCCAGTTTTGAGGGTTTTGATGATTTAAACCAGTGTTATTCTTACTTTTCATTTAAAAGTGTTGGAAGTATTTTGAAGTGTGGGCTTGCCTAGTACCACGTTAGGCACCATCACAACACACTAAATTTTGGGTCGTGATAAGTTGGTATCAGAGCCTAGGTTACGTAGGTCTCACGAGTCATGAGCAGGTTTAGTAGAGTCATGCGGATCGGTACGGAGACGTCTGTACTTATCTTCGAAAGGCTGCCGAACCCTTAGGAAACTTCACATTCTTGTATTCTTGTAGTGCGAATTTGTTGATTCCGGTCACTAAATTTATGTTATTCTATTCTCTTACAGATGGTGAGGAGACGTGCTACCGGGAAGGATGACCAGCCACCAGTACCACCAACTAGGGCCACGAGAGGTCGAGGTCGCGTTAGGGGTCGCGGTGGGGGAAGAGGTACAGCTCGTACAACAGCTAGAGCAGCACCTGTAGATCCACCAGTTGCTCCAGCTCAGTAGTAGGTTACAGATGTTGTTGAGCCACCGGGACCATCTTAGGCCCCAGTTGTACCTATTATGATTCCAGGCCTTCAGGAGGCTTTAGCGCAGATATTGACTGTTTGCACCGGCCTTGCTCAGGAAGTTTCTGTTCCGGCCATGGCAGCCACTTCTCAGGCCAGGGGAGGTACTCAGACTCCCGCCGCCTATAATCCAGAGTAGGTGATACAGGGACTTCAGACACCGGGGATACTATCAGCCCAACCGATTGTAGTTACTCAGGCCCAGGTGGGTCCCGTTATGACTGATGATGAGCAAAGGAGACTAGAGAGATTTGGGAGGCTCCAGCCTCTAGAATTCAGTGGGGTTGAGTTTGAAGATGCCCAGGACTTTTTGGACAGCGAATTCTTCGCACGGCAGGTATTCTGGAGACAGTGGGGTCTCATTCACTACTTTTTAGTTTATTGGGCTGCCTTCAGATGGTGGGAGGCTTAAGCGAGGCGTATGCCAGTCGGTGCAGCACCACTTACATGGCATGAGTTCTCTGTTCTCTTCTAGGAGAAGTTCGTGCCCTAGTCTTGCAGGGAGGAGATGCGTAGACAGTTTGAGCAGCTATGTCAGGATGGCATGTCTGTGACTCAGTACGAGATAAGATTTTTTGAGTTGGACCGTCACGTAGTTTGGTTGGTTCCCACGGATAGGGAGAGGATTAGGAGGTTCATTGATGGCCTCACATATCAGTTGCGTTTGCTTATGACTCGAGAGAGGGTATCTGGTGCTACTTTCGATGAGGTGGTCGATATTACTCGACAGATAGAGATGGTCTGTAGTCAGGAGAGGGAGGCCAAGAGGCCTCGAGGTTCGGGTGGTCCTAGTGGTGTTCATTCTGGGGGACAGCCTTACCACAGTAGAGGTCGTCCTTATAAGCCCGCTCAGATGGCTCGTCTAGTTCACCGTGGTGCATCATCCAGCCATGGTTCATATAGTGCTCGTCAGAGTCAATCATCTCTCAGTGCCCTTCTAGCTCAGAGTTCATCCCGTGCTCCTTCAATTCAGGGTTCATATGTATCGGGTGCTTCTAGCTGGTATTTTGGTTCTCGCGGTCCGCCTCAGTACTTGCCATCACGATGGTTCACGGAGGGATAAATTGCATCATGACAAGTTGGTATCAGAGTTCTAGGTTCATAGGTGTCGTGAGACACAACCCGGTCAAGCAACCTCCCCAACACGCCAATGGCTATCTTGGACAGGCAGGTCAGAAAACTAAGGTCAAAGAACATTGCTTCGGTAAAGGTCCAGTGGAGGGATCAGCGAGTCGAGGAGTTGACTTGGGAGACCGAGCAGGATATGCGCAACTGTTATACTCATATTTTCACGGCTTCAGGTATGTCTTTATGCTCGTTTGAGGACGAACAATTGTTTTTAGACGGGAAGGATGTAACGTCCTGGCCAGTCATTTTGAGAGTTACAGCCCCGATCCCTTATTAATTATTTCCCCCTTATCTTATTCTGCTCTTTTGCATTACCGAGAGAGTTTGCATTGGTTTTGAAATGAATTGAGACACTTAGTCTCTTATTGGGAAGCTTAAGTTGGAAAAGTCGACCGGATGTCGACTTATGTGTAACCACCTCGTATTTGAAGTTTTATGACTCTGTTAGCTTCGTAAGGTGATTTTGGACTTAGGGGCGTGTCCGGATAGTGTTTTGGAGGTTTGTAGTAGATTTAGGCTTGAATTTGTGAAAATTGGAATTTTTGCGATTTTTGTCGGCAGTGAAAATTTTGATATCGGACCCGGAATGGAATTCCGGAAGTCAGAGTAGGTTTGTTGTGTCATTATCGACATGTGGGCAAAGTTTGAGGTCATTCAGACGAGATTTGATAGGTTTTGACATCGTTTGTAGATGATTTTCAATTACACAATTTGTACTTAAGACTCAGTGACTAAGGGGAAATTCCTCCAACTGATATTTTAAAATTGCCTTCTTGCTTGAATTGACCTCCGGACGGCTCCAATCTTTCTTGAGCATTCCTTACATTACTACGAGGTTCTGAAAATTCTAGAAACTTCAATCTACTTAGAAGCATAACAAAAGTGAATCATAATTAGGAAGATTTTCATGGTTTCAGCTCATTTGAACATTTTATCAAACACTAGGTGTGCAAATTTGATTACAAAGTTTTTCTACAAGATTTCCTTCATTCCACAACCCAATCTTTACTTATTTGATCTCAACAATCTTCCTACAAACCTTATTGGTACAAGCATATATACATAATATTCTTACACCCAAGAATCATACTCCCAATCACCAATCTTTTACCCCAAACTCGAAATTGAAGACTAGGGGTTGAATCTTACCTCTTAGATGAAGATCTTGTGATTAGCTTTCTTGATTCTTGAAGATTGGATGATTAGAATGTTAGGTTCCCTCCTTCTCTCTCTAAAATGCTTCTTACCTCTCTCTAAAACCCTCAGAAAAATACCCCAAAATAAGCCCCAAAGCCTATTTATCAAAATGGGGTCGGGTTATGAAAATAGAAAAATTAAAACTCCGAAAGTAGGTCTGCGGTCGCATAATAGACCGCAGAATGGGTATCCGGGCCGCATAATTGATCACAAAATCGGTGCCCAGAACTCGGCTGTTCTGGTCTATTCCGCGACCAGTTTTGCGGTCGCAGAAGCAGTTTCGTGATCGCATAACGATTTTGCGATCGCAGAATTGGTCGCAGAATCGCATTTTTCCAGCCTTTGGTAATTTGGTCATAACTTCTTGTAAGAGTGTCCAAATGACGAACTGTTTGAAGCGTTAGAAACTAGATACATAAACCTTTCTTTTGATAGGTAACACACCATAACATTCTTCATATCAAGAGAGGTATGCTCGTTTGAAGCTAGGTCTTGTGCGAACTCACTTGAAACTTGAGTCTATTATGAAATTTCCAACTTCAACATTCGATGCCGAAACCTATCGAATCAAGTCCGATTGACCTTAAATTTTGCATACAAGTCACAAGTGACATAACAGACCTATTCCAATTTCTAGAATTGGATTCCGACCTCGTTATCAAAAATTCAACTATCGATCGAACTTTCCGAAAATCGTATATTTTTCAACTTCGCCAAAATGCATCGAATTGTCCTACGGACTTCCAAATACAAATCTGAACATGCACCTAAGTCCAAAATCACCATACGAAACTATTGACATTATCAAAGTTCTATTCCGAGGTCGTTTGCTCAAAAGTCAACTATTTGATCAACTCTTTCCATTTAAACTTCAAAATGAGAATTTCTCTTTCAATTAAATTCTAAATCTTTCGAAAATCAAATTCGACCACACCCGCAAGTCATAATACATATTATGAAGTTGCCCGGGACCTGAAATCGTTGAACGGGGCATTAATTCTTAAAACGACAAAGTCGGATCGTTACAATACATTACCAATAAAATCATTAGTAAATAAACTAGAGCAGCAAATGAAGGGAAACACCAATGAACAACCAATTTAGATCCAACGTAAATGAACAAAAAATGGGGCTTAATCATAACAACCAATGAACAGAAGCATGAAGGTTGCGGAAACACCAAAATTCGACTAAACCACAAAGTTGTCGGAAAACAAAATTTTGACCGGATTAAATAATGGTGGAGTTTCACCATATGTTTTTAGATCTATAATCTGTAGACAAAAATGAAAAGACAAAACGAGGAGAAGACGACATCGACGCATAAAGGTCGCCAAAACTTGTTATTTTCGATCATATCTGCTCGAATCTAGCCGCATCTGGTTAAGATTAAGATTCTAAGTCACAAAATTTAATTGTTGAGCAAAAAGCGAAACTTCGTCGGGAAACATGAAGTTTCGCCGGACGAATGCAAATGAGAGGGCTCTTGTCACTGTTCTTGTTCGTGCCATCCTATAGTTGCTCACATGGTGGAAGATAAATATGAAAGATGACGTAGGCAGCTAGCGGCGATGCTACTTTTCCGGCGAGAATTGCAGCGTCAATCAGATCTTAAAAATGAGAAGGAAAAGAGTTACTTCATCACCCGCCCAGCCATCTCGGGTGGGGCTCAGTCAGCTAGGGATCGCCCAAGAGGGGGAGGCCGATCATGTGGCGGTCAGGCCCTATTCTATGTTATTCCTGCCAGGAGAGATGCTATTGCTTCAGATGCAGTGATCACATGGATTGTCTCAGTATGCCACATGGATGCTTCTATATTATTTCACCCTGGTTCCACTTATTCGTATGTATCATCGTATTTTGCTCATTATCTGGATATGCCCTGTGAGTCCTTAGTTTCATTTGTTCATGTATCTACGCCAGTGGGCGACCCCATTATTATGGACCGTGTATATTGGTCATGTATAGTGACTATTGGGGGATTGGAGACTAGACTTGATCTCTTATTGCTTAGTATGGTTGATTTCGACGCGATCTTGGGTATAGATTGGTCGTCACCATGTCATGCTCTTTTGGATTGTCATGCTAAGACCATGATGTTGGCGATACTGGGGTTGCCAAGGATTAAGTGGAAAGGTTCTCTAGACTATCTTCCCAGCAGAGTAATTTCATATTTGAAGGCCCAGCGGATGGTTGTGGAGGGTTGTTTATCTTATTTGGCCTTTGTGAGGGATGTTAGTGCTGATACTCCTACTATTGATTATGTTCCAATGGTGCGAGATTTTCTGGATGTGTTTCCTGCATATCTGTCAGGCATGCTGCCCGACAGGGATATTGACTTCGGTATTGACTTGGTGCCGGGCATTCAACCCATTTCTATTCCTCCGTATCGTATGGCACTAGCTAAGTTGAAGGAATTGAAAGAACATCTTCACGAACTTCTTGATAAGGGGTTTATTAGGCCTAGTGTGTCGCCTTGGGGTGCACCGGTTCTATTTGTGAAGAAGAATGATGGTACTATGCGGATGTGCATTGACAATAGGCAGTTGAACAAAGTTACAATCAAGAACAAGTATCCTTTGGCACGCATTGATGATCTCTTTGACCAGCTTCAAGGAGTGAGGGTGTTCTCTAAGATTGACTTGAGGTTTGGGTATCACCAGTTGAAGATTCGGGAATCGGATTTTCTAAAGACAGCATTCAGGACCCGTTATGGTCATTATGAGTTCTTTGTGATGTCTTTTGGGCTGACCAACGCCCCAGTAGCATCCATGCATCTGATGAACAGTGTATTTCAACCTTATCTCGACTCGTTTGTCATAGTATTCATTGATTATATCCTAGTGTACTCTCGTAGCCAGGAGAAGCATGCCCAGCATTTGAGGATTATGTTGCAACGGTTGAGGGATGAGAAGCTTTATGCCAACTTCTCCAAATGTGAGTTTTGGCTTAGTTCAGTGGCGTTCTTTGGGGCACGTGGTGTCCAGTGAGGGGATTCAGGTGGATCCAAAGAAGATAGAGGCGGTTCAGAGTTGGCCCAGACCATCCTCAGCCACTTAGATTGGGATCTTTCTTGGGTTGGTCGGTTATTATCGTCATTTCATAGAGGGTTTCTCGTCTATTACATCGCCTTTGACCAAATTGACCCAGAAGGGTGCTCCTTTCAGGTGGTCGGATGAGTGTGAAGAGAGCTTTCTGAAGCTCAAGACTGCCTTGACCACAACTCCAGTTCTAGTTTTAGCTTTAGCTTCAGGCTCTTATACAGTGTATTGTGATGCTTCTCGAATTAGTATTGGGTGTGTCTTGATGCAAGAGGGTAGAGTAATTACTTATGCTTCACGCCAGTTGAAGCCCCATGAGAAGAACTACCCTGTTCATAATTTGGAATTTGCTGCCATTGTTCATGCATTGAAGATTTGGAGGAATTATCTCTATGGTGTGTCTTGTGAGGTATTTACAGATCATCAAAGACTTCAGCACTTGTTCAAATAAAAGGATCTAAATTTGAGGCAGCGGAGATGATTGAAGCTGCTAAAGGATTATGATATCAGCATTCTGTATCATCCCGGGAAGGCCAATATGGTGGCCGGTGCCTTGAGTAGAAAAGCGATGAGTATGGGTAGCCTTGCATTCATTCCTGCTGGTGAGAGACCTTTTGCAGTTGATGTTTAGGCCTTGGCCAACCAGTTAGTGAGATTATATGTTTCAGAGCTCAGTTGGGTTCTAGCTTGTGTAGTTTCTCGATCTTCCTTATATGATCGCATCATAGAGCGCCAGTATAATGATTCCCATTTGCTTGTCCTTAAGGACACGGTTCAGCACGGTGGTGCTAGGAATGTTACTATTGGGGATGATGGTGTATTGCGGATACAGGTCAGGATGTGTGTGCCCAATGTAGATGGTTTGCATGAGTTGATTCTCGAGGAGGCTCACAGTTCGCGGTACTCCATTCATCTAGGTGCCGCAAAGATGTATCAGGACTTGAGACAATGTTATAGGTGGAGGAGAATGAAGAAGGATATAATGGGATTCGTAGCTCGATGCCTTAATTTTTAGCAGGTGAAGTGTGAGAATCAGAGACCGGGTGGATTGCTTCAGAGGCTTGAGATTCCGGAGTGGAAATGGGAGCGTATCACCATGGATTTTGTAGTTTGGCTCCCACGGACTTCGAGGAAGTTCGATGCTATTTGGGTGATTGTGGATCGGCTGACCAAGTCCGCGCACTTCATTCTAATTGGGACTACTTATTCTTCAGAGCGGTTGGCTAAAAGTTACATCTGCGAGATTGTCTGCCTTCATGGTGTGCCGGTGTCCATCATTTCAGATCGAGGCACACAGTTTACATCACAATTTTGGAGAGCCGTGCAACGAGAGTTGGGCACCCAAGTTGCTTTGAGTACAACATTTCACCCTCAGATGAACGGACAGTCCGAGCGCACTATTCAGATATGTGAAGACATGCTACGTGCTTGTGTCATTGATTTTGGGGGTTCTTGGGATCCGTTTCTACCACTCGCGTAGTTTGCCTACAACAACAGCTACCAGTCGAGCATTCGGATGGACCTGTATGAGGCTTTGTATGGTAGATGGTGTCTATCTCCGGTGGGTTAGTTTGAGCCTGGGGAGGCTAGGCTAATGGGTACTGACTTGGTTCAGTATGCTTTGGACAAAGTTAAATTGATTCAGGATCGGCATCACACAGCGCAGTCTAGACAAAAGATTTACGCCGATAGGAAGGTTCGTGATGTTGCTTTCATGGTTGGGGGAAAGGTACTGCTCAAGGTTTCACCCATGAAGGGTGTTATGAGATTCGGGAAGAAGGGCAAGTTGAGCCCCCGGTATATTGGGCCGTTTGAGGTGCTTCAGAGGATCGGAAATGTGTCTTACAAGCTTGCCTTGCCACCTAGTTTGTCGAGTGTGCATCCAGTGTTTTATGTTTCTATGCTCCGGAAGTATGTCGGCGATCCATCTCATGTTTTGGATTTCAGCACGGTTCAGTTGGATGGTGATTTGACTTATGATGTGGAGCCGATGGCCATTTTGGATTGGCAGGTTTGAAAGTTGAGGTCAAAGGACATAGCTTCAGTGAAGGTGTAGTGGAGAGGTCAGCCAGTTGAGGAGGCTACTTGGGAGATCGAGCGGGAGATGCAGAGAAGATATCCATGCCTATTTGAGACTCCAGGTACATTTCTAGACCCGTTCGAGGACGAACGTTTGTTTAAGAGGGGGGAAACGTAACGACTTGGCAGGTCATTTTGAGAGTTGTAGCCTCGTTGCCCCATTTACTGCTCATTTTGTACTTTATAGTTGCTATGTGACTTGCCGGGGTAGTCGGTTCGGATCCGGAGGGATTTCAGAATGAATTGAGACACTTAGTCTTAAGGTTGGAAGCTTAAGTTGAAAAGGTTGACCAGATGTAGACTTATGTTTAAATGACTCTAGAATGGAGTTTTTATGGTTCTGTTAGCTCCGTTGGGTGATTTTGGACTTAAGAGCGTGTCCAGATTGTGACTTGGAGGTCTATAGTTGAATTATGCTTGAAATGGCGAAATTTAGAAATTTGGAAGTTTGATCGAGAGTGGACTTTGTGGTTACCGAGCTCAGATTGGAGTTTCGGAAGTTGGAGTAAGTCTGTGATGTCATTTGTGACTTGTGTGCAAATTTTAGGGTCAATCGAACGTGATTTGATAGATTTCGGCATTGTTTGTAGAAGTTAGAATTTCCTTAGTTTCAATAGGCTTGAATTGGGGTGCGAATTATGTTTTTTATGTTGTTTGAGGTGATTTGAGGTCTCGACTAAGTTCGTATCATATTTTAGGACTTGTAGATATGTTTGGTTGAGGTCCCGAGGGCCTCGGATTAATTTCGGATGGTTAACGGGTCAAAAACAAGACTTAGTGCATTGTTGAAGGAAGGAGTCTGCTGGAGTAATCGCACCTGCAGATTTTTGATCGCAGGTACGATCTCGCAGAAGCGAGCATGGAAGTGTAGAAGCGGAAAGGAGAGAGTGGGGCAGTGGCCGCATGTGCGAGGGAAATTTCGCACCTACGTGATCGCAGATACGGACTGCTTCTCGCAGAAGCGGAAGGGCGATCGCAGAAGCGGAGGCAGTGCAGCCTTGGCAAAACTGCAGAAGCTGTACGTTTTCCGCAAAAGAGGAACCGCAGATGCGGTTAAGTGTCCGCATGAGCGAAAAGGCTGGACAGAACATTTAAATTCAAGGGTTCGCGATTTTTCTTCATTTTGAACATTTCATGCACGGGATTGGGCTTTTTTTTAGAGGAGTTTTGAGGGGTTTCTTGAGGTAAGTCACTTGTGTTCATTTTTAATCAATAATCATGTTTCCCCATTGAATTTCCCACCTAGTTTGTGTATATTTAAGGTGGAATTTGAGAATTTGGGGCTAGGGATTTGGAGAGTTTGATTTTGGATTTTGGGTGGCGATTTGGTGTTGGATTTTGATAAATTTGGTATGGTTGGACTCGTGGTTGGATGGGCTTTTGAGTTTTATGACTTTTATCGGATTTCGAGATGTGGGCCTGGGGGGCGGCTTTTGAGTCGACTTTTGACTTTTGATTAATAACTTAGTATTTTTCTTATGGAATTAAATCCTTTAGCTCGTGTTGATTATCTCGAACTGTTTGTGGCTAGATTCGAGGCATTTGGAGGCTGATTCACGAGGCAAGAGCATGTTGGAGTGGGGATTTGCACGATTTGAGGTAAGTAACAGTTCTAAATTTGATTCTGAGGGTATGAAACCCCGTAATATGTGTCATGCGATTGGTTTTGAGGTTACGCACATGCTAGGTGACGGGCATGTGGGCGTGCACCGTAGGAATTATGACTTGGTCAATTCCATGGAACTGAATAGTTGAAAAGAATCTGTTGTTATCTGTATATTCTCCATGTGTTATAGAAATTGAACTGCAAATCATGTTTAGACTATGTGTTGGCATTGTAGGGACCCACAGAGGTCGTGTACACGTTGAATTAGCTGCGAAATTGCTATTTTGTACTCAATCGTAGTTTTACTTGCATATTATCGCAATCTCTATTGTTCATTATTGATACATTATATCATTGTTGTTTGGGCTGATTATCATGATTACTGAGAGTCGAGAGACTAGAGAGGTTGATGACTGAGTGAGGCCGGGGGCCTAATTGTGAGGATATTTATGGGATCGGGATGCACGCCGCAACATATTTTATTGATTTATGCCATGATTGGCTTGTTATAGCGTTTGGGCTGAAAAAGCCCCTTCGGAGTCTGTACACTCACAGTGAGCGCAGTTGATCTGTATTGAGGGATGGATCTTACCCGAATCACTTATATTTGGGGATGAATTTTTTCTTAGCTGGATTGGCCTTATACAGTACTGAGTGACTAACTGTCAGTCGATATATATATATATATATATATATATATATATATATCCCCCTGGGGTGGATTAGCCATACAACATGTAGATGTAGAGAGATCGTATACCTCATATCATTCAGAATTGATTTATCTTACTTGCACTGAGTTTAACTGTTGAACTTGAAAGCATGCCTATCTTTCTATGTTGTAATTTCTGTAATTGACCTATATCCGTGAAGCTCGTCACTATTTTCAGTCCATTATTTAGTCTTGTTACTTACTGAGTTGGTTGTACTCACGCTACACCTCTACACTTCATGTGCAGATCCAGGTGTTTTCGGACACGGTGGGTGTTGATCTCTTTGCACAGCTTGATCGTTTGGAGATTCCAAGATAGTTGCCCGGCGTTCGCAGACCTTGTCTCTTCTTCCCTATCTTTCAGGTTTATGTATTTAGTTTTAGTCTTTCATGGACAGTATTTCTAGACTTGTGTTGTATAGACGCTCATGTACTGAGTGACACCCCGATATTGGGAATTTTCCTATTGGCTTTTGACCTTCTATCAAGTTTTGAGGGTTTTGATGATTTACACATGTATTATTCTTATTTTTCATTTAAAAGTGTTGGAAATATTTTGAAGTGTCGGCTTGCCTAGTATCACATTAGGCACCATCACGACAGGCTAAGTTTTGGATCGTGACAATTATATTGGTTGTTTCCTATTTTGAACCATATATGGACTATGGAGTAGTATAAGTACAAGCAATTATCCAATAAAATTCATTTTAATAAACCATTTGACGGTTCGTTGTGCCATATCAAATTCAAATTATATACAGTCGACAAATTAAAGTGAACTGTCCTTATCTAGACCTATTAATCGACTATATACATGAATCTGTTGTTTTCCTGTTCCATTTATTATGTCTAGTTAATTTTCTTGTTTACCCTTAGAAAAAGAGTAGATAAAATACTTAATTAAGTGGAGAAAAACTCTACCAATATATATTCATATAAGAATAAGATATGAGCATTGAAACCTTATTCATTAGGACCACAAAGGAGAGGGGACTGGCGGCTAAGCAATCAGCTTACACCACCAGTAAACACCTCCCAAATATTTGCATAAAGTTCATATAAAAATTTAGATGCTGAATTAACATTTTGTAACTTAATTAGTAAATGGATGGATGGGATCTGTTTGCCCTTAGCTAGACGTCTCAAGCTTCGAATCCTGAAAAATTCATGATAGAAAGTGTTTTGTGACGCCCATGATGGAGGCGGGCCGACGAGGGCATGTTAAGTAGAACTGGCAGGCTTCTAGACTAGCAAACTTCGGAAAAAGGAGTGCACATATTACCTTAGGCAAATCCCACATCGAAATGGAAGAGGAAAGTGAAAAGCTTTATAAGGCACAACACAAGATTGCATGATGCGTGCACTTTTGGGGCTCGATGTGGCGTAGTCCAAGGGACAAACCTTTAGGTTTGTTTGTCCAAAGCGGACAATATATGCCATGGACTTGGGTCGTGATATGTTTCTCCCTTAAATGAATTCTACACAGTACGATTTTTGGATTAATCGAATAATGGATTCCGAATACTAAATGATTAAAAAATTAGTAAAAAAAACAGACAGAGCGGAGCGACTCAAATTTCAAAGGGACTATATATGTAAGAAAAAACAATAATAGAGGTCAAATAAGAACAGTATTAGACATACTGGCAAGTGGTAATGCTACATCATATTCAGCCATAGCCGACGCTTAAGACAAATTTCATCTTCTTCTGCTTCTTCCTTTAATTATTTTAATCTTCTATCTTTTTCAGGTAACCTTTTAAAAAAAGTTGCTCAGGCTTGGCAACTTCTCTATATATATAAGTGAATGGAAAAGCCGCAAATGTATTCTTATTAAGGTTTACTGCTAAGACAAACTTACACAAAAAGTTTGAAACATAGAAAAATAAAATGGATTCCTATTCATATGCTATTTCCTCCTCTTCTTCTAATTCTACTTCCTCTAGTTCTATTCCATATTCACAAGAAGTAAAGAAAAACAAACCATTATCTTCATATCATTCCTCACTTCATGGAGTTCGTAGGCTCCCATCAAAACCAATGACTAAACAACCAATTGCCCCATTGCCACCAACACGTCCTAAAATCTACAAAGTGGAACCTGCTAATTTCAAGGAAGTCGTCCAAATGCTCACTGTTGCTCCTGAGTTTCAATCCAACTCCATTAATTCTAGTTGTGGTTCTGACCCTGGCTCTGGCTCCGGCTCTAGTTCTAGTAATTCCAGTTCGAGACGTTTACAAGATGTGGCTCCTCCACCACTTGATCTCTCACCAGTTTCATTGCCAAAAAATGGCAATAATATTGCTGCACAATGGCGCGAGTTCCTACGTCCTTCTTCCTCAAACAACCAAGTTGAATCAATTAATGCGACCAGCAATGACTCGACAAATGAAGCACAAGAAAGATCACATGCAACGCCACGAAATCTATCAGAAAATTATTTTGGATCGTGCAGTCCGCTAGCTAATTTTCCTCTATCGCCTGCTTCTTTTGCATGGTGTTCTTCTATTCTTCTAAGCCCTGGAACCCTTCCTTCACCAAATGCGGTTCTTTAGCACTTTTGATATTGCCTCGACTTATTTGAGAGTTGTAACTTATTATGCTTTAATGTTTACAATATGAGTAGTATTATATATATTTACTTGTGGGGTTGGATCAAGAATTTGAATTGGAACAAAATTAAAGATATCACAACTCAAATACTTGAAGCTGCTTTATTTTCTTCACTTTAACCTTTTCTTCCAATTCCAAAACATCAAATGTATTGTATTTCAAATTTCATTCAAAAAGTAACTAGGTTTACAGTTTCAACATACTAAAAATCATTTCCTCTTCTAACACATTCTTCCCAACTACTCATAAACAATCCTTGCACCAAGAGAAATTTAAAAAGAAAAATTATGTGTTTGCCAGCAACCCAAACCTTAATTAATTATACATACATATTCAACCTTGAATCAAGAACTTTTTTTTAAAATTAAACATTCATATTCGACTTTGAACCAGGAGGAATTATGTTGTGGAGTTGGTGAGACATTTGCTCTTGAGCTCTAGCATATGAGGTGGTTCACCCCGAAATGTGTTGAAGCAGAGCAATTGACTAGACATCTAGGCTAAAGCATTATTTCAGTGCTGATGTAAATTAAGAGTCTACTAAAACTAAATTGTTGGTTCTCTATCAGTTCCACAGAATATACACACAGCAGTAAGTAAATAGCACAACAATATTTTACGTGAAAAACTCTCAGCTCACGGAATTAAAATCACGACCTACACTCGTAGGATTTCAACTTCACTAACCAAACAACTTTATATTACAACCTATTGTAACCTAGGAATTAAACTCTTAATCCCTCATCTACTTGCAATAACTATATTGCAATTCTGTTTGTAATAACTCTATTACAAAACTAATCACTTTGACTAACTGTAGTCAAACACAAATACAAGGTTTATGATTTACAAAGGTATCCTATGAGATGCTTCTAAATAAGCTGAATAGGAGTTACAAGTGAATAACATTAATAAAGATACAACAAAGCTAAGGACACACGATGTACTCAATGCTAGGATCTGGCCCTTCGTTCTGTTGTTACATTGTTCTTCAATACCTTAGAGTAAATGAAGGCGGTCGCACACTTGCGAGTAAATGCATTTTAGGGTTTGCAAGTGTGTGTAATCCCTTGCCTCATGTTGGTAATATATAAGTGAGGTTACCAAGGATGATGCAAGCAAATGTCTGATACATAGCATGCTTCAACGGTGACTGTTGCAATATTGGGTGTGCAGTGCAGCAGCTTTAACAGCTGTAAAGAGTTGACTTGTACTATGACCGGAGGAACTGATATCCATATGTTCCCTCTGTCATTCCCTTAACTGATTTCATTAGAACTTGTGCCAGACATTTGACTTGTTGTTCTGAGCACTGAGAGGTTTTGAATCAGGTTCCCTATCTGGTTCTCATATGAAATTTGTTAAATTATCAAAACAAAAAGGCACATAACTTATCAATTTTCCCCTTTTTGATGATGACAAACTTAGAATTGAAATTCCCCCTCATAACAAGATCTTTATATTGTTCCCCCTGCAGATTTTCCATATTCTCCCTGAGAATCTGTTTCTCCCTTTCAATTTTCTACCCATTTTTGGCATCATAAAAAGAATTGTGCAAGTAAACACAAAAAACAAGTCTAGCAAAGTTAACTTATGCCACTTGTGAGCACACAACATAGCTAAATATTGAACACAAGAGTATAACATGCATAGAAAGAGGACTAAGATGCTCATTAAATTTAAGGAGAAGAAAAACAAATAGTAGTACAATCATTACAAAACATCCACAAAATAAACATTACTAAAGTACCACAGTCATAGGGACAAGATATCAAAACAGGACACTAGAGAATAGAACAGGGGCTGATAAAGTGGACACTCACAAGGGGACAATTTAGGGGGCACTTGAAGATGGAGGGAAGGACGAAGGGGCAAGAGCCTTGAGGAGATCATCCACTCGAGCATAAACAGCCTTCTGCTCATTGATCAGCTGCTCTTTCAGGTTCTCAACATGTTTCCTCAGCTCTGCATTATAAGTCATCAAGCGGGCAACTTCAGCACCTTGAGCACTACTAGAACCAGGTTCTGCACTGGCTTGACTAAGCTTTCCCTAAAGAATGAAATTAAGGGCCTTCAGCCTCCTTATATCCTCGTTAGCAGCACTCTAAGCATCAATCAACTGAGAAATTATAGAATTACTACCAACTCCCGCCTTCTTATCAATACACTCGCATTCTTCCAAGGTATTCATTGACAACATTTGCTTATGAGTTCCCACGGTTGCTCTCCCCAAGGGCACTTTAAAATGTTCAAAAACATTAATGAGCAAGAATCCATATGGCAACCCATGGTTCCCATCCTTGTGAAGTCTGCTAACTTCTTCATGTGTTCAATCAGGATCCCGGGCAGATTGATAGAAGTGTATCCGCCCAATGCCTCTATCGATGTAATGGATCGTCTTTCAGCTCGCGATAGCAGAACCTTGTTCACCATCTCAAACATGAGTTGGTATTCTGGAAGTAGTACCCTCTTGTGCACTCGTTCCCCTTGTTGAACAGCCTGAGGCTTTAGAATCAGCTTCCTAAAACTTCGGGAGCAAGTCCTCTCAACAATTGAGATCCCCTCAGCATGCATATCAAGAATATGTCCCAGCACAACCTCATCAAGTACAAAATCCACCCATTTACCTTCAAGGAAATGTTTTCATCCTCCACAGTGAACAGATCATCATAAAAACTGCGAACTTCCTCCTCATAAACCTTTGGACTCTGAACAGTAAACAGATGAGTCCACTTATGGAATTTTCATATTTCAACCAATTGCCTCATGCCTGACTTGTCAAGAATGTCAGTATCAAAAACCCTTCCCCATAGCACTTTTTGCTTCTTCAGGTTTGATTTTTTATTTTTCAATCTCAGACACATCATCTTTGGCCCTTTTTAAGGAACCAGGTTCCTCACTACTACTTGGCTTTCTCTCGTCGGACTTCTTCTTCCCAACACCTTTCTCCTTCCCAGTAGATTTTTCCTTCTTACCAGAATACTCCTTCTCAGGACTTTCTTCGCTCCCTAAATCCTGTCTTGTATAAATACGGAATATCTTGTGCACCGAGTTACTTTTTTAGTAAAGGATAACTGCATTTGCATGTCTTATTTCTAAACATTCTAATAACTCAGTCTCACGTGGGGTTAGATTTGGATGTTTGGGGACCATAGGACAAGGATATAGTCTTCAATCCAGTTGTCCCTTGAAAGTTGAAAGTCTTGTGGGCGTGCAAACTGCAAACCATGTAACACAATCTAAAATTGACTTTGAATACATCCTACGTGGTGTCCTGTAATTAAAAAAAAAAAAGAGTTAGAATAAATCATTTGACTGCAACAGCATGGCTTGAGCAGGTCTTTAGGTTGGAAAATAAGTAATGTTATATTATATTATATTCTTGTATTTTAATTATGTTATATAACTATAATTGTATTGGTAAATGGAATCATTTACTATATAAATACTCCTATGAAGTATGTAATTTTTTCTTTAAAAGAATGACAAAATTATTTAAACATGAAATTGAGAAATTATGATTGAACATAGACAAACTAAGATAAGGGTAAATGAGAAAGATAAGAAGTCCAAAGAAAAATTGACCTAAGATAAATGTACTACTCTAAAATTTCCAGATTTTTATGTAAAGAACATATAAAATCAGTAACCAAATTCAAAATTTTAATTAATTAATGCTATTTCAAAATTATATTTTTGCAATTCACTACTAAAAAGGTCTTATACTAATTAATACTAAAGATTATTCCTTATTAGCTTCTCGTACTTTAATGGGCGACATACATGTACAACCTAGATTAATCAAATATATTAATCAATCAATCAATTATACCTCAATCATATTAGTTTGAATTGAATCTATGAATAATTCGCATCTATTCCTTCATTTCGATGCTTCAATCTCATTCCATTCTAAATAAATATTATGGCTTTTGAAAAAAATTAATTCTCCAAATATCATACTTATTCTAACCAAATAGGAGTATACTAATAGCCTGTTTGGCCAAGCATCTTTTTGGCTAAAAGTGTTTTTAGTAGAATATTTGGCCAACCGAATAGGAGAAATATTTGGCATAACTGTCACAATTACATAGAATCATTTTATTCGCTTAACTTGCAACTAATTTTTCTTTCTAAAGATTTATTTGGTACATCAAGACAAGAATTAAAACAATTTGATATATTGATAATGGAAACAGATCATTTCAGGACAAAAGAAGAGTCAAGAGTCCCTCTAAATGAATGGCAATAGGGCAGACTGGCAAGTCCATAGCCAACTATTCAGGTCAATCTGGTACAAAGAGCACAAAACCAAATTTAGATTCTGCACCTGAAGTAGACTCATTTTGTGTTTTGACCAGACAAGGGAGATAACAACTCTCCCAACTATAAACACATACCCCAAGCACCCGAGGGTGTCGCCTAGTAATCAATGAAATGGGTTGAGAACCTTGAAGTCTCAAGTTCAAATTCAAACGGTGGCAAAAACACTATGTGATTTCTTCTCATCCGTCCAAGCATTGGTGGACAAAGTTATCTGATACTTTACTGACGGGAGGTAATAGGTACCCCATTGAATTAGTCGAAGAACATGCAAGCTCGCTCGAGCACCACGATTATAAAAAAACAAATTAAACATATACCTCAACTTACCTTATAATCCATCTCTCCCAATTTATACATCACGAACGTCTCAAAATGTTTGACATTATTTCACTAATCATATTCGCTTATACGACTTTCAAGAATGCAAATAAGTTGAACTATTCGATCTTTTACATTTCGATCTGACATTTTTCTAAATATTAAACCAGCTTTGCAATTGTTATTATGATGTGATTTTCCACTACTAATAACATGATACACAAATCAAATTAACACAACCGGCTAAGGAATGAGCTAATTTACAAACTCTAGACTCAAGTTCACCTTCTTTGTCTTTATCCACAACCAAGTTTGGTCAATCAGATCATCACAATAGTACTTCTTGGCCTGCTATTCCTAAGGTGTTGAGTGAGAACCAAACTTAGCTATGCTTTAGACAAGTCCAGAACACCAGTGCTGACCAAATTACTCCACAAAAGAAATATAATTTCTAAGGAAAAATGACTAGAAATAACAATAACATAATGCGACAGTTCGAATATCTAAGTTCCAACATAGTCTTCAGCTGTTAATGTAATTTCAAAATGTGTTTAACGTATGTTCTCTAAATCTTTTTCCAAGTTAGACAAAATGTTAAAAGACACAAGTCTAATATTGTACTAATAGTTACAGTAAACAAACTAAACGATCATATGGTGTACAAGTATGTTTGTAGCCCCTCCTGCACCAACCGAGACAACAGCCTGAAAATCCGCCATATGGTGTTTAACTTCCTGAGTGGAAATATATTGGGAGTTGGGACTCGCACCAAACTTATAGTTGGGGATGGGGAAAAGATCAGAATGTGGATTGATCCTTGGCTTGACTAGATTCATATGTCCCAGTTATTTCCTGCAGTGTATGTAAGGAAAGAGGCTTTCATTGCTGAAGATTTGAGACGGAATCCCTTTGATTGGGAGGTAGAAGAATGGGCACAATCATTGCACAAGTTGAGTGGAATCTATTACAGACAGGAGAACCTAATACAATAAACTGGATTGGAAGGAAATATGGTAAATACACTGTCCAGTCCTGTTATTACAGACTGAAGAACATTGATGATTTACAAAATGGGTGGCCACTGAAAGCTATATAGAAGACAAAGGTATCAACAAGGGCAGCAGTCATTGGATGGATAACAGTACACAATGCATGTGTTGGTGCATAAATCACTTTGAATCCACCAGTCTTCCTTTTTTTGCACTGTCCTTGCAGGAAATTTGGACAATGTTCGTTAATGTTTTTTGGGGTGCTATGGCTGCATCCTTTAACTCTAGCAGGGTCAGAAGATCAATAAACAACTGAAATACATCTGGAATAGAGTCCCTTTGTGTATGGCAAGAACGAAACAGAACGTGTTTTGAAGACAAGTCTACAGCAGTATGTTTTAAAAGTAGGATTCTAGAAATGTTATGTTCTTGATGTAATCTGCAGTTCCTTTTAGATGTAAATTCGTTTTGTTGACTCTTTGGATTCCCTACGAATTTGAGGAGACAAAAGTCTTTTTGCTGCACATATTGGCACCTTCTTGGTGCAATTAATGAAATTTCATTTACTTACAAAACAAATATCAGATATTATATTGCGGAATCTACTGATGGGTTTCAAGTATCTTACATAGAGTATCCCTTACTTAGAGCAGCCAAAACAACATCATGTTGGCCATCTTTTCACATGGATAGAAGAAACTAGTATCAGGACTATTTTTGATATTCCAAAAATAGAGTGGTCTACATAACACCATTACACTTGTTGCACTAGAATAAACTTTATAGGCAACCATGACAACTAAAAGGAATGAGGTTCATAAAAGAAGGCACGAAAAATACAAGCAGACTGGTAATACATTTTATCATTGTGCACGGACGAATTTACATCCATCACGAAGCAACTTACGAGTTCCATTTGGCTATGTTTGTCACCTCTTAGGGACCAAAAGGTTAATTCAAGATCCCAGAAATATGTGCTTACCTCAGAAAATAATGCTAATGCTTTTCTTGAGCTATTCATTGTTCCAATAGTTCCGCAGCTGTGACATATGCAGAAGTAGCTCATCCCTGCCCAAACCAGAGACGCTACTAGTCATTATCCATGCAGATGGATGCTGATAATTCTGCCTGATAAGCTCTTGGAAATCTCTAATATTCTCGTCGGGCCTTTTTGCCTTCCCTCCCTTCATTTTGTCACACTTCGTGAAAACAAAAGTTATTGGTATCTGTAAATGTGTTGCAAAAGTCACTTATCGTGGAAAACATGTTGTATGAAAGTCAACAATGGTAACATATGACTTATTTTATTAGTAATGGGAATAAATGATTTCAATTAGCCTCATGAAAAGAATGGAAATACAAACAAAAAGACTATGAAATTCAGTAAATCAGAAGCATACCTTATTGCGTCCGAGCCAATTAGCACAATCAAGGTCAATCTTCTGAGGGGGTACACTAGCATCAATTAGAAGCAGAACTGACACCAAGGTATCTCGATTTAGAAAGTAACCTTTTGTGAAGGAAGACCAATCCATTCTAGCAGCTTCAGAAGCATTAGCAAAACTGAAACAAGTAACAAGAAATAACTTAGAAGCAGACAAAACAGTCGATTTCCATACTAATGCAAAAGGTACAAAGAACTTAAGTGATGGAAAAACATAACTCAAAATGTTAGTTGACAAAGGAAATAAGAGAGAGTGCAAATTCAATACATAAAGGAGACCTTCTACGACTATGCTTGAGTCCAGAACGGGGAAGTTAAGGGAAAGTTAAAGGGGAGAAAATCAGATTCAATTACTTAGATGAATGATATACTTTGGCTGTTTCATAGGACCAGAAGTAGAAGTTGAAATAGCAGATAAGGAGATCCCTCCTCTTTTACATCCCCTCCAAACATGTTTATTTATCAAACATGGGAAATGATTACTTTTACTTCCCTTCGTCATTTATTCCCTACCAACCAAGAAAAATGACCTTACACTGTTACTTCCATTCCTCCAACATTTTCTCCTCTCCCCCCACCCCCAAACCAAAAACTCCTAAAGTAGGCATAGCTACGGTCAGGTTCTACAGACTTGTAATCCTTAAACAGTAGCAAGCCTATCAAGATCTATAAAAAGATTTGCTGAGACATAATAAGTAAATAAATGTGTGTTCTCTCTATCAACTGAAGCTTTTAGATGAGATGATCACACACTTCAACATAATACCAGAGCAGGCAGAGATCATGGTTCGAGTCTCGCCACCATCCATTATCAAAAAGAATTTTCACGTGCTTCGCTCATCAAAAGGAATCAAGCCCGCACATGAGTGAGTGTGTTGAAGACATAATTAAGTAAATAAAAGTGTGTTCTCTAACAGTTTAAGCTTTTAGATGAGATGGTCACACATTTCAACAAGAATAAAAGATGAACTAAATAAATCAATTATAACCTTCGTTACCATTTGGCAGGTAGGTTTGTAACTTAACAAAATCTTATTTCAGTTACTCCAATACATCTTCAAGTAAATGTTACGACAGACTGTTCTATCAAGGCGTGAACAAGAACAGACACGTCTGATTGCTTGGTCTAGAATTTACAACACTTCCACTGAATTAGGTTGATGTCAGCTGAATTGATTTGTCTAGCCCTCAATATACTAACAGTAAACTGACTTTTGATATTTGGATCTTATCAAATATACTAATTTTCTCCCTGCGGCTCTGTCATAAACCATCTATTTCTGTTGTGTAGAGGCTATAGTAAATATGTTTGACAGTTTCCTCCTTCCTTTACATATCTAGAGTTGCCTCGGATAGCAGTTTATGCGTGGTTTCCTGCTCTTGAAAGTGTGAAAAGCTATCGGAAATGGAAAAAGCCATATCTCTCACAAGGGGTAAACTATGGAACATTATTTCTATGGCCAGGTTTATTGCTTCAGCAACTATGGCAACAAGGTATAGTTAATGGTTTAGCGGAGTAACATCACATGGTCAGAGAGAAGACTTTTCAGCTTCTTTAATGTATAACTTTAAAAAGATGTAATTGGGAATTCACACTTCTTCCAATTCTACCTCACGGGAAAAATAGGTACAACGGTTTAAGATGGAAAAATAAAGCAAATGAAGAATGATATTTCCAGATGAAGGTTGCAATCGTGATGCTTTTATTAGGAACGGCAGTAAAAGCCGTAACATTCAAACAAGAGGAGCATGTAAGCAATGTAAAAAGAAACAACATAGTGCTTCTTTGTACTGCAAATATATTGTTTATCTTGGATAAGGCTGCAATGTACTTTATAAGTGTCAGAGCAGACATATCTGAAAGCAAAGATATGAGATTCAATGTTTGGACTGACATGGGCTTAGTGAAGCAGCACCTGGACTAAAGAATTCAGTTAGCAACTAGGAAAGACTCCGTAAATAAGTTCCTGAGTGGCAATTAAGACATTTTCTTTGCATATCCCTTTTTCATGGGTATTTCGAGAATTCAATCACTTAAATTTTAACAGTCTATGTAGTTGTATTTCCAAGATGATTGGGATCAAGATGCTGTTTTTCCTCATTTGAAGCTTTTTACAAATGATGTAAATCATGTAGTTCAGCTAGTTTGGTTTTGAGGCATAGTACATTGCTTAATCGAACAAACCAGTAGCACTTTATCAAACCAAGTGAAGTCGTTCTTGCGTCCGAATAAAGCATCAAATAGGGTAAGCATTTACTCGAGACTACCGCTATAGCTTACAAATCCCCAACCTGCTTAACACTCTCTGAAATAACTTGATCCAACACATTTCATTGTAATGATAAAAAAAGCTTCACTTGTCATAGCATAATCAAGAAATTGCTTACCCATAACCAGGCAAATCCACAATGTACCAACTCTTGTTCACCAAGAAATGATTAATCAGCTGAGTCTTCCCTGTACATTTAAACATACTAAGATTAGAATCCACCTCTAATTAAAATATGTACCGAGTAAATACTCCACTTAATCCAATTTATGTGACCCTATTTCCTTTTTAGACTGTTTCAAAACGAACGTCCTTCTACGTTTGAAAAAGAAAATAACTTGAACTTCTCATTTTACCCTTAATAAAAATCTTTTATAGCACATGTTTAAGAGCATAAGTTTTACCAAACTTATAGTCACATGAACATTATAAACAACTATGCATCAGTCCCAAACCAAACCTGGGGTCGGCGATATGAATCCCCACTTCTTTGTTTAAGCTCAACTTATATCATCATCATGCCAAACTTGCATGTTCTTATGGGCAGCGCATCCATTTGCTCCAGAAGGATCGGCGGATCGAAACCTGCTCCTTACATTGACTCCGCCACTGTGGGCTTGCTTATGTTGTCGGTACCAAGCTCGCATAAAGGAGGCGGGTTGCAATAGGCTCACAGCCAGCGTGAAACTTGCCAATTCATAAAGAATCCTCATAATATAGTTACTATGACATATTTAAGACTACAAGTTTCATAATTCTTCAATACTATGTTCGGTCAAACTATGTCACATAAATTGAAACGAATGGATACTTAAATACAGCTAATGTAAACGGGCTGTAAATAAGAAGTACATTGCAAATATTCAAACCTGGTTTCTTAGAAGTAAGAGCAACCTCTTTCTTCTTACACAAAGCATTAATAAGCGATGATTTTCCAACATTGGACCGACCCAACATAGCAAATTCGGGTTTCTCATCTTTTGGACAATCCTTAGGTTTAGTACTACTCTTCACAAACTCCACCTCTTTAATTTTAGAGTCCCCCGCATAGGGCCCCACAACGATATTGGATCCGGGTAAAATCATATCTTCGGTTATATCTTCGGGTTCAACTCCTGGAGCCATGAATAATACTTTCTTTGCTAATATTGAAGCTGCTGATTCTGAAGTTGTAGCTGAAGATTTAAAGGTTTTTGAAGTAAAGGCATGAATAGAGAAATGGGGAATTTTTGGGTATGAATATTGAGAAAAGGGGATTTTGGGAAGTGAATAAGGGAGATTGGTAGATTGAGGGAAAGTGGAGAAGAGATGGAAATTGAAGAGGCGAAACCTTGACACTACTTGCATTTTTTAGCTCAATTCAATGGCTGCACTGCACTGGTTCCACACTACTTATCGTTCTCAAGATAAATTTATACTTTACTTTCTTGGCCAAAAAAGAATGAGGGGCTTAGATTATAAGGTCAAATCATTTAACTTTCGGTTTTTAATTTAAAGTGTATATAGTTAGATTAAATAGAAAATTATAATTAGTCATAATTTGCTACACTTTATAACAAAAATATTTGAAAGTGGAATAAAAAATCGTAATAAATATTTTTCAAAAAATATTTTCTCTCCCATAGTGTTTTCTTAGAATACTATATATTTTTTAAAGGCCAAATACATAGAAAGACAATTAAACTTGGCCCAATTTTTTATTTTGGCACTCTAACTCAATTTTATTCCATTTTGGCCCTCCAACCCCATTTCTTATGTTTCACTTTAACACAAAAGCTGACTAGATTCAAAGTGTGAGTTGTCTCACCCTGTAGGTGCGTGAGGGAGATTTTTTTGGGCAAATTTTCTTCTTCTAATAACATAAAGGCCAAATACATATACAGCCCATTGAACTTGGCTCTATTTTTCATTTTGACACTCTATCTCAACTTTGTTCCATTTTGGCCCTCCAACTCTATTTCTTATGTTTCATTTTAACACGAAAGCTGACTAGTCACAAAGTGTGAATTGCCTCACATGGTAGGCGCGTGAGGCAGATTGTTTATGGCAAAATTCCTTCTCCAACAGTAATAAAATAACTGTTGGCCCCATTTTTAATCCCCTAACTTCCTTCCCCCATATTTCATCTTCATTATTTCCTTCCCCATTTACTGTTTATATGAAAACTGACCGATATCAGTAGGTTTTTTAAAAAATAAATTTTGCGGGACACTAAAATAGTTTCCTGCATTTTTGCGCCAAAAAAATGACCGAAGTTGATCGGTTTCGTAAAAAAATATTAAAAAATAAAATATTTTGAAATAAATTTTATATTTCGTGAAACGTGTGTGCATGCATATGCTGAAATACCCACAAATTTTATAAACCTCCGAATCGCTAAACTTTCGAAACCGCGAACTTTCGAACCCGTAAACTTTATAATTTCTAAACCCGTAAACTTCCAAACACATAAAGCTTTGAACTCATAATTTTGGAACTTATAAAATTTCGAACCTGTAAATCGAAAGATAAAAAAACTAAAACTGAAAATATAAAATAAAATAAAAATAAAAAAAATTCCCGGGGGATGAAAAAACTGAAAAAAGATGAACAACATTTAATTGGATATTTATCACGCACTATATTTTTTTGCACTGGTTTCAGCTTTTGTGTTAAAATGAAACATAAGAAGTAGAGTTGGAGGGCCAAAATGGAACAAGCTTGAGATAGAGTGCCAAAATAAAAAATGGGACCAAGTTGAATGGGCTATATATGTATTTGGCCAAGCAAGTATGTATACGCGCTGTATTTTTACGTCGGATAAAAGTTTTTGTGTTAAAATGAAACATAAGAAATAGAGTTAGAGTGCCAAAAAGGAACAAGATTGAGATAGAGTGCCAAAATAAAAAATGAAGCCAAGTTCAATGGGTTCTCTATGTATTTGACCTTTTTTAAAATATATTTTTGCTAACTAATCAAATACCACAAAATAAGCAAGAAAATTGCGATTGTTCTGGCTGTCTACATTTGCTCAATAATCTCAGCCTAGTTGTTTATATTCGCTTATTGTGATTATGCAATATAAAGAGAGTGAAAAAGAAACAACAAAATATTGTATAAGATGTCCAAAATATGTCAAGGAGAAATTTGTAACTTAGTTTCTAACTATAGCTCCTCGTGCTAAATTTATAGAACAAACTGAACAACGTATACAAAAATTTATGAACAAACTTAACAGAGTTAAAGTTGCTAATACATATTTTTATTTTTTGAAGGCAATGACCCGTTTGTCCATAAAAATAAAAATAAAAATTAAAAAATCAAATTTTTCTTTTTAAAAGTGTGTTTGTCCATAAAATTTGCAAGTTTTTGAAAAAAAATCGAAATGAATTTTTCAAAAACCAAAAAGTGATTTTGACCACTTTTTCAAAATTTTCAAAAAAAAAAAAAAAATTCCACTTACAAAACTGCAACATTTTTTCAAATGAAATGCATGTCCAAATATAATTTCAAATTCCAAATACCATTTTCAACTTAACTATATATATTACCTTTTTCAAAAATTATAATTTTTATGTCCAAATGCCTACTTAGGTCAAAAGGTATTTAGTGCAATCAGAGTACTTAAACAATAATGTAACGACCCAACCGGTCGTTTTGAGCTCTAGCGCGTCGTTCAGCAGTTTGAGGCCATGAGTAACTTCACTTCAGGTATCATGACTTGTACGCGTAGTCGGAACTGAGATTCAGGAAGCTTAGAGTTTCACTTTCTTAGTCTGTAAGTTGTATCCGATATGCACAAAATTTGATGTTCTATTTGTTATAGACTTATAGGAGTTCCGACCTTAATTCTATTTTCATTCGATTTTCTATAGATGGCAGAAGTTGAAAGTAGAGTAAGTGAGGTGGGTTCATCTGAAAGTGAACCTACTTCTTCACCTACAAATTCAGTTGAAACTAGTCAAGGCCCAAAAAAAAAATTCATACAATGTAGATCAACTGTTTGGGATCATTTTGAAAAGCTTAAAGATGATAATGGAGGTGATAGAGAAAAGTGTAAACATTGTGGTCGTGATTATAAGGTTGATTCACGATTGAATGGAACAACATCATTGAATACTCATTTAAATAAGTGCCCAAAAATACCACGGAAAGTTGATAATACTCAAACACAAATGTGTTTACAAAAGGATGGGAAAATTAATGGTGGGGTGCTTTGGAAATTTGAACAAGAACTAGTTAGGAGTGCTTTAGTTGAGATGGTAATTACGGAGGAATTAACCTTTAGCTTTGTTGAAAAAAAAGGCTTTAAGAAGTTTATGAGCATAGCCCAACCTCTATTTAATGTTCCTTCTCGTAGGATAATTACAAGGGATTGTTTTCAAGTTTACAATGAAGAAAGGCTTAAACTAATAAAAAAATTCAGAGAAGTAAAACCAAAAGTTTGCCTTACTACAGACACATGGACTTCGTTACAAAGAATTAACTATATATGTTTGACGGGTTATTTTATTGATAGAGATTGGGTGTTGCATAAAAGAATACTAAATTTTTGCCCTATCTCTAGTCATAAGGGTGACGAAATGGCAAAAGTTATTGGTAATTGTTTGCTTGAATGAAAATTGGATAAGGTATTCACTGTTACTGTTGATAATGCTTCTTCGAATGATGTCACGGTCAAAGAATTTTCTAAACAACTAGATATATGGAAAACTAATTCGATGAGTGGTAAGCATCTTCATGTGAGATGCATGGATCACATACTTAATCTAATTGTGCAAGATGGTTTGAAGGAAATTGATGTTTCTATAAAACGTGTTAGACAAGCTGTGAGGTATATGAGATCATCTCCGCAAAGGACCTTAAAGTTTAGGGAATGTTGTGCACATCAAGAGGTATAATGTAGCAAAACATTGTGTTTGGATGTTCCTACAAGGTGAAATTCCACCTACTTGATGTTGGAAACGGCGCAAAACTTTGAGAAGGTCTTTGACAAGCTTCATCTTTTTTATGATGGATTTTCTACTCATCTTTGTACGCATATTTGTGAAGATGGGAATGTTGCAGGTCCATTTGTATGTGATGATTGGGTGAATGAGAGAAACGTGATAAAGTTTCTTGAAAGATTTCACGAGCTCACAGAAAAAGTTCCAGGTTCACGTTATGTCACTTCTAATTATCATTTTGAGGATATATATGAGCTTGATAGTCATTTCAAAGCTTGTTTAGCTAGTGATGATACTAATTTGAGTAAGATGGCAGGGAAGATGAAAGAAAAGTTTTAAAAATATTGGGGTGAACAAAGCAATTGTTGAAAAGGCAAAAGGAAGACTCCGGAAGTATAGGTGCTAAATCTGAGTTGGAAAGATATATTGGTGAAGGACAAGAGCCATTGTCTGATGATTTTAAAATCTTAGATTGGTGGAAAATTAATGCGCCTCGATTTCGTATTCTATCTGAGCTAGCTCGTGATGTATTAGCTATTCCAATTTCAAGTGTTGCATCGGAATGTGCATTTAGCATCGGTGACCGCATTCTTGATTCATTTAGGAGTTCTTTGACTCCTCGGTTGGTACAAAGCCTTGTTTGTGTTCAAGATTGGTTTAGATGTGAGGATACTCCTATTAATATTGAAGAAGATTTGGAGTTTCTTGAGCAAATTGAACTTGGTAAGATTTTGCGTTATATGAGTGTTTTAGCAAAAATTAGTTTACTTTGTAAGTTTAAATGACACTCTTTATCAAATTATATTTAGATATGGCAACGAGCGAAAGAGAAACTTGTATTGTTGAAAGAGATACTAGCATTGTTGATGCATAGTTTGAACAAATGGTAAGTTTAAATATTTGCTTGTTTTGTGATATTCTTTTGTTATTTATAATTAAAAATATTTTATTAACTTGTGATCTTTTTTTTTTTGGTAGGTTCAACTATGCCTCGTGGTCTTAAAGCTAGATCGCCTATTTGGGAATATTTTGAGCTAGTTGAAGTAAATGAAGAAGCCCGCAAAGCAAAGTGTCTTCATTGTGGTCGAGTTTATAATTGTCATTCAAAGTATTATAGCACTTATGGCTTGGTGAAGCATATTAAGAAGTGTCTCATGCCTCATCCAGTGATTCGTATTTAAGACTTTAAGTATTATTTTCTAGACTTACTTTGTAGCTTGTGGGTTGTGACTAGTTTGCCATTGTTTTGTTGTTTGGTGATGGTATTTCTAGACTTGTTTTGGACTTTGGTAGCTTCTAGATTTGCCACTATGTTAAACTGTTTTGGACTAGTTTGCCACTGCTGAACTGTGCGGTATTTTGCTACTTAGGTGTTCTGTTTGCACTGAAGGCCTCCTTGTTCTCTGTGTGCTTATTCTCTATAGTCTATTCTTGGTTTCATTTATAGTGTAGTTTTAAATTAGAGTGTTATTGTCAGCAAAAATTGTGTTAGATTGTCATCTGCTGTTGTCTTTCTCTATTGTTGGGCTGGACGAACAACAACTAAATGACAATTTGCTGGGCTGTCTTTCTCAAAAGTCAAAATGACAATTTGCTGAGCTTGGACGAACAACAAATAAATTCCAGCCTTGTTTATTAATGTTCCTACAAATCATAAATTCTTGTTGTTCCTACAACCGTTTAAAACCAAAAAAATAAATCGGAAATAACCGAACCGAACTTTAAAAAAAATGCACCGAACCGTAAATACTTTGGTTTGATTTGGTTATTAATATTACAAAACCGAAAATCGATAAACCGAACCGTACTTTCATAATAACCGACCGAACCGACCGACGCCCACTCCTAAGCCGATTCTGATCACACCGTACTAGGCTAATAACCTTTCAAGGGTCCATAATAACCCCTTTTTCCCATAACACACAGGAACATCCATCATAACCGGAACAAACTTTCACAATCCACCACCAAATAAATCGAGCGCCCTCCAAGCACAAATTCCCAAATTAGCGATATTACCACAATCTTCATACTTGGTTTCAATTCTTCAATCAATCAAGTGACTACACGTCACACTTATACAATCTTCCCATGGGATACGCTCCCATGACCTTCCGCACCAGGTAACAAGTCTATACATTCGTACCATCGGCCGCACTAATACTGTAAAGCGAATCAAGAATCCGCAAATTAATACATAAAGCCTCTTACACAAGACACCGATCTTAGGTGACGCTGAAGACAATGCCAGCCTACTCTAAATATCTAAATTCTTTTCCTGCTCATCCGAGCTCGTGACATCCTTGTCAACACCGAACCACAACCTTGATCCTCAACTTCCAATTCCCATGTTGCTCCCTGCACCTAATCATGCCAATACGCAAGAGTACAAGAATTTCATCATAACTCATGAACCTCTAATAGATTAAACACTTCATCATATAGGAACCTTTCACTTAACTCACTTCAGGAGAACCATAGCATCACATAACTAAATTCCCAAACCGCAGAAAATACAAACTTTAAGTCGTGATCTAAGCCGCCATAACTCTTCCAGGATCCATTTACACAATAAAGCCATTCGAATCAGATACCTCCCAAATCAACCAAGTGGTGGTGGCGCTCAAGCCCAAGTGTATAACCACAAACTACATGTATAACTTCACGCTAAAGAAAATGATCAATGCCACAATCATGCTGATTCAACTATTACTATCCGACCCTTCTTCTTCCAATTTATTCTCTACTTGCCTTAGAATAGTAACAATAGCTCCATTCCAACGTAACGAACCAAATCCGTACTCATCCTGAGTGACCCCATTTCACGAGACCACACTGTCTTAAAACCCACAAACCATCTCATACCCTCCTTGTGCGCACATTCGCACCTTCAACTGATACGCCTATTCTGATATTTCCTTTCGCGAATCCGAAGTTACTTCTTCCCATTCCTCAATGCCACATCGCAGACCAAAGATAATGTAGAACACTCTAAACCACCTTTCACAATCCGCTGCAAAAGTTCGGTTCTTAACCATACTACGGGCTTGAAGTCCTTAGGCACCGCATTTTTAACTTTTGAATTCACTAAGATCGTTGTTGAGAGTCATCCACTCTGACTTGTTCCGAATATAATCAAACTCCAAGCCTCCACTAGAACATGAACGCCCTCTCAAAGAAGCACCCGACTGAATCATTCCTTATACACCACTTCCACACGAAGCCTAGACTCTGAGTCTTCCCCAAACTTGAACAAGAATCGATAAGGCCAAATATAGCACACATTCCTCAAATCCTTTGCTCAAATTACCACTGATGTTCTCTTCCCTTAGCCATGGCGACCCATCAATACACTGATAACCAGAAACCGCACTAGTTGATAATTACACAATCCAATCATAGACGGTGGGCCTCCCCCACTTAGCCTGAAGCTACCATTGCATAACCCTAGAACCCACCAAGATTCCTTATCTCTTATTGACATGATCTTGCACAATCAACCCGCCAAATTCCTCAAAATCCTTATGTTAAACATTTCATGAACATTCTGAATCACTAGCCATATTCACATATTCGACCTTTTACTGGATAACCAGTAAAATTCTTCGTAGAAGCTTCATCAACACCACACAACTGCTAATCTGCTCACAGGAGATATCCCTCATGTGGAGATTTCATGCCGACATCTTCCAACAACGCTGCACCGAGTACAATTACTATGAAACCAATAAACCATCCTGAGCCCGTGCTCATTCACCAGCTGTACAAGTCCGTTCACTCCTCATGGTCATGTTGTATCCTGTTTCATATTAATCAACTCCCTCCTGTCACGCCCAATCTTCCTCAATGTAGCAGCCAATATTCCAAATTAAGCTTGCAGACCTAGTCACTGTCCATCATAAATCCCATATCACTCCAAACTTTCCTCAAGACATATAATTATCCTACCACGTAACCCATATGCTACCTTGCAACTCTCCCACTTTGGTCAAACCCTCTCCTTTAAGCAACTACTCGACTTCTGTTTCTCACACTTGACCTTCTAGAATTTTAACCACCGCAAGACACCTCCCACACGCCATTCCTCATCCTTCGCTGCCCAGTTGTTGCCTTAAATAAAATAATCTGTCTCTGTAGCACTTGAACCAATCGATCGCTACCGACTGTAAACCTTCCCGAGGATCATCTTTCTCGAGCCACCAAAATACTAGGAACATCGCTTCCGTCCTGAACCACTGCACATCACGGTCTCTTACAGCCGCTTTCCCGGCATCATTTCACAACACCCTGCTCCGAAGCCAAAGTCAAAGAAGATCATAACACCGACGAATCGTAATGCGTTCAAATAAGGACGATGACACCTTATCACAATAAAAACTCCATCGCACTCGGAAGTACCAAGTCTCGTTACTCCATAAACCCAAATCCAAACATTTATAGTCCAATCGTCTTTCCTTTGCTGTAATTAAATACTGAATCTCTGAATCATGCATTGAGTAAAACCTACTTTCAAGTCATTCACTGCCTCGACGCATAGACATGTATCCTACCATTTCACGAACACTATGCGATAGTAACGCACGAATCGTTATAACAACCAATGTCAAATCTCAAAGCCTTAGGTAATACTGATACTAAGCTGAAATGACAGAGCGGCCTCCCACAAGGTGACGACAATAGCCCAATCAAATACGCATGGAGAAATATCATGCACCACATCTGTAGTACCCTTAAACTTCCTCGATTCCCAATTTATAACAAGCGCTTCACGCCGCATAAGATTGAATAGGAAGGAAACGAAGGCATACGCCTCAAGGAATAAAATCGCACGTTGAGGAATCAAGAAGGAAAATGCTCATAACAGCCCTGTAGCCTCTCGAAGATAAGTACATACGTCTCTGTATCGATCCGCAACTATACTAGACTTTCTCATGACTCGTGAGACCTAAGTGAAGCTAGTGCTCTGATACCATGTTGTCACGACCCAAAATCAGTTAAGTGTCGTGATGGCGCCGGACACCATTGTCAGGCAAACCAACACTACATAGTTAATTAAATTCTCATTTTAATATTTTTGAAATTGTAAATTTACTTCAATTTATCTAGTAAAAGATGAGTTTACAGAATAAATATAATGTTTTCCAATTTCAATACTGAACATCTCATAATTATCCCAGAACCCGGTGTCACAAGTGCATGAGTATTTTTTAGGAGTTTAAAATAAAATACAATAACTGTCCGGAATACAAATTTGGACAGGAAAGAAAATACCATACTCTGAAGGAGACTCTGCTGGCTGCGGATCGTATATAAGATGCAGCTCACTTAAGTCCCCGTAATAACCGCGCCTCTGCGCCGACAATGCCACTAGTCATATATGTACCTGCACAAAATATGCAGCAAGTGTAGTATGAGTACGTAAATCAACGCATATCCAGTAAGTATCCCGCCTAACCTCGAAGAAGTAGTGACGAGGGGTCGACTTCGACACTTACTATGGGCTATAAGTAAATAAAATAATATCATTAAATTAGATTTGAAGGATTAATTAATACGGTTGCAAGCCCATTATTCTAAAGTAAGTAAGCAGTTTTTTTCTAATCAAGAACTCTACAAATTGATTTTCCATTATTTAACAATTTATCTCAGGCCGAGAAGGCAATATCAATTATTATAATTTCCAAATCAATCAATTAAATCATGCGCAAATCATGCCGAGGTCGTACGACCCGATCCAACAAATATTTAAACTGTACACTGCCAGAGGGTCGAATGACGCGAACCATAGATGCATCTATTTACTACCGAGGCACTCGGCCCGATCCATAAATAACAATATTTTTCAACAAAACACAAGTTTCTCTTTTACAGTCAAGTATCTCATACAAACCTTCAAGTAAGTGAGTTTAACCTTATACAATTCTTTTATCAATTTCTATCATGACTAGATGATTATATTAGCAAGTAAGGGCACAAACATTCCAAGTATAGCATGATACAGGTCCTAAACTACCCAGACAATAGCATAATAGTAGCTATGTACGGGCTCTCGTCACCTCGTACGTTCGTAACTCCCACAATTAGGTACAAATATTTATTTAATTCACCTATGGGGTTAATTCCCTCTTACAAGGTTAGAAAGGAGACTTACCTTGCTCCGAAGTTCCATAGCCGGCCCCCAAGCCTTTCCAACAATTCAAACCGATGCCTAACGCTCCAAACTAGTCAATAAATGTGCAAACCCATACAAATATACTCTAATACTCACAACAATTCAATTTATAACAATTTCCAACTCCGCTCGGAAAATCGATAAAATTACCCTCGAGCCCACGTGCCCGGATTAAGAAATTATTTTGAAGATAAACATGACCCAAAGCATTACGAACTCAAATATATAATTTGTTCTCAATTCCTTAGCCAAATTCGTGGTCAAATTCCAAAAATACCAATTTCTAGGTTTTTCTTCAAAATTCTAAATTTCTACAATTTTTTATGTCTAAATCCATATAAACTCATGTATTTAACTCAAAATTGTGAAGAAAGCACTTACCCCATTATGATTGATGAAGATGGCACTCCAATGTGCTCCAAAATCGGCTCCCATGGGCGAAATGAAATGAGATAGAGCCAAACCTTCATTTTAAAGAAGACACTGCCCAGCCCCGACTTCCGCACTTGCGGTCACTTGACCGCTCCTGCGGTTCCGCAGGTGCGGCCCAACTACCGCTTCTGCGGTCTTCCACCAGACCCCCCAACTCCGCTTCTGCGGCCACCATCCGCTTTCGCGCCTCCGCTTCTGCGGCTCCACGTGTGCAGGTGCGGTCCCGCTTCTGCGGATCTCGATCGCATCTGCTGTCCACGCCTTCCCCAGCAAAATCCGCTTCTGCGAGTCCTTTTCCGCATCTGCTAACTCGCACCTGCGGCCCTCTTCTCGCAGGTGAGATTACACCAGAAGCCCAGCTGCTTCAGCCCTTCCTAAAAATTTATTTTTAATCTGTTAACCACCCAGAATCCATCCGAGACCCCCCGAAACCTCGCCCAATCACACCAACCAGTTCCAAAAGATAATGCGGACCTGCTCTAGACCTCAAATCATATCAAACAACGCTAATACCACGAATCGCACTCCAATTCAAGCTTTATGAACTTTAGAACTTCAAACTTCCTCATTCGATGTCGAAACCTATCAAATCACGCCCGATTACCCTCAAATTTTACACACAAGTCACATTTGACATTATGGACCTACTCCAGCTTTCGGAATCGAAATCCGACCCCGATATCAAAAAGTCCACTCCCGGTCAAACTCTCCAAAAATCTTTAAATTTCTAACTTTTGCCAAAAGATCCCGAAATGACCTACGGACCTCGAAATCCACTTCCGGACGCGCTCCCAATACCAGAATCACCATACGGAGCTATTCCCAGACTCGAAATTCCAAACGGACATCGATAGCATTGAAATGCATTTCAACCCAAATTTATGAAATTCTTCCAAAATGCCAACTTCCACAATAGGCGCCGAAACATTCCCGAATCATTTAAAACTCGATCTGGACATACGCCCAAGTCCAAAATCATCATACAAACCTGTTGGAACCTTCAAACCCCGATTCCGAGATCGTTTACTCAAAAATCCAACCTTAGTCAATTCCTCCAACTTAAAGCTTCCGGAATGAGAATTTTCTTTTGACTCGGATTGTCGGTTTGGTGCTATTTATCGGTTTTGATGTAGGTGAGTTCGATTCTAAATCTATCCCTTCTTCTTTTCCATTATAATGGTATGTCTTCTTTTCTATTATATTATAACAACAAATTTTTGCGTCTAGAAAAATAAATAATCAAGACTAGAAAATTGCGTAAAAAATATAGTATTTGATTTCAATAAATGAAAGTGTTACAATCTCTATGGTGTTCCTCTGATTCTTCAAGAATGTAAAGTATCTTAATGAGCTTGACTTTGATTTTGATTCAAGGGCTTATAAAGCTTGGTTTTGAATCTCCTTCTTGAACTTGAATTTAGATTTGATCAGGAACAAGTAATTTGATCTTGAACGCCTTGGTATTTGATTTGGCTTCGTTATTGAACTTTTACTTGTAGCTTGAGTGCTTGAACTTGTAGCTTGTAGAGAAATCTGCAGCCTTTGATCCACGAGCTCTCTGCTAGCTTCTTGTTCTCACTTCTGGTCTCTTCTAGCTTTATGAAGACCTATATTTATAGTTATATGGAGTAGTGTAGCTCTGCGATTTGATTGGTTTGTTTGAACTGACGAATACCATCTAGACACTTGGCAACTCTACTAGTTGTTGATTTGAGTTGGTATGCCACCCTTTCTTGACACATGGCATGATTTCATTGGCTCATTTATTTGGCTTGGATTGCCACATCACTTGACACATGTCATGATTATATTGGCTCATTTATTTGTCTTGGATCGCCAAATCACTCGACACGTGACATGAGCCTGGACTTTAAGACTAGCCATTTGGACTTGGGCAAGTAAAATGGGCTCATCTTTTGCTGTCCAACTAGAAGGATCGACTTCACTTTAAATCCATGGTGGACTTAAATAATTAATTTTGATTTAGGAATTTTTCCAAATTTAATATGGATTTTAATTCAACAAAATTTATATATTTACAAATGCCCCTACTTCAAGGCTTGTCAATTTTTTCGAGACTAGACTTGAAGTACGTGTGAATATCACTTTTTCACTTATTTTGTGTCACGACCCCAATTTTCCACCTTAGGACGTTGTGATGGCACCTAGTCTTTAAGACTAGGTAAGCCTAATACATGCTGATTATTAATTGAATTTAACTAACTTAACTGCAATACATTAAATAATATCTGTAACAACATAGCTAAACCAACATCAGTGACATAACCCCAAAACCGGTAGTACAAGTCATAAGCTTTTCTAAGAGTCACTAGAAATAACAATACATCACTGTCCCGGAATAATAGGAAACAATGGAAATAAAATGCAACAGAAGGTGACTTCGGAGCCAGCGAACGTCAAGTAGGTATACCTTGAAGTCTCCAGTCGTGCAGACATAAGTCTCAAACCAACTCGATCATAAATACCTAGATCTGCACAAAAATGTGCAGAAGCATAGCATGAGTACATCACAACAGTACCTAGTAAGTATCAAGCCTAACCTCGATAGAGTCGTGATGAAGCCAGGTCAAGACACCTACCAGACATGTAAACCTATGCAGGATATAACTTAAAGCTAACAATGGAAAGAACATCAATGTAAGACCAACATCAGAAGGATTATAAATTTACAATCAACAGTGAAAATAATAGAAGCACGAATAGCAACAAGAAATAAACGAGTAATAAAGAAACAGATGACAACTCAATCAATCAAATTGTTCTTAATGAACAATTTACAACAAGAATTACCCGAGGTACCACTCCTCATAATCTCAAATCATATGTCACAACTTTCAAATCTTACACGTATGGCACCTCGTACCCATATTTTTCTAAATCACTTTTGCACAGCAAAATCCACGTGCCACCATGTACATTGTATCCGTATCAAATGCTAATTAAAATATTCAAGAGATTTATTTATATAAGATAAGGCATAATAACAACTTTGAATAAAGTAGGGAATCAAATGAGAAAATGAGTTTATTTTAGAAATCATTTGGGTGAAGAAAATAATATTTTTAAATAAAATAAAGCATCGGACAAGCTACTGAATTAAATATATAATTTGTTAAATTAAAACATAATAATAATTTTTAAGCAAAGTAAAAACATCAGATAGGGTAAGGAGTTTAAGTTGAGAAATCAATTAAAGTGAACTATGACAACTATTAAGAATAGTAAAGTACCGAATGAAACGACGAGCTTTAACTTAAGAGTCACATAAGGTAAGCATGCTAATAATTCTTTTATTTAAAACCATTATGTTACCAACAACTCAGTAGGGTATGAGATAATGACTCTGCATAGTAAATTCATCTTGAAAATCAATTCACTAAGTAACCACGGAAGCACATATTGACACCTTGAAGTAATACAATAGTTCACGTAGGATGCATGCCTCACACAAGATATAACAATAACAGCAAGTGTAATACACACAATCCGTTGCGGCGCACAACTCGATCCCACTGTATCATCATTTATCAATATCATAATCCTCCCTTATTCCACCATAGTATCAATAAGCAATATCAAGTATCATGAATACAAACCGTTGCGGCGCGCAACCCCATCTCACCGTATCATCATCTATCAATATCATAATCCTCTCTTATTTCACCCGTTGTGGCGTGCAACCCGATCCCACCGTATCATCATTTTAATATCACAATCCTCCCTTATTTCACCCGTTGCAGCGCACAACCCGATCCACAAGCAATTTAAATTAACAACAACAATCCAATAACTCAATTTACAAGAATTTTTACAATCAAAGGGTATGAGTACACGACACTAAAGGAACCACGTAATAATCAAAGGAATGCAACAAATGTTACAATAACACAGGACAAGTAAAGCACGTGACAACTAAGGTGTGCAAGTAAAACAATTAAGACAAGTAGCAAATAGATACGGAGTCACGGAGTCATGGAAGGGACGAACAATTCAATATTTTCACAACAAATAGCCCATGTCTCAACCACAACGTGTACAAGAATTTCAACAATAACAACATGAATGAGAATACTCAACAAGGAAAGGTAACAAGACAATAAGGAATACAATCACTCCAACTAAAACTGTCACGACCCCAGTTTCCCTCCGTAGGAAGTCGTGATGGCAGCTAGTCTATAAAACTAGGTAACCCTAACACTTACTGAATTAAATGGCAGAATTTAACCAAAACAACTATCGAACATAAACCATAATCTTTTATAATAAGCCAACAACCTCGAGTACAATACAATATTCCAATACCGGCAGTACAAGTCATAAGTTCTACTGAGTTCACTAGGAAATTTTTAAGTACAACTGTTCCGGAATAAAAATAAATTGTACAAAATAAAATATCAGAAGGTGACTACGAGGCCTGCGAACGCGATGGCAGGTATACCTTGAGTCTCCACAGCAATGTCCGATCAACTAGCTAATGATCCACAAACTTTGAAGTACCTGGATATGCACAAAAATATGCAGAAAGCATAGCATGAGTACACCACTGCGGTACCCAGTAAGTATCAAGACTAACCTTGGTGGAGTAGTAACTAGGGACAGTCAAGACACCTACTAGACATGACAACATGTACGATTATAAATATGAAACTAACAAGGAACAATACCAATATAGACCTAAGCATGGTAAACGATAATAATACTTGCAATAGAAAACTAGAAGCAATAATTATCAACAAGGAACAAACTGGTAATAGTACAGTAGGGTAAGCCGAATACAGTTTAAGTCCGGAGAAACCAAGTAAGGAATACAAGTAACAAATTAATAAGAAAACATGCTTTCACACAAGATCTACTCAAGAGTTTTCCCCAGGTACCACACTTATAATTTCAATTCACGGGTCCCAAATCATGAACCCTAAACACTTGGCATCTTGTGCCCACATTACAATTCACAATCGCATGGACAACTCACGTGTTGCACGGACAACTCACGTGTCAATACCATTAATACCTCATATCTGCACGGACAACTCACGTGCTAAGGGAGTGACAATATCTCATAACCACACGGACGACTCACGTACCAATAGTACAACTCCCGCACAGAAGGCAAGTAAACGAGAATACATGTAAATGGTCACTTAAAGTTAGGTTTCATCTTCTTTAACCGATATGAGTGATTAATTACGTGTATGCTTGTGCAAGTCTTCTACCACAACTCAAGTCAACAAGTAAGAGCAGAGACGATGAATGGTACATAAGATATAACACTACAAAACGTAAAATGCATAACTCACACAAGGTAGGTACACCACTACACAAATATCATCAATAACAATTCCCCCAGGCCATAGACAATATGAAAATGTAATACAGATATGTAATGGAAAAATGAAGAAACAGCTGAGATGAAACCAAGATAATAGCATGGACTAGTACCGAAAATCAACAATGGAAATAGCATAAAAGAAACAACAAAAGGGCTACAATGATCATGAACGGACAACAACTGCTTGAACAATAAAGGATAAAGCAACAAGAAATATTCCCACCAAAACACTTTGCAACATGAAATAAGCAGCAAGAATCACAACGAGGTACCGCCTCGTATAATCAAGAATCACAACTGAGGTACCGCCTCGTATTCACATTTCTCAATTTTAATCACAATCTTTCCTTATACCGCCGTGTGAGCCTTACATTTGAAATAGGTTTTGAAAATAGTTTTTCCAAAATAGATACACGCACTTTATCCCACCTTATCATGCCGCGTGGCTTCACGTAGTTCCCCTACAAGCAACACGCACATAAGTACCGCCTTATACGCCACATGCACATCAACCCCAAGCCTTATATCGCCGCATGCGCGTCAACATCATATCTCAATAACAATTCGCACCACAAGTGCCCATATATCACAACTTGTCAACAACAACAAGATATATATTTTCACAACAATAGTCCATGGCTCCACCATAACATATACAAGAATATCAACAACAAGGGATGAAAAATGCTCAATAAGATAGATGTTTCAACAAGAACCAATATCGCCTCAATGTATTAACGACTTTCACAATTTCAACACCAAATAACTCAACAATGAGAGGAATAATGTATAACCACAATACTAGATAAGACTAACTCATAATAAAAGAAATAATATTCAACAATTAGTCTCAAATAATGGAAATCAACAAGTAAAGGGATAACATGAACAATTACTTCAAGTAACGAAAATCAATAAGGAAAGAGATAACACGAAGAATAACTTCAAACAATGATAATTAACAATGAAGGGATAACAATAACTTTGATTAAGATTAAGTAATTACGGAAGAGATAACAATAATTCTAATTAAAGTTAAGTAATTATAGAGAGATGGCATGGAAATTAAAGAGGCAACAACTTCCATTAAGGCCTCAAGAGTTTATTTGACAACAAGTGTAGAACATAAATCAATCAACTTCAATTAAGACACGTAAGGGGAAATTCAGCAAATGGAGGATTTAACATGATAAGACAACTTCATTTTTAGTGAACATAAGAACCTAAGAGTCTAAGCTGGTCAAATTTCCACATATAAGCCGTGTACACACTCGTCACTTCGTGTACACGTCTTTCACGTAGTTCAAATAGTACAAACAACTCAATTCCTAAGGGTAGTTTCTCAACACAACGTTAGGCAAGATACTTACCTCAAAAACCCTTAATCAATACTCAAAAATAGCTTTTCCTTCAAAATTTACCTCCCCTCGGCACAAATCTAACCAAAATAGACTTAATAACATAAAATAATACAAGAGAAATCAATCCCAATAATTAAATTTACGATCTTTACACAATTGCTCAAACGTCAGCAAAAGTCAACCCGGGTCCCGTCCGGTCAAAACCCGAGTCCAATGGTAGATTCCGACTACTCACGACCCCACAAGTTCATATGTGTGATTAGTTTCAAAATTCGAGTCCCAATCGACTCTTAAAACTCAAATTCTTATTTTTCAAAAACTTAACAAAGTTTCACAAATTTTCACTTTGAGTCACATGATTTTGATGTTAAAATCCAAGGTATAATGATGGAATATGATTAGAAATAGATTAGAATCACTTACCCAAAGTTTGTAGATGAAAACCCTCTTCAAAATCGCCTCCTATTGAGTCTAGGGTTCAAGATATGTTAAAATGAAGCTAAGTCCCGAAGTGCTCAACTATAGACCAACTACAAATGTCGCATTTGTAACTTGGGGTTCGCAAATGTGAACCCCGCAAAAGCGAACATTTCATCGCAAAAGCGAATCATGGGACTTCCTGCTAAATTCACATTTGCGACCCAAATTATCGCAAATGCGAAGACAACTGCCATCGCAAAAGCAGCAGACATCTTCGCAAAAGCGAATAGCAAACACTCGCAAATGCGAGGGATTTCTTCACAAATGCAAACTCTTCCCCAACAACACAGAATCGCAAAAGAGACTAGATGTCCGCAAATGAAATGGTCGCATTTGCGACCTATTCATCGCAAATGTGATGACACCAGTACCAGCACATACAATTCTCAACAAAACACTATGAAACTAATCCGGAATGCACCCGAGCCATCGGGGCTCCAAACCAAACATTCGCACAAGTGTAAAAACATAACATGAACTCGCTCGCACGATCATAGCACCAAATTAACCTCTAGAATCATGAATCGGACGCCAAAACGCATGAAAATCACTATGAACTTCAAGAACTTCTAGAATTGCATCCAAGCATCCGAACCATATCAAATCAACTCCAAATGATATCAAATTTAGCAGGCAAGTTCCATATGAAGAAACAGACCTATTCCAAGTCCTGAATCAAAAATCCGAACCTGACAGTCTTAAAGTCAAACCATGGTCAAACTTAGGAAGATTCTAAACCTTTAAATTGCCAACTTCCATCAAATGGTGCCGAAACGTTCTAGAAATATCCAAAATGCAAGTCCGGGCATACACTCAAGTCCAATATCACCATCCGGACCTACCGGAACCATCAAATCTCTAATCCAAAGTCAAATCTCCAAAAGTCAAAACTTGGTCAATTCTTTCAACTTCGAGCGTCTCAATTGAGAATCACCCCTTAAAATTATTTTCGAACCACTCAAAAACCAAAGCCGACCATGGACGCAAGTCATAATACACTATATGAAGTAACTCATGACCTCAAACTGCCAAACCGGATGCAATTGCTCAAAACGACTAGTCTGGTCGTTACATCCTCCCTCACTTAAACACGCGTTCGTCCTTGAACGTGCCAGGAGTCGTTACCAAGCAATCAAATCACTCCATAAGCTCACCATACATACACCCGGGGGTGATTCCATGTCACCCCAATTCATGTAAGCCTGACAACACAATGTAACTGAAAATCTCACTTCATCCTTAGTTCATGACCATATGACATAACCCAATCCTCAATATCTGAAACTCATCATAGAACCCAAATCTTGCATCAATACGATGTGTAAGTCTGAACAAGTTGGGTCGAGCCATAATCCCAACTCAGCGTACCATCACATGATGTTCACCACAACTCAAATGCTTACAGAAATAACTTCCGACCACCAAGGCTGTCCAATAACAAATCTTGGTATGGTAATACACTTCATATAGAATAAGACTATGTTCCGGACATCCGCAATGCTACCCATGATAAAAGAACATGCAGAAACTCAGAACCACCCATGAAATCAACAAGCCAAGAATCTCTCTCGTCCGTCAAGGGACAATGCCCAATTTTGAGCAAAAATAGCACCATCATTCCAAACACTCCTCGTCCCGATACGATAGTGCAAATCTCAAGTCTAGAAACCTCATCTCAGCCAATACAAGCAGCCCAACTGATAACTCACCTCGAAACCTCACAGATTCTCACTCAACACGGTCCATATACCAAACCAGCAATAACTAAGATATGCAGCAAAAACAGAAGGAAAGCAAGGTATGAGGACTATCTAGCAAGTACAACAGATATAAAAACAAAAGTACAATTTCATTAATTTATCCCACTGAGGGAAAACAAAACACCAAATAAACACAAGGAAAGGGTATCCTACATAATATCAACTGCGGCATGCAGCCCGATCCCAAATATATCAATCCACATAGGGATACCCATCAGGCCAAAGTGCTCGGGTTCACTGATCACATGATTGCCGATATCAAGCACGATAGAGTGCACAAATTTAACTGTGGGAAAATAAATAGAAATAATACAACGTGGAGGAAAGAAAGCACAACTAAGGTGCAATGAGCAAATCAACATCACGAGGGCCATCTTGCCCACATCGCCATAAGGCCTGAACGTGATTATAACATGCGTGAGAATAATTATACAACCTCACAACCCATCATAGCATAAGAGAGGAGCACATAACATAGACCGGGGGCACAAATAATATCTGATTTGCCCGGTAACATGACCATGATAGCAACTTCAGAAGAGTACCCAAACCCGATCCGATATAGAATACACATTCCCATTGGGCTTTCAAATAGCCCCCAAACCAATTTCGATCGTTCCCAAACAAGTAAATATCCTTCCAAAAGTCTATAGCAACCTATCCATAATATATTCCATCAGTTATCCCATTCTCAACATTTCTTCATAATTCGCAACCAAGAAATAGTCCGCCAACGAGGATATCGAGCCTCGAAACCTCATGAATACCAGAATTTCCATACCCGATCTCAACTATGCTACTAAAATGGCCGATACATCACTCACACTCCATCATCTTACGGCAGCTCCCACGCCGGTCTTCCATGCCACATATCAAAAACCCGGACTTCAGAAGCCTCAAAACTCGATAATCACCATATCATTAACCAAGCATCCGCAAACCAAAACACAAGATACCTTCCTAAAATGCACACTCTTCATATGCGATATCCATTAACGCCAGCATTCGATTAAGTTTTGATATCCATCCAGGAAAAAACCATAATGCACAACATATTCCTTATGCCCATAGCAGACAACCGACTCAAACCGTGGCCGACACCATCGAGAACTCTCCGAGACCCGCCCCCACATAACTAAGACATCAGGACCGAATCTACACAACTCAACTGAGTCACACAAACCATCCAACGTAAGAGTACTTCCATAAACACCGGTAGAGAATTACCACCCAAAACGGACCAATTACTTCCATTGCTATGCTGACCCAACACCACCGAGCTGCCCCATTTCTTCGGATACACCTCGACTTCCCTCTGGGGTAACACTTCTTCCTGTCGATATACAATGATCCCAAAACTAAAGCTCAATACAGGAAATCCTAGCACGAACCACGTAGCCCAAAAGCTCATAAACCACCGTATTTCCTCTGAAGCACCCCATAATACCGCAACCGAGATGCCCACACTGAAAAAACCTTCTGTGAATCTGAAATTGCTTCTCTGACCCTTCCAATACTGAAATATAGATTCATTAACGATACAGGAATATCGCAAGTCCCAGCATTATCCCATTCAAATCTTAGATCCTAATCATATACAAATTTCGGGGAACCTTTCAATACCACATATATACATCTCAAGCCAAAACTGATATAACACATGACCCTGCAATTTGATCGTCGGTAGTTCACTCTCCCACTTGGCATGAAGCCATAGGACACAACATCTGATGATCCACAATGCTAACCCTAATATATTGTACAACACCAAATCATGAGATACCTCAAATCATCTACTAAGTGCATGTCCATCCTCATGACCGTCGAACATGCTTCTTCCAGTGCCTTGAATGATAATATGTACCTTTCACTGAGTAGAATTCCCATAAGAACCACATAGTTTCCAATACCACCCACTATCCTCAAATCATCATCCACCTCATGACCCTTCCACGATCGCGGTGATTAGGCAACCAATTAAATATTCCCAAGTTCGTACTTATCAACCAGATGCCAGAACCCCCTGCAGCCCTACGTGAACAACGGAATGATTCACTTAATACCTCCGCATCCTCAGTCTGGATGACACGTTGAGACAATGTTTGATCATCCCTGACTCCATCGTATCCCATCCACAACATCACAAACCGTCGGTGCATAACTAATACTGAGTGCACAATGTCATACATAAGTGGAAGCAAATGAATATATATATATATATATATATATATATATATATATATATATATATATATGCTACAAGCTGAATTAATGTCACACGATAATGAATGAAAGAAGTGGAATTTCCTAATAGTTTCGTCGCCTCTCGAGGATAAGTACAGACGTCTCCGTACCGATCCGCAAGACTCTACTAAACCTGTTATGACTCATAGCACCTACGAACACTCTGATACCAACAGGTCACGACCCCAATTTCCTTATGTAGGAAGTCGTGATGGCACCTAGTCTCTAAGATTGGGTAATCCTAACACTTACTAAATCAAATGACAGAATTTAACCAAAATAACTATCGAACATAAACCATAATCTGCTATAATAAGCCAACAACCTCGAGTACAATACAATATCCCAAAATCGGTAGTATAGGTCATAAGCTCTATTGAGTTCACTAAAAATTTTTTGAGTACAACTATTCCAAAATAGAAATAAACTGTACAAAATAAAATATCAGAAGGTGACTCCAAAGCCTGCAAATGCGATGGCAAGTATACCTTGAGTCTCCACAATAATGTCTGATCAACTAGCTAATGATACACAAACTTTGAAGTACCTGGATCTGTACAAAAATATGCAAAAAGCATAGCATGAGTACACCACACCAGTACCTAGTAAGTATCAAGACTAACCTCGGTGGAGTAGTAGTGAGGGACAGTCAAGACACCTACTATAACGACCTGATCGGTCATTTTGAGCTCTAGCGCGTTGTTCGGTAGTTTGAAGCCATGAGAAGCTTTACTTCAGGTATTATGACTTGTACGTGTGGTTGGAATTGAATTTCGGTGAGTTCGGAGTTAATTTGGAAAGAAAATTCTCATTTCGGAAGCTTTAAATTAGAAAGATTGACTAAGGTGTAATTTTTGAGTAAACGACCTCGGAATCGGGATTTGATGGTTCCAATAGGTTCGTATGATGATTTCGGACTTGGGCATATGTTCAGATCGGGTTTTGGATGACCCGGAGGCGTTTCAGCGCCTAATAGTAAAAGTTGGCTCTTTGAAGGTTTTTTGAAGTTCTTTAAATTTGGTTTGGAATAGGTTTTGGTGTAATCGAGGTCCAAATAGGATTCTGAGACCAGGAATAGTTCCTTAATGTTATTTAAGACTTGCATGCAAAATTTGATTCCATTCCGGTTGATTTAATAGAAATCGAACGCGCTGAAGTATTTTAGAAGTTTTTGAGTTCATGAGTTAATCCATACGTTTTGGCATCCGATTCGTGGTTTTTGATGTTATTTCAGTGTTTCGATCACTCGAGCGAGTTTTTATGATGTTATTAGACTTGTGTGGGTGTTTGGTGTGGAGCCTCGAGGGCTCGGGTGAGTTTCAGACATTCCGGAGGATGAGAAAAACTTTAGTTTTTCTGGTGTTTCTTGGCAGCTGTTGCAGGTCTCGCAAATGCGAGAATTTGTTCACATTTGCGAGGAAGTCTCCGCAATTGCGAAGAAGCCTGAGCTGAGCAGTGTTCGCATTTGTGACACTTTGGTCGCATTTGCGACCTTGGCAGTGGGAGCCCAGGTTTGCATTTGCGATGAGTTTGTCGCATTTGCGATCTTATCATTTGCGAACCAGGTGTCGCAAATACGACATCGGAGACCTGTGCACAACTTTATTAAATGCGAGACTTAAGCCATTTAGCTCATTTCTTTCATCACTTGGGCGATTTTTGGAGCTCTTGGAATAGAGTTTTCACCTAGCACTTTGAGGTAAGTAATTTTTACATAACATGAGTTAAATACATAGATTAGGGGTAGATTAACATGTAAACATTGGTAAAATCAAGGGTTTAGAAGAAAAACTTAGGGTTTTGATAAAATTGGGATTAACCCACGAAAATGATTATGGAATTAGATAAAAATTATATATTTGAGTTCATGAGTTTATGGGTAACAATTTTCTTCAAATATTTTCGGAATCCGGGCACATGGGCCCGGGTGTGAAATTTAGGAATTCTTCAATTTGGGTTGGAAAAATCACTTTAATAGTTGGGATGTGAACTCTTGAGCATGTATTGACTATTTTATATAATATTTGACTAGCTTCGGGTCGTTTGGCATCGAGCTGAGGATTTAAAGCACAATTTTGGATCGAAAAGTAAGCTTTGAGATGAGGTAAGTCTCATGTCTAACTCTGTGAAGGGGAAACTACCCCTAGGTGGTATATTTAATATGTGAAGCTTGTTGCGGGGACTACGTATGCACGAGGTGACAAGAGTCCGTACGTAGTTAGATCCATGTATTGTCCGGGTAGACTTAGGTTCACCCCATGTTGTACTTATACTATAGGGATTGTCCTTGCTCGTTTAATTATTTTATTTCACATTACAACTTGAGACTAGACTTGCTATTGTAGAGTGATAGACTTGCTATTGTAGAAATTTGATAAGTCTCATGATTAGCCGCGGAATAATTGTGTTCCTCTTACGAATTTCTCCCGCGCTATGCGTTTTCATCGAAAGGTTTTCCTAAAAAATTATATCTCACACATTTATTCTTGAGTGGGGTCAAGGACCCATTAAAGCTTCTATTCTAATGGGATCGAGCCGTTCGCCTAGGCAGGATTTATGTACCACACTCTTATGGGAGCGGGCCGTTCTCCCTGGCAGTTTAATATATGCATCTATGGTTCGTGTCGGTTAGCCCTCGGCAGTGCACAATTTAATATTTATGTTGGATCGGTCCGTACGCCTCGGCATTTTTATAAAATTGTCCTCATGGAATCGTGCGTAATATTTGACAAGAATTCAATGTATCTATGAGTCTTCCTGATTTGAATTTTGACGATCTATCTAGTGAGATCCATTATATATATATATATATATATATATATATATATATATATATATATATATATATATATATATATATATATATATATATATATATATATATATATCACTCTGGTTGAGGAGGTAATTTCTAATTGAGAGCTTGAGCCCATTGTAGAGAGGAGGATTGTATCACGTATTTGCACTTGTTTATTTCGTTTGTTTACTTCTTATTATAACTGCCTTATTGGACCACTACTAAGTGTCGATGTCGACCCCTCGTCACTAGTTTATCTAGGGTTAGGCTAGATACTTACTGTGTACACATTGATTTACGTACTCATGCTATACTTGCTACACATTTTTTGTGCAGGTACATATATGTCGGGTGGTCTTTTGGGCACAGAGGCACGGCTATTGCAGAGACTTATCGTGAGCTACATTTCATGTTGCGATACGAAGCCTGCAGAGTCTCCATCAGAGTTATTTATACCCTCCTGTCTAATTTATATTTCAGACAGATATTTCATTTTATTATATTTCCTAGTTGAGGCTCATGCACTTGTAACACCGAATTTTGGGGGTGTTTACGGGTTGTTCATTATTGTAGTTGTGAAATTATTATCATTTACCCTTTAAGTTCTATTTCTCACTAATTAATGATAAAAAATATGATTTCAAAATACTAAAATGAGTAATTAAGTTAATCATACAATGTTGGCTTGTCTGACGGCGGTGTTAGGCGCCATCGCGACCTTTAGTGAATTTTGGGTCATGACAGCATGGTATCAGAGCACTAGGTTCACTTAGGTCTCACGAGTCATGATCACATGTAGTATATTCTTGCGGATAGGTACGGAGACGTCTGTACTTATCTTCGATAGGCTATAGGGCTGTTAGGAGCACTTCCCTTCTTAATTCCTCATCGTGCGACTTGATTCCTTTGAGGCTTATGCCTTCATTTCTTTCCTATTCAATCTTATGCGACGTGAAGCACTTGTTATCAATTGGGGATCGAGAAACTGTGATGGTACAACTGAGGTGGTGCAGGATGTTTTTCCCTACGTATTCGATTGGGTTAATGTCATTGCCTTGCGGAAGGATGTTCTGTCATTTCAGCTCAGTAGCTTTATTTCTGACGGTCTTAAGGCTATGCATAGATTGCTATGATGTTCATGAGTTGTTATCACACAGTATTGATGTAATTGTAGGATGCTTGTCTATGTGTCGGGGCAGTGAGCGACTTGAAAGGAGGTTTTTCTCAGTGCATGATTCAGAGGTTCAGTTTTTTTATTTCCAACGGAGGAAAGGCAATCAGACTATGAGTGTTCACGTTTGGGTTGATGGGGTAATGAGACTTGGTATTTCCGAGCGTGGTGGAATTTTTATCTGTGATGTGGTGTCGTTGTCATTGATGAATGTGGTAAGTTTGCCGGTGTTATGGTTTTCTTCAATTCGCCTTTGGGGCAGGGTATTGGGAAATGGTGCAGGGGAAGCGGCTGTCAGAGATCGTGATGTGTAGTGGTTCAGAATCGAATCAGTGTTCCTAATGTTGATGGCTCAAGGAAGATGATCTTCGAGGAGGTTTAAAGTTGGTAGCGATCTAGTGATCCAATTGCAACAGAGATGGATTTTGATTTTAGGCAATAATTGGGCAGCGAAGGATGAGGAAGGACATGGCGGAAGGGAGTCTCGCAGTTGTTGAATTACAAGTAGGTTAAGTATGAAATGCAGGAGTCGGGAAGTTGCCTAAAGGAGAGGGTTTAACCAAAGTGGGAGAGTAGCTGAGTATCATATGGGTTCTGTGGTAGGATAGCTACATGCCTTGGGGAAAGTTTAGAGTGATTTGGGATTTATGGTGGACAGTGACTAGGTCTACGGACTAATTTAGAATATTGGCTACTATACTGAGGAAGATTGGATACGACAGGAAGGAGTTGCTTGATATGAAGAGGGATGCAACATGACTTCAGAGTAGAATGTATTGTCGCACTTGTAGTTGATGTCAATGGGGAGTGAACGGACTTGCACAGCTGGTGGAGGAGCATGGGCTAAGAATGGTTTATTGATTCCGTAGTAATTGTACCCAGAGCAGCGTCATTAGAAGATGTCGGCATAGAAATGTCTACATGTGGGTTATCTTCTCAGAGCAAGTTAGCGGTTGCATGGTGTTGACGAAGCTTCTACGAAGAATTCTACTGGCTATCCGGTAAGAGATTGAATATGTGAATATGGCTATTGATTTAGAGTGTTCATAAAATGTGTAACAGAAAGATTTCGAGAGGTTTGGCGGGTCAGTTGTGCGAGGTCATAACAATGAGGAAGAAGGAATCTCGATGGGTTCCGGGGTTACATAATTATAGCTTCAAGCTAAGTGGGAGAGCCCCACCTTCTACGATTGGATTGCATGGTTGTCTACATGGGAGGTTTCTGGTTAGAGGCATATTGGTGGGCTATTACGACTAAAGAAAGAAAACATCAATGGTAGTTTGAGCAAAGGAATTGAGGAATGTGTGCCATATTTGGCCTAATCGATTCATGTTCAGGCTTAGGGAAGACTCAGAATTTATGCTTCGTGTAGATGTGATGTACGAGGAAAGTGATTCAGCCGGCTGCTTCTTTGAGAGAGTGATTCATGTGCCAGCAGAGCCTTACAGTTGATTATTGTAACGAGCCGACCTGTCGTTTCGAGAGTTATAGCCATGTTTCCCCCATTTCTATTTATTTGTGTGTTGTTCAGCTGTGTTGAGTTGTTTTGAATTGGTAGTTTGGGTTCGGAGTAGTTTTGGAGTGAAATGAGACACTTAGACTCTCAGTTAGAAAAAGTCAACCGAAAGTTGACCTATGAGTAAACAAATTCGGATTGGGATTTTTATGATTCGGTTAGCTTCATTGGGTGATTTTAGACTTAGGAGTATGTCCAGAATATAATTTGGAGGTCTGTGGTAGAATTAGGCTTGAATTGACGAAAGTTAGAAAGTTCATTTAGTTTGATTTGAGGTGCTTTTTGTTGTATGCATGATTTGAGGCCTTGAGTTGGTCTGTGTTATGTTATGGGACTTGTTAGTATGTTCGTACGGGGTCCCAAGAAGCTCGGGTGAGTTTCGGATAGGTTTGGGCTGCGTTGTGCTCGTTTTTCTTAGGTTTCGACGTCGTTTCTTCTAGCATAAATGGTACCATATTAAGCAAATGAGCTTCGATTTCTGTTTTGATTGAAGCATTAGATCCATATCGTAATTACGGAGCCATAGCAAAATGAATCGTCGAATTTGGGCATCGTATGAGGAATATATGGTCATTTTACAAAGAAAATTAGGTTGCGAGATTCTTCATTTTAATTACAAAATTGCCACTCCGTTCGTATTTAAAAATCTGCACTATTTGCAAATATTGAAACCAACATATTTCCTTCATTATAAGGTCAAATTTAGTGATTCAAAAGCCTAACTTAACTAGAATTTCACAAGGAATCCATTAGATTCATAAAAGGTAAGTTTTGGGATCGTTTATTATGAGAAACGAGATAGAATAACTGGCAAAAAAATATATAAAATAAGGGTTTGTTCATTCGGTCATATTTTGAGTTGGGGAGCTCGGATTGGGGGCGATTTTGGAGGAAATTTTCACCATAGAGATTGGGATAAGTGTTCTATACTCAGTTTAGATTATATTTAATGAATCCATCTTCGTTTTTGGGATTTGATTGATGATTTGAAAGTGAAATGGAGGGAGTTAGGGCTTGAGTTTTGGAGAGTTTTAGGTAGGGATTTGAGGGACCAAACGGAGTCCGATTTTGGTAAATTTTATATGGTTAGACTCGGGAGAGGACGAGGGTTTTGATTCTGCCATTGTTGACTGGTTCCAAGACATGGACCCGGGTGCCGGGTTTTGCCGGTTTCGGATTTTTAGCATATTTTGTAGTTTTTATTGTGAAATTCGATTCGTTAGCCTACGTTGATGGTATTAATATGATTATGGTTATATTTGGATCTTTTAGAGACCGAGTCCAGAGATGAGGGCACCTCGGAGTAGGAATTTACGTTGTTAAGGTAAGCAACAGTTTTAACTCTCGCTTTGAGGGTATTAACCCGGAGAATTTGATACCGTGTGACTGTTTGGAGGTGATACCCACTCTAGGTGACGAGCATGTGGGTGTATACCTCGAGGGATTAAGACTTGGTCCGTCCCGTGAGGCCTCATGGCCATCATCTGTGTTTACGTAGTTACTTGTTGTTGAACTGGACTGCCTTCATGTTAGAGATCATGCTTAGGCTTTATTCATGCTCACATTATTTGTACTCAGTCATAGAAAATATTGTACAGATTTACCTCAGTCTCTATTATTTTGCTGATTTGTGATACTTGATGTGGGCTGTGTCCCCTTATTTGTGGTGCATTGTGAGGCTGGAGAGGTACATGATTGAGTGAGGCCGAGGGCCTCATTGTGAGGATATTAATACCATAGCGCGTGAGTTGTCCGCGTAGCACGTGAGTTGACCGTGTAGGTCCAGGTATTGATACCATAGCGCGTGAGTTATCCGCGTAGCACGTGAGTTGACCGTGCGGATCCAAGTATTGATATGATGGCACGTGAGTTGTCTGTGCTTAGTGCTTGGGCTTTGGGAGCCCCTCCGAAATCTGTACACACCCCCAGTGAGTGCAGAGTGTTGAGCGTTAAGTGCTGAGTATGAGTGATGAGTGATAGAGTGACATTGCTATGAGGTTGCATTTACTTTTGCTGTTGCTGCATTTACCTGTTAATTTTCCTTGTAGTCTTACTGATTTATGAAATTACTTGTCTACTCCTATTTGTACTTAATTGTGGAAATAATAATTGGATTATTCTGCTTAGCTCTTCACTACTGCTCAGTTCCTTAGTTGTTTCTGTTACTACTGATTCAGTTGTACTCATACTACACCCTGCACTTTATGTGCAGATCCAGGTGAGTTAGAGTGCGACGATCGTTGAGTTCAGGCCGGCTGTCTGTGGAGATTGCAAGATAGCTGCTAGCGTCCGCAGGACCTTGTTACTCCTTTTGTCATTTCTTCTTTTGGACAGTTAGAAAGCTTATATATCTTAGTTCATAGTTTTAGATGCTCATGACTTAGTGACACCCCGATGTTTGGGGCTCGTTTCTGTATTTTTTTATATTATATTTAGATTTGATTTAGTTTATGAAAAATTTAAATGTTGAAATGTTTTATTAAATTCTTATAATCGGTTTAGTAGTAATATTTTGGAAAATAAGCTTGCCTTGTAACACGATAGGCGCCATCACGACCATGGTTAGATTTTGGGTCGTGACAAGTTGGTATCAGAGCTCTAGGTTACATAGGTCTCACGAGTCATGAACGGGTTTAGTAGAGTCTTGCAGATCGGTACGGAGACGTCTGTACTTATCTTCAAGAGGCTGCAGAACCCTTAGGAAAATTTCCCTTTCTTGTATTCTATCATGCGGAATTGATTCAGCTTGGAACATAACTTCTTGAATTCCTTCCACACATTCGTATGCGCACATGGGCGCTCGGTATCAATTGTGCATCGACGGCTTGTGATTCCCTGGATGAGGTGTGAGATGTGGTTTTTGTGTGTTGATGTTGGGCCAGTCTGGAGGACTCGAGGCTGGGGTTTGACTATAGCTTGAGCACTGAGGTGTTGATTGTGTGAGCGCGTGCTTGTGGTACTTTTGGGGATATTTAAGAGAGTATTCAGCGGCTTATGAGCCTTAGGGCGGTGTGGTTTTATGCTTGCGTCTCGTGTGGTAAGTCTGGGTTTAGGATTGTGGTGTTATGGTAGTGCGAAGTATCAATTTGAAGGTAATTCAGAAGGGACTCAGATAGATAGGACATCTTGGTAGTAGGTTGGATCGGTAAGGTAATGGGTATGATTAGTTCTTTGGGTGTGTATGAGGTAATGAGTTCTACAGTGTGTAGCTTGCATGATTCAGATTTTTATAAGAAATTTTGGATGAGTAAAAAAAAAATTGATTCCAAGGCTGGTGGGTTTGGTTGAATTGAGAAATTTCACTTAGGTTGTGTTATCAGATCTACATTGGATAGGGGTGGCATAGGATCACCCCCGAGTATGTGCAAGGTAAGGTTATGCGGTGGTTTGATGGTTTTGAGAACAACTCTTGGCTCGTTCGAGGACGAACGTTTGTTTAAGAGGGGGAGGGGATGTAACGACCCGACCTGTCCTTTCGAGATTTATAGCCCTGTTGACCCCATTTATGCTTATTTGTGTGTTGTTCATCTCTGTTGAGTTGTTTTGAATTGGTAGTTTGGGTTTTGAGTAGTTTTGGAGTGAAATGAGGCACTTAGACTCTTAGTTAGAAAGCTAAGTTAGAAAAAGTCAACCGGAAGTTAACCTATGAGTAAACAAATTCGGATTGGGATTTTTATGATTCGGTTAGCTTCGTTGGGTGATTTTAAACTTAGGAGTGTGTCCGGAATATAATTTGGAGGTCCGTGGTAGAATTAGACTTGAATTGGCAAAAGTTAGAAAGTTCATTTAGTTTGATTTGAGGCGCGTTTTGTTGTTTAAATATTGTTATGCATGATTTGAGGCCTTGAGTTGGTTTGTATTATGTTATGGGACTTGTTAGTATGTTCGTACAGGGTCCCGAGGAGCTCGGGTGAGTTTCGGATAGGTTTGGGCTGCGTTGTGCTCGTTTTTCTTATGTTTCGACGTCGTTTCTTCTAGCATAAATGGTACCATATTAAGCAAATGAGCTTCGATTTCTGTTTTGATTGAAGCATTCGATCCGTATCGAAATTATGGAGCCATAGCAAAAAGAATCGTCGAATTTGGGCATCGTATAAGGAATATATGGTCATTTTACAAAGAAAATTGGGTTGCTAGATTTTTGCAGTTTAATTACGCAATTGCCACTGAATTCGTATTTAAAAATCTGCACTATTTGCAAATATTAAAACCAACATATCTCCTTCATTATAAGGTCAAATTTAGTGATTCAAAAGCCTAACTTACCAAGAATTTCACAAGGAATCCATTAGAGTCATAAAAAGTGAGTTTTGGGATCGTTTGGCATGAGAAACTAGGCAGAATAACTGGCAAAAAAATTATATAAAACAAGGGTTTGTTCATTCGGTCATAGTTTGAGTTGGGGAGCTCGGATTGGGGCGATTTTGGAGGAAATTTTCACCATGGAGATTGGGGTAAATGTTCTATACTCAGTATGGTTATATTTCATGAATCCATCTTTGTTTTTGGGATTTGATTGATGATTTCAAAGTGAAATTGAGGGAGTTAGGGCTTGAGTTTTGGAGAGTTTTAGGTAGGGATTTGAGGTATCCAACGGAGTCCGATTTTGATAAATTTTATATGGTTAGACTCGGGATAGGACGAGGGTTTTGATTCTGCCATTGTTGACTGGTTCCGAGATATGGGCCCGAGGGTCGGGTTTTGGCCGGTTTCAAACTTTTGGCATATTTTGTAATTTTTATTGTGGAATTCGATTCGTTAGCCTATGTTGATGGTATTAATATGATTATGGTTAGATTTGGAGCTTTTGAAGATCGAGTTCAGAGATGAGGGCATCCCGGAGTAGGATTTTACGTTGTTAAGGTAAGTAACAGTTTTAACTCTGGCTTTGAGGGTATTAACCCGGAGAATTTGATATCGTGTGACTGTTTGGAGGTGATACCCATGCTATGTGACGGGCGTATGGGTGTATATCTCGAGGGATTGAGACTTGGTCTGTCCCATGAGGCCTCATGGCCATCATCTGTGTTTACGTAGTTACTTGTTGTTGAACTGGTCTGCCTTCATGTTAGAGATCATGCTTACATTATTTGTACTCAGTCATAGAAATTATTGTACATGTTTACCTCAGTCTCTATTATTTTGCTGATATGTTATGATACTTGATGTGGGATATGTCCCCTTATTTGTGGTGCATTGTGAGGCTGGAGAGGTAAAAGATTGAGTGAGGCCGAGGGCCTCGTTGTGAGGATATTAATGCCATAGCACGTGAGTTGTCCGCGTAGCACGTGAGTTGACCGTGCGGGTCCAGGTATTGATACCATAGCGCGTGAGTTGTCCGCGTAGCGCGTGAGTTGTCCGTGTAGCACGCGAGTTGACCGTGCAGATCCAGGTATTGATATGATGGCACGTGAGTTGTCCGTGCTTAGCGCTTGGGCTTTGGGAGCCCCTCCGGGGTTTGTACACACCCCCAGTGAGCGCAGAGTGTTGAGCGTTAGTGCTGAGTGCGAGTGCTGAGTAATGGAGTGACATTGCTGTGAGGTTGCATTTACTTTTGTTGTTGCTGCATTTACCTGTTAATTTTCCTTGTAGTCTTACTGATTTATGAAATTACCTGTCTACTCCTATTTGTACTTAATTGTGGAAATAATAATTGGATTATTCTGCTTAGCTCGTCACTACTGCTCAGCTCCTTTGTTATTTCTGTTACTACTGAGTCGGTTATACTCATACTACACCCTGCACTTTATGTGCAGATCCAGGTGAGTTAGAGTGCGGCGATCGTTTAGTTCAGGCATGCTATCTGTGGAAATTGCAAGGTAGCTGCTAGCGTCCGCATGACCTTGTTACTCCTTTTGTCATTTCTTATTTTGGACAGTTAGACAACTTATTTATCTTAGTTCATAGTTTTAGATGCTCATGACTTAGTGACACCCCGATGTTTGGGGCTCGTTTCCATAGTTTTCTATATTATATTTAGAGTTGATTTAGTTTATGAAAAATTTAAATGTTGAAATGTTTTATTAAATTCTTATAATCGGTTTAGTAGTAATATTTTGGGAAATAGGCTTGCCTTGTAACACGATAGGCGCCATCACAACCATGGTTATATTTTGGGTAGTGACAATTATAATCGATACCAAGTCGGAGTGGGTAACTCTCAGCAACGGTCCTAGTGGATTCAAAACGTTAAAGTGCGGTGTCTAAGGATTTTGAGTCTGTTGTATGGTTAAGTACCGAGCTTTTGCAGTGGATTAGGAAAAGGGGCTTGGAGTGTTGTATGTTATCTTCGATCTACGGTGTAGCATTGGAGGAATGGAAGAAAATAACTTTGGATTCATAGAGGAATTATCAGAATGGGTGTACTAGTTGGCGATGCTATTGTGTGCTTTAGGAGAATATGAGATGGTTCATGGGTATCGAGATGATATGGTCTTGTGGATTAGGTCACTGAGGATGAGTGTTGTTGGGTTTTGTTACGTTAACGAATGGAGCTATTATTATTATCCCTAAGGCAAGTTAAGAATAAATTAGAAGAAGTTGGTTCGGTTAGCAATGGTTGAATCATCATGATGGTGGCAATGATCAGTTCCTTCAGCGTGTTAAGTTATACAGGTGATTGGTGGCGGTACGTGTGAGGCTTGACGGCCGCCATAAATTGGTTTATTTGGAGGCATTCAATTATTAAGGCATGTTATGTATAGATGGATCCCGGAAGAGTTATGGTGGTTTAGACCACAACTTGATGTTTGTATTTTCCGCGGTTTGAGAATTCGGTCGCGTATTGCAATAGTTTTCTAGAAATAAGTTAAGTGAAAGGTTTCTATATGATGGGTTGATTATTCTATTAGTGGTTCAGGAGTTATGAAGGAATTCTCGTACCCGCGCGTATTGGCATAATAGGCACAGTGAATGGTATAGGAATTGGAAACTGAGGATCAAGGTTGCGGTTCGGTGTTGACAAGAATGTCACGAGCTCGGATGAGCAGGAAAGAATTAGATGTTTATAGTAAGCTGGTATTCTCCTTAGCATCACCTGAGGTCGGTGTCATATGGAAGAGGTTTTGTGTATTGACTTGCGGATTTTTGATTCACTTTACAGAATTAGAACGGTTAGCGGTATGGATATGCGAACTTTGCTACCTGAGCGGAATGGTCGTGGGAGCATGCCCCACAGGGATATTTGTATAAGTGTGACATGTCAGTCACTTGATTGTTAAAGATTGAAACCAAATATGGAAGTCATGGTAATATTGCAAGTGCGAGAGTTTACGCCTGAGAGGCATTCTATTCCTTGGGTTGTGGACCGTGTGAGTTTATTCCGAATGTGACGGATGTTCTTATGTGTCGTGAATAGGTCATTGTGGATCCTTGAAAAGTTATTAGCCCAGTACGGTACGATCAGAATCGGCTTGAGGTCCGTGGATGGATCTAAATGTGAATGTGTTCATTTCAACGTAGCGTTGCTTACGGAGGAGTCTTCTAGCCTTGGATGTTATTTCCTTCGTCAGCCATTCCGTGTAATCTCTATTGTGCCATGTGGGTTATGAGACGGTTTGATTATTCACACATGTATTGAGATCACATGAAGTTCGTGGTGTTGTGAGAGCAGGATGGCTCTCGAGATGCAGGTCATTTATTGCACCTTAGTTGTGCTTGGGTTTCGTAGCATACAACACTATCCGTCTCCCCAGGGTTGTGTTTCTGCACTTGGCGTGCTTGTGGTCGATATTCGGGTAATTCATAGGTATTAGCATTATGGTTTGATGGGTATTTCCTTACTTATTGTTATGTGTGGATTGGGTGGCACGCCGCCATAGATATGTTGTTTGAATCGGGTTGCACGCCGTAACGGTATCACGTATGGATCGGGTTGCACGCCGCAACAGTGTGATGTTGAGCACAGTTCCCTATATCTATTCATGTGTGTTTTGTTCTGCATTTTCTAAGAAAGGTTCGTGACATTTTTTCAGTTGTTAAATTAGTTACACGGGTTGAGTAGTTCCTTCCAGGGTTCGACTTCCTTATGTATCATATTCAAGTTGTGGCTTGCTGGCGCATTGATGGCGTCATATGAGATCTTATATAGTGTTTGTAGTGGCTTATTACCTGAGCGGCTTGTACTTAGAGAGACGAGGTTATTGGACCTGGGATCAGTGCGATCGGAGTTAGGAAGGGTATATTAAAGGGCAAATATTGTTATTCAGTTCAGAATGAGGTAATGATTCTTGTCAGGAGGAGAGACTCAATGATTTGTTGACCCGGCGGTTGGTTATGAATTTTTGCACATCTCTTCCATCGTGGCAGTATTGCAAGAGTTGGAACAAGACTTATATATATTTTGAAGTGTGTTGTGGGAATCAGATTTATGGAATTGTGGCTATTGTTGTCAGAGGATGTTATTATGGTCATGTGAATTATGCGGTGCATGGTGTGAATTCAGAACAGGTATGCAATCATATTTTGGTACAACGAGTAATGGCTGATACAATGTTCGTATGTTGGAAACAAGCCTGGTAGAGAATTTCGGATGTTGGAATTTGACTCTAAGGCTTATTTGAATAAAAAAAGGGAGAATCTTCGGACTGGCTTAAGCTAATGTGCTCAACTGGGTTGTGGTAGCATGGGTAGGTGCACGAGGTGTTGACCAATGATTTCGGCAAATTTCGGAGCAATTCTTAGCATGTTAGAGGACAAACGTATATTTAAGTGGGAGAGAATGTAACGACCCGACCGATCGTTTTGAGCTCTAGCACGTCGTTCGGCGGTTTGAGGCCATGAGCAGCCTCACTTCAGGTATTATGACATGTACGTGTAGTCGGAATTGAATTTCGGGGAGTTCAGAGTTAAGTTGGAAAGATTAACTAAGGTGTGATTTTTGAGTAAACGACCTCGAAATCGGGATTTGACAGTTCCAATAGGTTCATATGATAATTTCGGACTTGGGTGTATGTTCGGATCGGGTTTCGGATGACCCGTAATCGTTTCGGCGCCTAATAGTGAAAGTTGGCTCTTTGAAGTTTTTTTTGAAGTTCTTTAAATTTGGTTTGGAACAGGTTTTGGTGTTATCGAGGTCCAAATAGGATTCTGAGATTAGGAATAGTTCCGTAATATCATTTAAGACTTGCACACAAAATTTGGCGTCATTCCGAGTTGATTTGATAGGAATCGGACGCGCGGAAGTATTTTAGAAGTTTTTGAGTTCATGAGTTAATCCATGCGTTTTGGCGTCCGATTCGTGGTTTTTGATGTTATTTCAGTATTTCGATCGCTCGAGCGAGTTTGTATGATGTTATTAGACTTGCGTGGGTGTTTGGTGTGGAGCCCCGAGTTCTCGGGTAAGTTTCAGGCGTTTGGGATGATGAGAAAAACTTCAGTTTTTCTGGTGTTTCTTGGCAACTGTTGCAGGTCTCGCAAATATGAGAATTTGTTCGCATTTGCGAACCTCGCATTTTCGAGGAAGGTTTCGCAATTGCGAAGAAGCCTGAGCTGGGCAGTTTTCACATTTGCGACCTTGGCAGTGGGAGCCCAGGTTCACATTTGCGATAAGGTTGTCGCATTTGCGACATCTGAGGCCTGTGCACAGCTTTATTAAATGCGGGACTTAGGCCATTTAGCTCATTTCTTTCATCTCTTGGGCGATATTTGGAGCTCTTGGAAGAGGGTTTTCACCTAGCACTTTGAGGTAAGTAATTTCTGCACAACATGAGTTAAATACATAGATTAGGGGTTAACATGTAAAAATTGGTGAAATCAAGGGTTTAGATGAAAAACCTAGGGTTTTGATAAAAATGGGATTAACCCACGAATATGATTACAGAATTAGATAAAAATCATATATTTGAGTTCATGAGGTTATGGATAACAATTTTCTTCAAAAATTTTCGGAATCCGGGCACATGGGCCCGGGGGTAAATTTTAGGAATTCTTCAATTTGGGTTGGAAAAATCACTTTAATAGTTGGGATGTGAACTCTTGAGCATGTATTGACTATTTTATATAACATTTGACTAGCTTCGGGTCGTTTGGCACCGAGTTGAGGATTTAAAGCATAATTTTGGACCGGAAAGTAAGCTTTGAGATGAGGTAAGTCTCCTGTCTAACTCTATGAGGGGGAAACTACCCCTAGGTGATATATTTATATATGAAACTTGTTGCGGGGACTACGTACGCACGAGGTGACGAGAGTCCATACATAGTTAGATCCATGTATTGTCCGGGTAGACTTAGGTTCACCCCATGTTGTACTTGTACTATAGGGATTATCCTTGCTCGTTTAATTCTTTTATTTCGCATTACAACTTGAGACTAGACGTGCGTAGAGTGATAGACTTGCTAATGTAGATATTTGACGAGTTTCATGATTAGCCGCAAAATAATTGTGTTCCTCTTACGTATTTCTCTATCGAAAGGTTTTCGTCAAACATTATAACTCACACATTTATTCGTGAGTGGGGTCAAGGAACCGTTAAGCTTCTATTCTAATGGGATCGAGCCGTTCGCCTCGGCAGGATTTATGTACCACACTATCATGAGAGCGGTCTGTTCGCCTCGGCAGTTTAATAGATGCATCTATAGTTCTTGCCGTTCGACCCTCGGCAGTGCACGGTTTAATTTTTATATTGGATCGGGCCATGCACCTCGGCATTTCTATAAAATTATCCTTATGGAATCGTGCGTAATATTTGACAAGAAGTCAGTGTATCTATAAGTCTTCCTGATTCGAATTTTGCTCACCTATCTGGTGAGGTCCATTATATATATATATACTCCGGTTGATGAGGTAATTGCAAATTGAGAGCTTGAGCCCATTGTAGAGAGGAGGATTGTATCACGTATTTACACTTGTTTATTTCGTTTGTTTTCTCTGCTCCATATCTGTTCACTTCTTATTATAACTGTTTTATTGGACCACTAGTAAGTGTCTATGTCGACCCCTCATCACTCCTTTCTCTGGGGTTAGGCTAGATACTTACTGGGTACGCATTGATTTACGTAGTCATGCTACACTTGCTGCACATTTTTGTGCATATACATATATGTCGGGTGGTCTTTTGGGCGCAGAGGCACGGCTATTACGGAGACTTACCATGAGCTGCATTTTATGTTGCGATCCACAGCCTGCAGAGTCTCCATCAGAGTTATTTATATCCTCCTGTCTAATTTGTATTCCAAACAGATGTTGTATTTTATTATATTTTCTAGTTAAGCCTCATGTACTTGTGACACCGGGTTTTGGGGGTGCTTACGAGTTGTTCATTATTGTAGTTATGAAATTATTATCATTTACCCTGTAAGTTCTATTTCTCACTAATTAATGATAAAAACTATGATTTCAAAATACTAAAATGAGTAATTAAGTTAATCATTCAATGTTGGCTTGCCTGACGGCGGTGTTAGGCGCCATCACGACCTTTAGTGGATTTTGGGTCGTGACACCTACTAGACATAACAACATGTACGAGTATAAATATGAAACTAACAAGTAAAAATACCAATATAGAGCTAAGCATGGTAAATGACAATAATAATTGCAACAAAAAACTAGAAGCAATAATTATCAACAAGGAACAAACTGGTAATAATACCGTAGGGTAAGCCGAATACAGTTTAAGCACGGTGAAACCAAGTAAGAAAAATAAGTAATAACTCAATAAGAACAACTGCTTCATACAAGATCTACTCAAGAGTTTCCCCCAGGTACCACACCTCATAATTTTAATTCACGGGTCCCAATTCACTTGGCATCTTGTGCCCACATTACAATTCACAATCGCACGGACAACTCACGTGCTGCACGGACAACTCAAGTGCCAATACCATTAACACATCATATCTGCACGGACAACTCACGTGCTAAGGGAGTGACAATATCTCATAACCGCACGGACGACTCACGTGCCAATAGTACAACTCTCGCATAGAAGGCAACAAACGAGAATACATGTAAATGGTCAATAAGCGTCAGAATTCATCTTCTTTAATTGATATGAGTGATTAATTATTTGTATGCTTGTACAAGTGTTCTACCATAACTCAAGTCAACACGTAAAAGCAAAGACGACGAATGGTACATAGGAAACAACACTACAAAACGTAAAATACATAACTCACATAAGGTAGGTACACCACTACACAAATATCATCAATAACAATGCCCCCAGGCCATAGATAGTATGAAAATGTAATACGGATATGTAATGGAAAAATGAAGAAACTGCTGAGACAAAACCAAGATAATAGCATGAACTAGTACCGGAAAATCAACAATGAAAATAGCAAAAAAGAAGAAACAAAAGGGCTACAATGATCATGAACAAACAACAACTGCTAGAACAATAAAGAATGAAGCAACAAAAAATATTCCCACCAAAACACTTTGCAACAAGAAATAAACAGCAAGAATCACAACGATGTACCACCTCGTGTATAATGAAATCAAACCGAGGTACCGCCTCGTATAATCAAGAATCACAACCGAGGTACCGCCTCGTATTCATATTTATCAATTTCAATCACAATCTTTCCTTATACCGCCGCGTGAGCCTTACATTTGAAATAGGTTTGGAAAACAGTTTTTCCGAAATAGGTACACCCATTTTAACCCACCTTATGATGTCGCGTGGCTTCACGTAGTTCCCCTACAAGCAACACACACATAAGTCTCGACTTATAGTGCCGCATGCACATCAACCCCAAGCCTTATATCGCCGCATGTGCGTCAATATCATATCTCAATAACAATTCGCACCACAAGTGCCCATATATCACAACTTGCCAACAACAACAATATCAATGTTTCCACAATAATAGCTCATGGCTCCATCACAACGTATACACAAGAATATCAATAACAACAATGGATGAAAAATGCTCAATAAGATAGATGTTTCAACAATAACCAACATCACCTCAACGTATTAACGACTTTCACAACTTCAACACCAAATAACTAAATAATGAGAGGAATAATGTATAACCACATTACTAGATAATACTAACTCACAATAAAAGAAATAATATTCAACAATGAGTCTTAAATAATGGAATTCAACAAGTAAAGGGATAACATGAACAATTACTTCAAGTAACAAAAATCAATAAGGAAAGAGATAACACGAACAATAACTTCAAACAATGATAATTAACAATGAAGGGATAACAATAACTTCGATTAAGGTTAAGCAATTACGAAAGAGATAACAATAATTTTAATTAAGGTTAAGTAATTACGGAGAGATGGCATGGAAATTAAAGAGGCAACAACTTCCATTAAGGCCTATAAGAGTTTATTTGAAAACAACAGGAGAACATGAATCAATCAACTTCAAATAAGACACGTAAGGTGGAATTCAGCGAATGGAGGATTTAACATGATAAGACAACTTCATTTTTAATGAACATAAGAACCTAAGAGTCTAAGCCGGTCAAATTTCCACATATAAATCGTGTACATACTCGTCACCTTGTGTACACGCCTTTCACATAGTTCAAATAGTACAAACAACTCAATTCATATGGGTTAGTTCCCCCCACATAACGTTAGGCAAGATATTTACCTCAAAAGCCCTCAATCAATACTCAAAAATAGCTTTTCCTTCACAATTCACCTCCTCTCGGCACAAATCTAACCAAAATCGACTTAATAACATCAAATAATACAAGAGAAATCAATCCCAATAATTAAAGTTACGATCTTTACACAATTGCTCAAAAGTCAATAAAAGTTAACTCGGGTCCCGCCCAATCAAAGCCCGAGTCCAATGGTAGATTCCGACTACCCACGACCCCACGAATTCATATATATGATTAGTTTCAAAATCCGAGTCCCAATAGACTCTCAAAACTCAAATTCTTATTTTTCAAAAACTTAACAAAGTTTCACAAAATTACTTTGAATCACATGATTTTGATGCTAAAATCTAAGGTATAATGATGGAATATGATTAGAAATAGATTAGAATCACTTACCAAAAGTTTGTAGATTAAAACCCTCTTCAAAATCGCCTCCTACCGAGTCTAGGGTTCAAGATATGTTAAAATAAAGCTAAGTCCCGAAGTGCTCAGCTATAGACCAGCTGCAGATGTCGTAATTGCGACCTGGGGTTCGCAAATGCGAACCCCGCAAAAGCGAGCATTTCATCGTAAAAATGAATCATGGGACTTCCTGCTAAATTTGCATTTGCAACCTAGATTATCGTAAATGTGAAGACAACTGCCATCGCAAAAGCGGCACACATCTTCGCAAAAGCGGACAACAAACAGTCGCAAATGTGAGGGATTTCTTCGCAAATGCGAACTCTTCCTCAGCAACACAGAATCGCAAAAGCGACTAGATGTACGCAAATGCGATGGTCGCATTTGTGACCTATTCATCGCAAATGCGACGACACCAGTACCAGCACACACAATTCTCAACAAAACACTCTGAAACTAATCTGGAACGCACCCGAGCCCTCGGAGCTCCAAATCAAACATCCGCACAAGTCTAAACATATAACATGAACTCGCTCGCGCAATTAAAATAACTAATTAACCTCTAGAATCACGAATCGGACGCCAAAACGTATGAAAATCACCATGAACTTCAAGAACTCCTAGAATCGCATCCAAGAGTCCAAACCATATCAAATCAATTCCAAATCACACCAAATTTTACAAAAAAGTTCCATATGACAAAACAAACCTATTCCAATTCCCAAAACCAAAATCTGAACTTGATAGCCTTAAAGTCAAACCATGGTCAAACTTAGGAAGATTCTAAACCTTTAAATTGTCAACTTCCGCCAAATGGTGCTGAAACCTTCTAGAAACATCCAAATGCAAGTCTGGGCATACGCCCAAGTCCAAAATCACCATCCGGACCTACCAGAACCATCAAATCTCCGATCCGAGGTCAAATACTCAAAAAAGTCAAACTTGGTTAATTTTTTCAACTTCGAGCTTCTCAACTGAGAGTCACCCCTTAAAATCATTTTCGAACCACTCAAAAACCAAAGCCGACCATGCACGTAAGTCATAATGCACTATGTGAAGTTACTCATGACCTCAAACTGCCGAACCGCACGCAAGTGCTTAAAATGACCAATCTATTCAATTAAAGGCATGGAAAGAGTCTAGATAATCTAAACCTGTTAAATATCACATATACGTCGTGTACCCACTCGTCGCCTTGCGTACACGCCTTTCACATAACACGAATAACACAATTAACCTAAATCCGAAAGGGGGTAGTTCCCTCACACATTTCAACAATATACTTATCTCAAAGAAGCTAAATTGATACTCTAAAATGACCTTCTCGTGTGAAACAACCTCCGGACGGCTCAAATCTAGCCTAAATAACTTCATATTATAAATAAAAATCATAGGAAACAATTCCAGATAATAAAGCTTCAATCTTTAAAGAAAACTAAAAAGTCAACCTAGGGCTTGCACCTTGGAACTCGACAAAATTCACAAAATCCGAACACCCATTCCGATATGAGTCCAACCATACCAAATTATCAAATTCCAACATCAAATTGACCTTCAAATCCTCAATTTATATTTTTGAAAGTTTATACAAAAATTCTCATTTTCTCCCATTCAAATCACTAATTTAATGTTAAAAACAAAGATGGAATCACGAAATATAGTCAAATCTGGATAAAGAATGCTTACCCTAAACCAACACGTGAAAATCCCATCGAAAATCGCCCAAATCCGAGCTCTCTAACTCAAAAAGTGATAAAATATCAAAAGCCCTCGAAATAGAGTACTTATATTCTACCTAGTGATTCCTCATACGCGATCGCGGAACAATCCTCGCGATCGCGAAGAACAAATTGTTGCCTAGTGAAAATAAAGCTTCGCGTTCGCGGCACAAACCTCGCGAATGCGATGAAGAATAAACAAAGACTTCGCCAACACATATAGATAATCGCGAACAAGGTGAGTAAAAGTCCACCAGCTCTCAGCTCCACTACGCGAACGCGAACAGACATGTGCGAACACGGACAATGGACAGCTAAAGCATCGCGAACGCATGCCCACGATCACGTCCGCGAAGAACAAAATCCCTGAGCTCCCAGAACCTTTCGCGATCACATCATCATCTTCGCGATCAGGAAGAACAACAGGCACACCTGCAAAACAGTAGTCCAAAAACATAGAGAAATAGCTTGTATCCCATCCGAAACACATCCGAGGCCCCCGAGACCCTGTCGAAACATACCAACAAGTTCCATAACATAAAACGGACCTGCTCGAGGCCTCAAATCACATTAAACAATATCAAAACTACAAATCGCACCTCAAATCGAACTTAATGAACTCATGAACTTTCAACTTCTAAAACTCGTGCTGAAACATATCAAATCAACCCGGAATGAAATCAAATTTTGCACACAAGTCCCACATGACATAACAAAGCTATTTCAATTCCCGAAACCACAGTCCGAATTCGATATTATTAAAGTAAACTCCTGATCAAACTTATGAACGTTTCCAAACCTTCAGATTTCCAACTTTCGCCAAATAGTGCCGAAACCTTTTAGAAATATCCAAATGTGAATCCAGGCATACGCCCAAGTCCAAAATTACCATCCGGACCTAGCGGAATCATAAAAACTCCGATCTGAGGTCAAACACACAAGAGTCAAACTTGGTCAACTCTTCTAACTTAAAGCTTCAACAATGAAATTCATTCTTCCAAACTAATTCTGAATCACCCTAAAATCGAAACCGATGATACACACAAGTTGTAATACATTATATGGAGCTACTCATGCCCTCAAACCACCGAGTGAAGTACAAATACTCAAAACGAGCGGTCGGGTCGTTACATTTTAAGCATGTGGCTTCACACAAGAACTTAGCAATATCTTAAAAGGCCATGAACGTTTGAGTGGCAACTAGGCCACGTAGTTCAAAGATTCATTTATTAGCCACTTTTGCATGCTGCATTTATCTATGAAATTTGGAAAGGAATTTAATCCTTTTTTTCCCCAATACCTTGATGTATTTATCATCTAATTGGATAAAGGATCTGACATCTTTTTTTTTAAAGTATTCAAACACCCAAGTACACTCCTACGTGAACTCAAATTCTTATTTTATGGAAAGAATTTGTTTTGTTGTGGAGTTCATTTCAGAGACTGAAACTCGTAGTTGCACATGCCTAGAAATACCAGCGTCAAGTAACATTTTCTCCTGCGTCCCAGGTTGATAAAACACAGGCACACTCGACAGTAAACTTCTCCCGGTAAATTCAACTCAATCTTGTTTCTTTTGAATTTTATATAGTGTTCTCTTTCCCATAAAGAATCGGTTGATTCTCCTGCTTTATATGTTACCAAGTAGTTACCAAAGGAATACTCCAAGTGCGGGTTACGCTTTATTCTCTCAATTGCTGATTCTTCACAGATTGTTTTTTATTTGATTTTTGTTTTCTTCTAAAATTTTGGTGGCATTGATATTTTACACACAGTAGCCTCTAAGAATCATTTTCTCAATTGAAACAATGGAATCTTCCTTTACTAGGTTCACTTTATTTGCTGAAGCATCATAGTTTAATAACCATGACATCTTAACTTGAAAGGTCATAGAATTCATTTCTTAAGTTTAATGTAAAGTTAAGAAAATAATCCAAATGTCCGCCAATTCCACTTTTGCCTAGCTGTCTTGTATGTTGGAATTAATTTTCTTCTACAAAGAGTATCCATATCGAGAATAATCTTTCTTCTTCTTGATATAAAAAACAAAGTTTACGCTCTATCTTTTTTTAAGAAAAAAAAAATTGATAGATAGTCTCTGTAAAAAAAAACTTAAAAGTCTAATAAGAACTACAGTACATAGATACTAGAATCTTGCAAATTAGCTAGTATCATTAGCCATCCTGTTTGATCTCGTTTCTCATAAAGCTAGGCCTTTTAATCTTGATTCGTCTTTCACTTCACGGGAACCTTCTTTGTTAAAATAAGCACTTGCCCTACACATGAACGTGACATGCCCCATATGACTAAGTAATTAGTGCATGTAAAGACGACCCATTTTATCGGTGCTTCGTACAATATGTTCCAAACATTGAATGATTCTTCAGGGTTTAATTGAGTTAAAGTTAGAACGTGACATCCTTGCACTTATTCTTATAATCATTTTCTTTTCCGTTCTAACTTTCTTTCTTTCGCGTACATATCCTTGTGCTGGCCTATTTTTGCCATGCTATTTCATCGTTGCCTTTTCTTTTTATACAACCAGTACAAGATGTCAATGACTTCCTGGATTAAGAATACTAATATCTTCTTTTTCCTGTAGGCAATCCCTTCCCATCTCTTGTATTTATTTTGTTCTTTCTTTGTTGTCATTTCTTTTCAGGTTCAAAGGAGGAAACATCAGTTATTATATAAGTTCTTTGAGTTACTTTACCCCGTTTGAGGCGAATACTTTATTTTACCTTGGTCAAGGCAAAGATTTTACGATGTCTCCAGTAGAAGAATTTATAACTTCCGAGACAAAGATCATTACACCATCTAAGTTGAAGATTATACTTTGCCGGATGTGAAGACTATTACACCATCTAACTCAAAGATTTTACTTTGTCCCATGCGAAAATCATCACACTGTCTAAGCTGAAGACTTTACTTCATCCTAGGCAAAAGGCCATTACATTATCTAAGTCAAAGACTTTACTTTGTCGAGGCGAAGACCACTGCACGGTCTAAGTCAAAGACTTTATTTTATCCAAGCAAAGACCATTACACCGTCTAAGTAGAAGATTTTACATCATCCGAGGCAAAGACTATTAAACCGTCGAAGCCAAAGACTTTACAATATCCGAGGTAAAGACCATTATACCGTCTTAGCCAAAGACTCCATTTTGTCCAAGATGAAGATTATATTACCATCTAAGCTGAAGATTTTACTTTGTCCTAGGTGAAGACCAGTATATCGTCTAATCAAATACTTCACTTATAAAAGAAAGCGTCGCAACCGAAGAATAAAATAAATAATTTTTCTTCTTTATAATTATTTGAAGACCCCAAAGCTATATTGTCAGCTTCTTCACTTGAAGACTTGGTGGCTTTGAAGAGTTTAACTTGCGTACTTCTTCAAGACTTGGCAGAATTTACTTGAAGACTACGAACTTGAACACTTTATCTTGGAGGCAGTGCAAGTTTGAAGACTTTATCTTGAAGACTTGATAGATTTGAAGACTTCGATTTCAGGACATGGTAGATTTGAAGACTATAACTTTAAGACCTAGCGGGCTTGAACATTTCAAATTGATGATGTAACAGACTTGGCAAAATCAACTTGACTTAGAATTGGAGACTTCAACTTGAATATTTAGCCTCTTATTAAAGAAACTACAATCATTCCATCAAAGACCTCAATTTGACATCCTTGAGCCAGAAGTGCTCTTACTGACCTTTCATATGTTGAAATGTATAATATTAATGGTGTTCCAAGTATGGGGATTGCCAGTACTAGTGGCTTTATCAGATAGGATTTAATTCTTTCAAAAGCATTCCTACAAGATTGGTCCCATTCAAAAGAACTCATTTCTTCATGAGGTGATTGAACATTTGGCATCTTCCATCCAGATTCGAAATAAATCTTCTAAAATATGCCAACTTACCTTGTAAGCTTTAATTCATGAATATCCTTAGGCTCGGGCATGTTCAAGATAGCATCCACCTTAGCTTGATCAATTTTGATACCTCGATGTTGAACAATAAAACCAAGGAACTTTCCATAAGTAATCCCAAAGGCGCACTTCAACGGATTCATTCTGAGTTGGTATCTCCGAAGCCATTCGAATACCTCCCTCAAATCTTGTAAGTGATCATCTCTCTTCCTTGACTTTACCACCAAGTCGTCAACATAACACTCCATGATTTTGTGAAGCATGTCGTCAAAAATATTTGCATGGCACATTGATATGTAGCACCAGCATTTTTCAAAACAAAAGGCATTACCTTGTAGCAGTATATACCTTTAGAGGTTCGAAAGGCGGTAAGTTCTTCATCCTTCGGTACTATGCGAATTTGATTATATCCTAGCGAACCATCCATAAAAGACATCGCCTCATATCTAGTTGCGACATCAATCATGAGATCCGGGATGGGAAGAGGAAATTCATCCTTAGGACAAGTGTTATTTAGGTCCCCAAAGTCAACACAAACTCGAATTTGGCTATTCTTCTTTCTTACAGGGATGATGCTTGAAATCCATGTAGGATATTTACTTCACAAACAAAACCAGCCTCAAGAAGCTTGTTAACTCCGATTTCAATCAAAGGAACCAGTTCAGATCTGAAGCGATGTTGTGCTTGCTTCACGGGACGAGCACCTCATTTGACAACAAGATGATGAACAGCCATCTTGGGGTCTAAACCTGGCATCTCTTTGTAGCTGTAAGCAAATACGTCTTTAAACTCCTTAAGTAGCTCAATATATTTGCTCTCTTCATCACCGGTTAGAGAGGCACTTACATATGTGGGCCTTAGATCTTCAACAACTCCTAGATTGACTTCTTTTAGTGCATCAACCGTTGTCTTCACTCTTTATTCAAGCTAAGGTGGTGCATCTTTAGCATCTTCATCCTCTTGAGTATCACCATCATTGAAAGATATGTGATGACTTACATAAATAGCAAGGCACTTTTCCTCGACTTCCGTATAAGATGAAGCATTTTGTTCGTCATGAATGGTGATATGATATCATGACCCCACACTTTCTTCATCTTCCTCCAGTTCTTTAGTGTGGACTATAGTATGAGCCTTTGCTTTGGGGACCTCTCTACACGAAACTACAAGTTTTGTCTCTTGCCTCATTCTAGAAGGAATCAGACTTGGGCTGTCTGTGGTCAAAATCTCCTTTTTAGCGAAGATAGGTGCTCCAATTCTTCTATTAGTTCCATGATGCTTCTTTTCCTTCTTGAATGGTCCCAACCTATCAAAGACTGAGGTCCTTGGTTTCGTAAGTCGATCAAACACAGAATACTTCTCATTAAGCATCGTAGACACTTCTTTAGCAGTAATGTAGTTACAACTTGCCCTTTTAATAGAGATACGGATTGTCGGGGCTTGTTTGTAACCCAAACCTTCACGTGATTGCTTCAGTTGGTACCCTTTATCCATCATCATCCTATGAGTAGGGTTTGAAGCTTCAGGTGGGAGCTTTCCCAACTTGGATGGTTCATTGGGATCATATCCAGCTTTTGTTAACAACTTGTAGGCATTTGGGTCAAAGCCCTCGTCTGTGCGTTTTGCAGGAAGTGCTAGATTTATAAGTGAACTGTGGTTTGATGATTTGACAAACCCTTTGAGGAACTTTGTGGATGACTTAATTGCATCAATTCGCTTGAGAGGAAAGGTTAAGTCTCCTAACCCATTACCTTGTAGTTTAGAAGATGGATCTTTTGTCTTCGTTGCCTTTGGGTCATATCAAAGATAGGAGTCACTCTCTTACTTGAGGATGCCTCATTTATCTTGTTCCTATCATAAAGCACTTGATCATTTGTGTCACGACCCAATTTTTCCCTCCGTTTGGTATCGTGATGGCACCTAGTCTTAGGGACTAGGTAAGCCTAACATTAATTGAAATAACATTATTTAAATAACATCTAACAAGTTAAATAGAAATCTCTTACAATTCCTAAAACCAGTAGTACAAGTCATAAGCTCTACAGAGTGTTTGCTAGAAAAACTTCTAAATACAACTGTCCAGAAATAAGAATAAACAGTGCAAAACGAAAACTTGAAGGTGACTCTGAAGCCTGCAAACGCAGCGGCAGGTTTACCTTAAGTCTCCGCAGCAACAGTCCACACAGCTAGCTAACGAACAAATACCTGGATAAGCACAAAAAATATGTAGAAGAGTAGCATGAGCACACCACAGCGGTGCCCAGTAAGTATCAAGACTAACCTCGGTGAAGTAGTGACGAGGACTAGTCAAGACACCCACTGGTCTAATAAACTGAACAAGCATAAGTATAGGGATGACATGACATGATATCTATCTAAGGACCCCGCAATATGGCTAACGACATAGCAACTACAATAAGGAAGGAAAAACAACAAGTAACAACGGAACACCAGAATAAGTCACAGAAGAATGAACGGAAACACAATCCAAATTCAAAAAATCACGATACAGTAAAGGCAAGTAGTAACTCAGCAGCTGCAATAGTTTTCACATCAGGTCTCAGTCAACAAACCCCCAATAATTTAATCAAATCCTTCAAGTGTAAACTTTCACCCGTAAGTTTTTAAATTGAGGTCTTTAGAATATATTCCTTTCCAATAAGAAATTATTTTTGAAATATACTTCCTTCAAATAAATATCTTTCAAACATAGTTCTTTCAAGATAAAAAACTTTCAAATATAAACTTTTTCAAATAATTAGCCTTCAAACATAGTTCTTTCAAGATAAATACTTTTCAAGTATAACCCTTTCAAATAAATATCCTTCGAACATAGTTCCTTCAAGATAAATACTTTTCAAATATAAACTTTTCAAGTAATATCCTTCGAGTATAAGTCACCATGTGACACCTAAGCCTGGAAGATTAGCAGCTCCGAACACAAATATAACCACAGGGGTAATCAACCGGGATACCGTCCCGTAGTCCCGAATTAATTATGCAGTACGGGGGGGGAGGGGGGATCTCCCGGAATACGTCTGTAGTCCCAAAATAAATATGCAGTGCTGGGGGATCTCCCGGAATACGTCCGTAGTCCCAAAGTAAATATGCAAGACAGGGGGATCTCCCGGAATACGTCTGTAGTCCCAATTTAAATATGCAGTGCTGGGGGATCTCCCGGAATACGTCTGTAGTCCCAAAGTAAATATGCAGCGCAACAACAGAGATAACAACTATAACACGACAGAAACCTCGTACATCACAACAACGAGTACAAAAGCAACAATGACAGAAATGCAAAGTACGACGAGCAAATCAACACAAGAATTTAAATTAAAAGAACGGTAGAACTCATTCACAAGGAATAACCACAATAAAGAATGCTAGGCACAAGGAGAACAGCTTAACAAGGGAAAACAAAAATAAAATGTAGCAACAATTCCACAATATTCAAGTCAACAATAAGAAGCCAACACGAGTCAAATAGTTCCAAATAATCGCAAGTCAACTAAGATATAGGTTATCTAAACTCCTTTTGAGGTTGAGCAATTATGAGGAATATTCAACAATTCAAGGAAGGATAAGCAACATAAGATAATCATAACTCCAATTAAGACTAAACAATTATAGGATGAGAAAATAATGATTTCAATTAAAGATAAGAAGTTATGAAAATATAGCATGACAATAGAGGATGTAAAATCTTCAGTTAAGTCAAATAAGAGTCAGATAGGCAATAAGAGTAAATCCTGAAAATAATTAATTCCAATTAAAGCATGTAAAGGTGAGACTAGTAAATAGGAACTTAAATCATATCAAGAACAACTTCATACTCGATAAATATAAGGACCTAAGAATCCTAAAAGGCCAACTTTTCACAAATAAGTCCGAGCACGCACTCGTCACCTCGCTTACATGGACTACAATCAACATAGAAGACTCAAATCCTAAGTGAAAAATCCCCCACACAAGATTAGGCAAGATACTTACCTCGAGTCAAGCTCAATCAATCAGTAAGAATGCCCTTTCCATGAATATCCGGCTCTAAATGGCCCAACTCTAGCCAAAAGCAATTACATATCATAATTACAATCATAATAGACTCATCTAATTAATTAAATTAATATTTTAACAAAAATTCCGAAATTCGCCATAAATAGTCGACAAGGGCCCACATCTCGGAATAGGGTAAAAGTCACAAAATTCGAAAGCCTATTCAGTCACGAGTCTAACCATATCAAATTTACTAAAATCCGACACCAAATGATCCTCCAAATCCACAATTCAAACTCCCAAATCCCTAGCCTCCAACTTCGAATTTCCACCTTAAATACACACTAACTAGGTGGAAAAATACATGGGGAAGCATGATTATTGATCAAAAATAAGCACAAGGGACTTACCTCAAGAAATCTCTCAAAAACGTTCTCAAAAATCGCCCTAAACCGAGTTGCAAAGTCCAAAATGACATTAATCGCGAAGCCCTTCGGTTTTAACCACTACCCAGGTATTTCCGCACCTGCGGAGCCTAGACTCGCACCTGCGGGTGCGCTTGTGCGGAAAAATGTGTGCATCTGCGCAAATCACTTACCCCCTCTGCCTTCGCAACTACGAAAAAAAGGGCAGCACCTGCGCGTGCACGCCTGCGGAAATCCCTTCCGCTTTTGTGGACCTTGCGCACCTGCGATGACCCTAACACATCTGCGGGCATCGCAGATGCGGAATTTACCTCGCACCTGCGACCCCTGGCACTCCTCCATTTTTTTTCTTCTGCGCTTGCCTCTCTGCACGTGCGATCACGCACCTGCGTTCTCTCCACCGCAGGTGCAAAAATGACAGATGCCTAAAGACTTCAGCAGCAACGCAAATCCAACTTTTGATCCGTTAAGCACTCGAAACTCACCCGAGGCCCCCGGGACCTCAACCAAACATAACAACCAATCCTAAAACACCATACAAACTTAGTCGAGCTCACAAATCACATCAACTAACGCTAAAATAACGAATCACCCTCCAATTCAAACTTAAAAAACTTGAAACTTCAAATTCCTACAACCGATGCCGAAACCTATCAAATTAACCCGGAATGACGTCAAATTTTGTAGGCAAGTCCCAAATAACATAACGGAGTTGTTCCAACTTTCGGAATCGCATTCCGACCCCGATATCAAAAAGTCCATTTCCGGTCCAAATCTCCAAAAAATTAACTTTCGCCATTTCAAGCCTAAATCAGCTACAGACCTCAGATTCACAGTCCGGACACGCTCCTAAGTCCAAAATTACCCAACAGAGCTAACAAAAACGACAGAACTCCATTCCGGAGTTGTCTTGACATAGTTTCGACTACGGTCAAAATCCTAAGACTTAAGCTTCCGTTTTAGGGATTAAGTGTCCCAAATCACTCTGAATCATCCGGTAACTAAATTCAACCACGCATGCAGTCAATACGTATAATACAAAGCTGCTCAGGTCCTTATGCCGCCGTACGGGACTTAAATTCTCAAAACGACCGGCCGGGTCGTTACAATTTGTAACCGTAATCTTTGCCTTACCACTTGTAATATCATCCTTCTTTGCAATACTTTTGGTTGGCGTGACATCATCAACCTTAATATTCTTTGAGACATAATTCTTTAAGTAGAATTTTGCATCAGCGAAGTATGATTCAGCCTCGGTAAAGGGCTTATAATCAGTAACTATCTTCTTTTTGACCCAATCTTCACTGTACTTCAAACATTGATGGTAGGTGGATGAAACCACTTTGTTCTTGTGTATCCATGGCCTTCCTAACAAGATATTAAATGAGGTCTTTGCATCGATCACGTGCATCCATGTGCTCGAATGCATATCTCCCATATTGATTTCTAATTTGATAGCCCCTATAGCTCATTGCCGTCATTGATTGAACTCTTGAATCATCAAACAACTTTCACATATTTTATCCATCGGTATGCCAAGATCTTTGACAGTACGGATTAGGAGAATATTGACGCCAAATCCACCATCAATAAAAATTCTACTTATTCTCTGCTCACGCACAAATCCAACCATAAACAAGGGACGATTATGGTGTATTTATCCAAGTGTCCACTTCTTTCGAGAGATGCTCAATGTGTTTCTCAGACAAGGGAGGTGGTAGAAATGATGGATCTTTCTTCTTTGTCTCTTCTTCATCTACCTTATAACATGAGGCCTTGATATTTTCACAGGAAGCTTGCGTGCGTAACCAGCTTGGTAGAAATTCATCCAATGTCACTGGACGACATATCCTTTAATAGTGATTCTCCTCCATTTTTGTTTTCTTCCAATTCTTCTTTATCATTTTCTTCTCGCATCTTTTCATCATTTCCCCCTAGTCAATTGATTATTTGACTCCCTTGTAAATTTGCCTTACAGCGTCTCTACCGAGTTAGAAGAATCCAACTTTCATCATCAGTTTGACCATCACGTAATTTACTTTCCTCTTGAGCTCCTTCCTCTACGATTACTTCATTCACTATAGGGAGAAGCAATGGTTTGCTCACATCGATAGGTTCAAAGTCACCAAATTTAATCATATTTGGTGATGATGCGGTTTGGATGCCATCACATTATGTAGTTCGACAAAATTACAAAGGACGATGGGATCAAGTAAACCAAAAGTGACAAAGACGTGATTCGAAATTTCTTTCTCATCCTCGAGCAGCATTTTTCCTTCAGGGGCCAAGTCCATCACTTTCTCCTTGAAGATGAAGCATTTTTCAATAGGGTGGCTAATCAACCGATGATACTTGCAATAAGTTGGATCATTAGTTCTTCCAGCTTCGTCTGTCCACTTCATTTAAGGTAACTCAATGAGTTTCAACTCAAGGAGTTCTTCAAAAATTACTGGAACATCAGAGTCTAAGAATAGATATTCTTTTGCTTGCATTTCCTTCAGAATTAACTTCCGGCTAGCGTTATCATGTAAAGATGTTGTTTTCACACTTTGCTTATTACTCACTTTTGTAGTGACCTTCAATGATGAGGCATTAACATTCATTGATTCCTTGCTCTCAGACTTTGGCACAAATTTTCCTTCTTTCTTTATTTCTTATTTATACTTTCCTTTGCGAGGTTCATAAATCGGTGGTCCTTGATTTCCACTTGAAGACATGCTTAACTCCATATCATGAGCACGTGTAGCCAATTCTTCAAAAGACTTAGGCTTGATACCCTATAGGATGTAGCGAAGTCCCTAATGCATTCCTTGGATACACATTTCTATTTCGGAAGATTCACTAAGTTTGTCTTTGCAATCGAAACTTGCATTCCTCCATCGATTGATGAAATCAACAACCAGTTCATCCTTCTATTGACGAGTGTTTCTAAGTTCAACCATACATACAGTGCGCCTTGTACTATAAAATTAATTGAGAAATTCATGTTTAATTTGCTCCCAGCTATCGATGAAACCATCCTCGAGATCAATGTATCAATCAAAAGCATTTCCTTTTAAGAAGCAAACAAACTGCATGACAAGATAATCTCCATAGGTTCCAGCATTATTAGAAGTTTTGACGAAGTGTGTAATGACTCGGCTGGTCGTTTTGAGAGTTGTAGCCCCGTTCTCCCATTTACTACTCATTTTATGCTTATTAGTTGCTATGTGACTTACCAGGATAGTTGGTTCGGGTCTGGAGATGTTTCAGAATGAGTCGAGACACTTAATCTCAAAGTTGAAAGCTTAAGTTAAAATGGTTGATCGGATGTTCACTTTTATGTAAACGACTCCGAAATGGAGTTTTTATGGTTCTGTTAGCTCCTCTGGGTGATTTCGGACTTTGGAGTGTGTCTAGATAGAGATTTGGTGGTCTGTAGATGAATTAGACTTGAAATAGCGAAAGTTGGAAATTTAGAAGTTTGACTGAGAGTGGACTTTGTGGTTACCTGGCTCGGATTGGCATTCCAAAAGTTGGAGTAGGTTCGTGGTGTCATTTTTGACTTGTATTCAAAATTTGAGGTCAATCAGACATGATTTGATAGGTTTCGGCTTCGAAAGTAGGAGTTAGAAGTTCAAAAGTTCTTTAGGCTTGAATCGATGCGCGATTTGTGGTTTTAGCGTTATATGATGTGATTTGAAAGCTCGACTAAGTTCGTATCATGTTTTAGGACTTGTTGGTATATTTGGTTGAGGTCCCGGGGGCCTCGGGTGGAGTTCGGATGGTTAAGAGATCAAGTTTGGAAGTTGAGAGGCTATTGAAGCTCACCAGTTCTGGTGCAATCGCACCTGCGGAGTTGTGATCGCATGTGCGAGCGGGGGAAACGCAGATGCGGCCTGGAGTTGAGTGTGTAGTGTTCGCAGGTGGCCGCAGATGAGGCGAGGGAAGCGCAGAAGCGGGATTTGATTAGATTACTGTGGAGCGCGAATGCGGTAAGATTTTCGCATGTGCGAACTCGTACAGGCGCGTGGGTGGTCGCAAAAGCAGAGATAGTGGAGCCTTGGGCAACCCACAGAAGCAGAAGATTTCTCTCACCTGCGAGACCGCAGGTGCGACTAAATGAGTTGCATGTGCGAAAGTGCTGGGCAGAATATTAATTTCAAGGGTTTCATGATTTCCTTCATTTTGGACATTTTATGCTCGGGATTAGGCGATTTTTGAGAGGGATTTCGAAGGGATTCTTGAGGTAAGTCACTTGTGGTTATTTTTACTCAATAATTATGTTTCCCCATAGATTTTTCCACCTAGATTGTGTGGTTTTGAGGTGTAATTTTATAGTTTGAGGGTAGGGATTTGCAGAGCTTAAATTGGGGATTTGAGTGACGATTTGGTGTCGGATTTTGGTAAATTTGGTATGGTTGGACTCGTGATTGAATGGGTTTCCGGATTTGTGAATTTTGTTGTATTCTGAGATGCTGGCCTGGGGTGACTTTTTGGGGCGATTTTCCAATTCTTTTCTAAAATTATTATTCTATTTTTAAACTAGTTTTCTATAGTTGTATTTATAGTATGAAATTATTTTGGGTAGATTCAAGCCGTTCGGAGTTGGAAAATCGAGGGAAAGGCCTTCTAATTGATTGATTGGGTGTGGTTTGAGATAAGTGACTTGTCTAATCTTATGGGGGGAAACTCCCCTTAGGATTTGGTATTTTAGTGACAATTTGTGATATATGAAGGCCATGTATGCAAGGTGACGAGTGCGTACACGGGCTAAATATTGAAATTCCGATTTTACTACGTAGTTTCCTTTTCATGCCTTAATTGAGTTACTTTAGCACGTTATAGTCATCATGTTTAGCCTAATTTCACATGTTTACTCGTCTTATCTCCTATTTTCAACTTGTAGCACATGTTTAGTTGAATTACTTATTTTTCTTGGTTTTCGTATTCATTACTTAACTGTGGAAATTCTTTACTTGAAATTTCTATCCTTGGAATATCATTTATTAAGTTGTTGTGTTTTGGCATTTGTGTTATTGTTGAGGTGATTGTTTGGATGTTTGCACAAAGTTTCTACTGTGCGGTTGTTATTGTTTGCACGAGGTTTTTGCCGTGCGGTTGTTATTGTTGCACGAGGTTTCTGTCGTGCCATTATGATTATTGATACGCATGCGGTGGTATAAGGTCTGGGTGTTGAAACGCATGCGGTGAGATAAGGTGGGCTTGATACGCGTGGCTAGTAGGGGAACTACTGGAAGCCATGCGGCATGATAAGGTGGGCTAAAACGCGGGATGCTATTTCGATAAAATGATTTTCAAAAACCAAATATAAATGCTCCCGCGGTGATATAAGAAAAGACTGTGATTTGTGTTTACGATTTGGGACTACGAGGCGGTACCTCGGGAGTGCCCCTGTTGATATTCTTTATTTGTTGTATTGTTTGGTTCTTGTTTTCCTTAACATGTAAAATTCTTGTTTTCCTTTCGTATTGTATTAGCTTTCCTTGATTCCGTGTTGTTATTTCCCGTAATTTCTTTATTGTTCACTTCCCTCTCATTTTCATTATATCATATTATCTCTGTCTTATTTCTTATTATCCCCAGTAGGGCCTTGACTCGACCTCGTCACTACTCTATCGAGGTTAGGCTTGGCACTTACTGGGTACCATTGTGGGGTACTCATACTACGCTTCTACACATGTTTTGTGTAGATCCAGGTGCATCCTATGAGCCTCGATATTAGGGCGATGTGTTGCTGCTTTGGAGACTTCAAGGTACACCTTCCCGCGTCCGCAGTCCTCGGAGTCCCCTTCTATCCCATTTTTTTCTTATTTCATTAAATTTTGATAGACAGTGATGTATAGGATTGTTCGGTACTGTATCTAGAGCTTGTGACTTATATCTCACCCGATTTTGGGATTGTACGTATTGAGTTTTGGTAGATTCTATTTATTAAAATGTTGGGATGTTCCAGTTTTAATCTCTTATTTAATGTTTTCGCATATTGTTAGGCTTACCTAGTCTTAGAGACTAGGTGCCGTCACTATATCTTACGGAGGGAATTTGGGGTCGTGACAAGTTGGTATTAGAGCTTTAGGATCATAGGTGTTATGAGCCACAAGCAGGTTTAGTAGAGGCTCGCATATCAGTACGGAGACGTCTGTACTTATCTTCGGGAGGCTATGGGACTATTAGGAAAAGCTTTAATTCTTTGATTCCTTACCGTGCAAAGTCTTTGACTTCGGATTCTAAATTTCTAACTTTTTATTCTCTCACAGATGGTGAGGACACGTATAACTGGATCAGACGACCAGACACTCGCGCCCCCTGCTACGGCCGCGAGAGGCCGGTGTCGGGGTAGAGGTCAAAAATGTCCACGTGGTGTAGCCAGAACACCCGCACGAGCTGCTACAGAGGAGCCACCAGTAGCTCCAGTTGGAGGGCAAACACCTGAGCTGCCTGTTACTGCACCAGTTCTTCAGGAGACTCTTACCCAGTTTCTGAGCATGTTCGGCACTTTAGCTCAGGCAGGGTTGATCCCACTTTCTCCTACTATATCTCAGGCCGGGGGGAGGAGCACTGACTCCCGCCGTCCATACCCCAGAGCAGCGGGTCCATGTTGACCAGGTCCCATAGGTCATACTAGTGCAGCTGATAGCCCCAGTTCAGCCCGAAGTTAAGGCAGCAACTTTTGAGGAAGAGCAACTCAAGATCGAGAGGTACAAGAAGTACCACCCTCCTACTTTCAGTGGCTTGGCATCAGAAGATGCCCAGGGTTTTCTTGAGGAGTGCCATCATATCCTCCGTACTATGGGTATTGCGGAGTCTAGTGGGGTGGTTTTCACTACGTTCCAGCTTAGGGGAGCGGTTTATCAATGGTGGCGAGCATATGAGTTGGGCAGTCTGTCCGAGGCAGCTTCACTCACTTGGACTCAGTTCTCAGATATGTTCTTGAGGGAGTATGTCCCCTAGAGTCTCAGAGATGCATGGCACGCAGAGTTTCAGCAGTTGCGCTAAGGCTCTATGACCATGTCAGAGTATGCGGTCCGGTTCAGTGATTTGGTCTGGCATGCACTAGCCTTGGTTGCTACTGTTAGAGAGTGGGTCCGTCGATTTATTGAGGGGCTCAACCCGGTATCATATTTAGCATGGCCCGAGAGTTGGAGATGGACATCGTAGGTAATAGGGATAGCTAGAAGATTAGAGGGTATGTTGACTCGGGAGAGAGAGGAGATGGAGACTAAGAGGTCTCGAGAGTCTAGCACATATAGTGGTACACATGCCCCAGCTGCAGCTCATCATGGTAGGGCTATATGAGTCGCCCTGTTCATTTCGCCCTTTCAGCTTCCAGCAGTATTCCGGCCACCCCTAGGCCTCAAGCTCCCTATTATGCACCACCATTATCTAGTGCACCTCTTGCATGGAGTGCTTTCACTGGTCAGTCCAGTCGATCAGGCCCGATCCAGCCACAGCAGCTATGTCCTCCGAGAGGTTGTTTTGAGTGTGGTAACACTCATCATACTGTAAGGGATTTCCCTATATTCAGGAGGGGTGCACCTTCACAGACTACTCAGGCTCCGCGTATTCCACCGGGTCCTCAGGCTTCTCAGTACATGGTCGCCGCACCAGCTTTCACCCCACTTGCACAACCAGCTAGAGGTGGAGGTCGAGTAGGCAAAGGCCGCCCTAGAGGGGGAGGTCAGGCCAGATACTATGCTCTTCCTGCTAGGATGGAGGTAGTTGCATCTGACTATGTCATCATAGGTATTGTTCCAGTCTAGCATAGAGATGCATCAGTCTTATTTGATCCAGGCTCCACTTATTCCTACGTGTCATCTTATTTTGCTCTGTATTTAGGTGTATCCGGTGATTCCTTGGGTTCTCATGTCTATGTGTCTACACCTGTGGGAGATTCTATTGTTGTTGACCATGTGTATCGATCGTGTTTGGTTGCTCTTAGTAGTTTTGAGACCAAAGTTGATTTATTGTTGCTCAGTATGATAGATGTTGATATTATTTTGGGCATGGACTGGTTGTCACCCTATCATGTTATCCTTGATTGTCACGCCAATACGGTGACGTTGGCTATGTGAGGTCTACTGCGGTTATAGTGGAGAGGTACTTTAGATTATGTTCCTAGCAGGGGTATTTCATTTCTAAAGGCCCAGCGGATGGTTGAGAAAGGGTGTGATGCGTATCTAGCATATGTGAGAGATGACAGTGTTGAAACTTCTACCGTCGAGTCAGTTCTGGTAGTGAGGGATTATCCAAATGTATTCCTGGCGGATCTTCCGGGCATGCTGCCCGACAGAGATGTCGACTTTGGTATTGATTTATTATCGGGCACTCAGACCATTTCTATTCCACTCTATCATATGGCCCCAACAGAGTTGAAAGAGTTAAAGGAACAATTGCAGGAGTTGCTTGATAAGGGCTTCATTCGGCCTAGCGTGTCGCCTTGGGGTGCTTCAGTCTTATTTGTAAAGAAGAAATATGGTTCCATGCATATGTGTATTGATTTTTGCCAGTTGAACAAGGTTACAGTGAAGAACAGGTATTCATTTCCACGTATTGATGACCTACTTCATCATGTACAGGGTGCTAGAGTATTCTCTAAGATTGACTTGCGTTCAAGCTATCATCAGTTGAAGATTCGGGAGCCAGATATCCTGAAGACTGCCTTCAGGACTCGGTATGGACATTACGATTTCCTTGTGATATCTTTTGGGCTGACCAACGCCCCAGCAGCATTCATGCACTTGATGAACAATGTATTTCAGCCCTATCTTAACTTGTTCATCATTGTGTTTATTGATGACATTCTGGTGTACTCCCGGAGTCAAGAGGATCATGAGAAGCACCTGAGGACTGTGCTTCAGACCTTGAGAGAAAAGAAGTTATATGCAAAATTTTCAAAGTGTGAATTCTGGATAGATTCAGTGGCATTTCTGGGTCATGTAGTGTCGAGTGAGGGGATCAAGGTAGATCCGAAGAAGATTGAAGCAGTGCAGAGTTGGCCCAGACCGTCCTCAGCTATGGAGATCTGGAGTTTTCTTGGTTTGGCGGGGTATTACCGTCGATTTGTATAGGGTTTCTCGTCTATTGCAGCACCTATGACCAGGCTGACCTAGAAGGGTGCTCCATTTAGGTGGTCTGAGGAGTGTGAGGAGAGCTTTCAAAAGCTCAAGACTGCTTTGACTACAGCCCCAGTGTTGGTGTTGCCTACATGTTCGAGGTCTTATACTGTGTATTGTGATGTGTCGCGCATTGGTCTCGATATGATTGCATACGTGTCTAGACAGCTGAAGGTGCACGAGAAGAACTATCTTGTCCACCACCTCGAGTTAGCAGCTATTGTTCATGCCTTGAAGATCTGACGGCACTATTTGTACGGTGTCCCATGTGAGGTTTACACCGATCACCGGAGTTTACAGCATCTGTTCAAATAGAAGGATCTTAACTTGCGGCAGTGGAGGTGGTTGGAGTTTCTTAAGGAATATGATATCACCATTTTATATCATCCCGGGAGGCCAATGTGGTGGCCGATGCCTTGAGTCATAAGGAGGAGAGATTGGGAAGCTTACTATATCTATCGATACCGGAGAGGCCTTTAGCCTTGGATGTTCAGGCCTTGGCCAATCAGTTTGTTAGATTGGATGTTTCTAATCTGAGCCGAGTTTCGGCTTGTGTAGTTTCTCGGTCTTCTCTTTATGATCGTATCATAGAGTGTATCATAGAGCGTTAGTATGATGACCCCCATCTATTTGTCCTCATGGACACGGTTCAACACGACGATGCTAAGGAGGTCACTATTGGAGATGACGGTGTATTACGGATGTAGGGCAGGCTATGTGTGCTCAATGTAGATGGCTTGCGTGAGTTAATTCTTCAGGAGGCTCATAGTTCATGGCACTCCATTCATCCAGGTGCCGCAAAGATGTATCATGGCCTGAGGCAGCATTATTGGTGGAGGAGAATGAAGAAGGACATAGTAGAGTGTGTATCTCGGTGCCTAAATTCCCAGCAGGTGAAGTATGAGCATCAACGACCAGGTGGAATACTTCAGAAGCTAGAGATTCCAGAGTGGAAATAGGAGCGGATTATTATGGATTTTGGTGTTGGGCTCCCACGGACCAAAGGAAGTTCGATGCAGTTTGGGTGATTATGGATAGATTGACCAAGTCAGCTCATTTCATTCCAGTGGTGACTACTTACTCTTCGGAGCAGCTGGCTCAGATTTACATTCGCGAGATTGTCAAGCTTTATGTCATGCCGGTATCAATCATCTTTGACCGGGGTACGCAGTTTACATCGCGGTTTCTGGAGAGCCGTACAGCATGAGTTAGGAACTCGGGTGGAGTTGAGTATAACATTTCACTCCCCCCTCCCCCCCATACGGACGAACAGTCCGAGCGCACTATTTAGATATTGGAGGATATGCTTCGTGTATGTGTGATGGAGTTTGGGGGTTCTTGGGACCATGTCATGACCCAAATCCCACCATAGGTGTCGTGATGGAACTTAGTCTCTAAGACTAGGTAAGCCGTTTGTAATTACATTTCGAGCCATTTTTGTTTTTAATGTTTTTTACAAGATAATCGAAACAAAAAGGCGGAAACAATTATAAAAACCTCCCAAGACTAGTAGTACTGAATCACGAACTCTAATTGATTACATGCAATGATCTCAAATATTGAGTATACAATACTGTTCAAATAAGAGTGACAGTGCAATAAAAATGGAAGGACTCTAAGGGACTGTGATGACCGAGCAGCTCTACCTGGAATCCTTGCGATCAACACACTAACTCTGCCGAGTTCGATATCTCCAATACCTGGTTCTGCACAAAAATGTGCAGGAGTGTAGTATGAGTACACCACAGTCGGTACCCAGTAAGTATTAAGACTAATCTCGGTAGAGTAGTAACGAGGTACAATCAAGACACTCACTAGTCAAATAACCTATGCAATACGGCATACAAAGATAATAGAAAAACAGATAGCAATGATAACAACAATAATCAACTGGTGATATAAACAACAAAGCAGCAAGAACACCATAAATATTGCTCACACGAATAATAAAGACAAGTACCACCAATTAAGCAAGACTTCAAAATATACATCTTATCTATAAGTTTTCCAAATAAAAATCTTTAGAATGTAACCTTTCCAATTAAATATATCCCCAATATACTTCCTCCAAATAAATATCTTACGAATACGAATCTTTCAAACAAATATCTCCTAATATAATCCTTTCAAACAAATATTTTCAAATATAAATCTTTTAAATAGAAACCTTTCAAATTTTATTCTTTTAAATACAACATTTCGAATATAATTCTTTCAAATAAAAACCTTTCGAATATAATTCTTTTAAATAAAATCCTTCGAATATAATTCTTTCAAATAAAAACCTTTCGAATAAAATTCTTTTAAATCAAATCCTTCGAATAGAATTCTTTCAAATTAAAACCTTTCGAATATAGTTTCTTTCAAGTAAAACCACCAGTTGACACCTCATCTCATAATCCTAAAAATCTCGAGTCTCTGCCCACTTTCATATCTCACGGCACCTCGTGCCCATATTTCTATCACAACCGTACAGTCAATTCACAAGGCAGAAGACATAATAATTTAATGAAATGATTGAGAAATGAACGACGAGAACTTACAGATAAGTAACAGCACAACAAATAGAGATAAATAACAGGGGTGCTCCCGAGGTATCGCCTCGTAAACCCAAATGTAAATGCTCAACAGGGGGATCTTTCGAGATACCGCCTCGTAGTCCCAAAATAAATATGCAAGACAAGGGAATTTTCCGAGGTACTGCCTCGTAGTCCCAAAGTAAATATGCAATACAGGGGGATCTCCCGAGGTACCGCCTCGTAGTCCTAAAGTAAATATGCAAGACAGGGGGATCTCCCGAGGTACCGCCTCGTAGTCCCAAAGTAAATATGCAAGACAATGAGATCTCCCGAGGTACCGTCTCGTAGTCTCAAAATAAATATGCAAGACAGGGGGATCTCCCAAGGTACCTCCTCGTAGTCCCAAAGTAAATATGCAACCGCAACGATGGAAAAATAACTCAGCAAGAACAACCGCTTCTTAAATCCAAATTTTCGATAAATATATTAATGTCTTAATTTAAACTTATTTAATAAATTATTTGCAGATGGAAAACCCATAAAGTAATTATATCTAGGAGATGTCAACTCAACAAGCACACGGAATTCACATAAAAAATCAAAGTAGCAATCACACCAAATTATCATACAAAACAAATTCGACAACCAGAGAACGAGGCATGACAAATAAGGATTTAATAAGTGCCAGCAATTTATAATTTAATACTTAAAAATGCCTACGACATTAAACCAATCAAATTTGCACATATAAGCCCAAGTACGTACTTGGCACCTCGCGTACACTTCTTTCACATTACACAAATGGCACATACAACTCAATGCCTAAGGGGTAATTCCCCCACTCAAGGTTAGGCAAGATACTTACCTTTTTGAAGTTATGTCGATATTACAAAATAGCTTTCTTGCTTGAATTGACCTCCGGACAGCTCAATTCTATCCAAATTGATTGTATAACTTCATTAAACTTTATCAGAAATAATTCCGTATAATAAAACGTAAACATAAAATTTTGCATTAAAAAGTCAACTAAAAGTCAATGCGGGGCCCGCATCTTGGAACCCGACAGAAATTTTACGAAATTCGAACACCCATTCCGATACGAGTTCAACCATACCAAATTTACCAAATTCCGATAACGAATCGACCTCCAAGTCTTAAATTTTCGTTTTTTGAAAGCATTTGCAAAAATCCCATTTTCTTTCAATTGATTCACTAATAAAAGATGAGAATAATCATGGAATCATGAAATATAATGAAAACTGAGTAGGAAACACTTACTCCAATCCATTTGGTGAAAATCCTCTCAAAAATTGCCCAAATTCGAGTTCCCTAGCTCCAAAAATGAAAATGAGATGAAACCCTCATTTATATGGTACAAAATCTGATCCTCATTGTGCTGACCGCACATTTCCAAGTTCCGCGGCCGCGGTCTAAATTGTGCGGCTGCACTTCAGTGTGACTGTACTACCAGGCTTTAGTTAATTGACCATACCTTTTGATACAAATGTCCAAATGATTAATAGTATACCTTTCCGGAAACTAGATTCAAAGAGCTACAACTTTCAATTTGGAATCATATCCAAATTCCTTGTATATTAAAAGGTATAAGCTTCCGAAGTCGGACCATCGAACCTGTACTACCACGAGAGAAATTATGCGGACCGTACAATTTCAACTGCGGTCCGCACAATTACCACTTCCTCTGCACTTTTGGAGTTTACGGCCGCACATCCGCACTCCAAAATGTGCCCTCCACACTTCAGTTGTCCCAAAACATCATCATAGTGCCAAAATGCCTAAACTCGTTCAAAACTCACCTCGAAACTCACCCAAGCCACTCGGGACCCCGTTCAAATATACCAACCAGTCCTATAATATAACGCAGACCTACTCGAGGTCTCAAATCATGTCAAACAACATCGAAACTACAATTCGCACCTCGATTCGGACTTATAAGTTTATGAAATTTTCCAAATTCTATATCGTGTGCAGAAACGTATCAAATCAATCCGGAATGACTTTAAATTTTGCATGCAAGTCAAAAATGACATAATGGAGTTGTTCAAATTTCCATAATTGAATTCTGAACTCGATATCAATAAAGTCAACTCTTGGTCAAACATTTTAAAAATCTTCCATTTTCGAACTTTCATCATTTCAAGCCAAAATCAATTACGGACTTCCAAATAAATATCTGGTCACACTCCTAAGTCCAAATTCACCATACGAAGCTATTGATATCATCAAATTTTCATTCCGGGGTTGTTTTCTCAAAAGTTAAACTTCGGTCAACTCTTTTCACTTAAGCTTCAAAAATAAAAATTATTCTTTCAATTTAGTATTGTATCATCCGAAAACCAAACCCGACCAAACATGCAAGTCATAATGCACATTACAAAGCTGTTCGGGACCTTAAGTTGCTGAACGAGATGCTAATTCCCAAAATGACAAGTCGGGTCGTTACAGATCAGTTTTTGCCAGTTGCGGAGTTTGTCTACAACAACAATTATCAGTCGAGCATTCAGATGGCCCCGTATGAGGCTTTGTATGGTAGGTGGTGTCGGTCTCCGGTGGGTTAGTTTAAGTCGGACGAGGCAAGGCTATTAGGTACAGACTTTATTCAGGATGCTTTGGAAAAGGTTAAGTTGATTCAGGATCGACTTCATACAGCCCAATCCAGACAGAAGAGTTATGCAGATCGGAAGGTTCGTAACACTGCATTCATGGTTGGGGAGCGGGTCTTGCTCTGGGTTTCGCCCATGAAGGGTGTTACGAGGTTCAGGAAGAAGGGCAAGCTAATCCCTAGGTATATTGGGCCTTTTGAGATTCTTGAGAGGGTCAGAGAGGTGCCCTACAGACTTGCACTACCACCTAGTCTAGTTGTAGTTCATCTAGTGTTCCATGTTTCTATGCTCCGGAAGTATCACGGCGATCCGTCTCATGTGCTAGACTTCAGCTCAGTCCAGTTGGACAACGATCTATCTTATGTTGAGGAGTCGATGACCATTTTGGACAGGCAGATCTGAAAGTTGAGGTCGAAGAACATTGCATCAGTTAAGGTCTAGTGGAGGGGTCAGCTGTTCGAGGAGGTGACTTGGGAGACCATAGGACAAAGTTGAGGTCGTAGATGTTATCCTTATCTTTTCACCACTTCAGGTGTGTCTCTATACCCGTTCGAGGACGAATGTTTGTTTAAGAGGGGGAGAATGTAACGACCTAGCCGGTCGTTTTGAGAGTTTTAGCCCCGTTCCCCCATTTATTGCTCATTTTATGCTTATTAGTTGCTATGTGACTTGTCGGGGTAGTTAGTTCGGGTCCGAAGAGGTTTTTGAATGAGTTGAGACACTTAGTCTCAAGGACGCTTAAGTTGAAATGGTTGATCGGATGTTGACTTGTGTGTAAATGACTCTAGAATGGAGTTTTATGGTTTTGTTAGCTCCGTTGGGTGATTTTGGACTTAGGAGTGTGTCCGGATAGAGATTTGGTGGTCCGTAGTCGAATTAGGCTTGAAAAGGCGAAAGTTGGAAATTTAGAAGTTTAACCGAGAGTGGACTTTATGGTTACCGTGCTCGGATTTGGGTTCCTAAAGTTGGAGTAGGTCTGTGGTATCATTTGTGACTTGTATGCAAAATTTAAGGTCAATCGGACGTGATTTGATAGGTTTTGGCATCGAAAGTAGGAGTTAGAAGTTCAAAAGTTCTTTAGGCTTGAATCGATGTGTGATTCATTGTTTTAGCATTGTTTAATGTGATTTGAAGGCTCGACTAAGTTCGTATCGTGTTTTAGGACTTGTTGGTATATTTAATTGAGGTCCCGGGAGCCTCGGGTGGAGTTCGGATGGTTTACGGATCAAGTTTGGAAGTTGAGAGGTTGCTGAAGCTCACCAGTTCTGGTGCAATCGCACCTGCAGAGGTGTGGTCACAGGTGAGAGCGGGGGAAACGCATATGCGGCCTGGAGTTGAGTGTGCAGTGTTCGCAGGTGCGAGGGAATTACCGTACCTACGTGGCCGCAGATACGGCGAGTGGAGCGCAGAAGCAGGATTTTATTAGATTACTGTGGAGCACGGATGCAGAAGGATTTTTGTAGGTGCGGACTCGCACCTGCGCGTAGGTGATCACAGAAGCGGAGGCAGTGGAGCCTTGGGCAACCCGCAAAAGTAGAAGATTTCTCGCACCTGCGAGACCGCAGGTGCGACTAAATGAGTCGCAGGTGCGAAAGTGTTATGCAGAATATTAAGTTCGAGGGTTTCGTGATTTCCTTCATTTTGGACATTTCAAGCTCGGGATTAGGCAATTTTTTAGAGGGATTTCAAAGGGATTCTTGAGGTAAGTCACTTGTGGTTATTTTACTCAATAATTATGTTTCTCTATTGATTTTCCTACCTAGATTGTGTGGTTTTGAGGTGTAATTTTAGAGTTTGAGGCTGGGGATTTGGAGAGTTTAAATTGGGGATTTGAGTGACAATTTTGGGTCTGATTTTGGTAAATTTGGTATGTTTGGACTCGTGGTTGAATGAGCTTCCGGATTTTGTGACTTTTATTAGATTCTGAGATGCGGGCCCGTGGTGACTTTTTGGGCCGATTTTTCAATTATTTGCTAAAATTATTATTTTATTATTTAAACTAGTTTGCTATAGTTGTATTATAGTATGAAATTGTTTTGGCTACAATCGATTCGTTCGGAGTTGGAAAATCGAGGTAAAGGCCTTCTACTTGATTGATTGAGCGTGGTTTGAGGTAAGTGACTTGTCTAATCTTGTGTGGGAGAAATTTTCCTTAGGATTTGGTATTTTGGTGATAATATGTGATATATGAAGGCCGTGTATGCAAGGTGACGAGCGCGTACATGGGCTAAATGTTGAAATTTCGGTTTTACAACTTAGTCTCCTTTTCACGCCTTAATTGAGTTACTTTATGCCACGACCCGAAATTCCCACCTTCGGGACCGTGATGGCGCCTAATATTTCACTTACTAGGCAAGCCAACGTTAAAATAATTTTAACCATTTGTTTTAACGATTTAATTTAATTAATAATAAAGAAACTAATATCTTGAACAAAATCTTAAATAAAGTTAGTAAACCATAATAATAGTGATTTCTAAATACTATCCCAGAACTGGTGTCACAAGTGCACGAGCTACTAGAATAATACAAATAAGGGTCTGAATGAAAATAAAGTTTTCTGACAGAAATACACAGCTAAAATAAAGTAGATGAGGGCTTCAGAGCTGCGAACGCCGTGCAGGTATGCCTCAAGTCTCCCGTGGATAGCTGAATCCAAGCAAATCTCTTGTACGCCGCTGGGACCAACTTCGGTATCTGCACAAAAACTGTAGAGTGTAGTATGAGTATAACCGACCCCATATACCCAGTAAGTGCCGAGCCAAATTTCAACGAAGTAGTGACGAGGCTAAGGCAGGTCACTTACATTAACATGTACGCATATAGGAGAACATGAATAGAAATTAAATTGGTAAATCATATCAACAATTAAGCCAAAGCCAACTCGGCAGTCATAACCAATTATTACTTAAATCATTTTCCGTTATTGCGTGCTACCCGATCCCACAATATATTTATTTTTATTTAATTCTGTTGCGGCGTGCAACTCGATCCTCAATATATCTTTTCAATCAATTCTGTTGCAGCGTGCAACCCGCTCCTCCAATATATTCACTTTCAATCAATTCTGTTGCGGCGTACAACCCGCTCCTCCAATATATTCACTTTCAATCAATTCTGTTGCAGCGTACAACCCGCTCCTCAATAATATAATTTACCAATTCTTATAAAAGAAATTATTCCAATAAATGCAATAATTAATATGAAATTGTAAGACAACAAGCATATAATAATTATGATTTATTTAGAAACAAATGATGACAAGTAGCAATTAATTGTGGAAATTAAGGAGGAAAGAGACAATTTAATATTTAGTATGCTAAATGTCAAGTAACAATTAAGTCACATAAATCAAATAAGCATGTAGCAAATATAGCATGGATTTAAGGCATAATATTGAGCAAGGAATATGAGAGAAATAATTAATATAATAATTAATTCATGATTTAAAATAATTTATGATTTTTAGATAAATGTGCAAACAATCAATTAGACGACGTATAGGCACTCGTCACCTCGCCTATATGTCGTTACACATGAAATTCACGTAACAATAATTCAAGGGTTCTATTCCTTCAATTCAAGATTAACCACGACATTTACCTCGCTTCGCAACCAAATTCAAGATTCCAATAAACCTTTGCCTCGCGAATTGATGCCTGAAAGCTTCAAATCTAGTCACAAACAATTCAATATTCTCAACGCGAATCGTAGGAATTAATTTCATATGAAATTACTAATTTTTCGGATTAAAATTCAAAATTTATTTCAAAAATAGACAAGGGGACCCACATCTTGAATCCCAAAAAACTCACGAAATTCGAACACCCGTTCTGATACGAGTTCAACCATACAAAAATTATTGAATTACGACATCTGATTGGCTTTCAAATCTTAAATTTTTATTTTTGGCAGATTTTATAAAATTTGATTTTTATTCCATAAATTCATGGATTCATGATGTAAATGAGTATGGAATCATGAAATATAACTAATTTCGGATACAGAATACTTACCCTACTCAAACTCGTGAAACATGCCTCTGAAATCGCCCAACACCGAGGTCTAAAACTCTAAAAATAAACAAAAATGTCGAACTCCGAACATATATATTCTGTCCAGGCAAATCGCATCTGTGAGATGCGACTTGTCTCAAAATTTTCAAGCCAAAAATTGCGGTACCAGCCTTAAGTTAATTGATCATAACTTTCTGTACAAATATTCAAATGATGAATAGTTTATCTTTCTGAAAGCTAGAATCAAAGGGCTACAACTTTCATGTTTTGATAATTTCCAGATTCCTTATAGATTGCAAGCTATAAGCTTCCAAAGTCAGCCTTGTGCATCAAAAATTTCTGGCGATGCACACTGCCACACAAACAAAAACTGCATTACCAGCCTTCAGTCAATCGATCATAACTTTTTGTACAAATGTCCAAATGATGAATGGTTTATCTTTCTGAAACTAGAATCAAAGGGCTGCAACTTTCATCTTTTGATAATTTTCAGATTCCTTATAGATTGCGAGATATAAACTTTCAAAGTTAGCTCTACGCATCAGAAATTTCGCACACTGCTGTCAAAAATCAGTTGTTAAAAATGACCTAAAAATTATGTGAAACCACTCCAAAACTCACCTGAGCCCCTCGGGACCCGTACAAACAGACCAACAAGTCTCAAAAATATATTATGGACCTACTCAAGATCTCAAATCACACATAACAATGGCAAAACTACAAATCGCGCGTCGATTCGGACTTATGGGTTTATGTAATTTTCAATTCTATAACTCGCGCCGAAACATACCAAATCAATTCGGAATAAACTCAAACTTTGCATGTAAGTCATAAATGACATAATGGAGATGTTCCAATTTCCAGAATCAAATTCTGACCCCGATATCAATAAAGTCAACTCCCGGTCATACTTTCCAAAATTTTTTTATTTTCCAACTTTCGCCAAAATGCGCCGAATTATCCTATGGACTACCAAATCCAAATTCGAACATGCGCCTAAGTCTGAAATCACCATACAAAGATATTGAAATCATCAAAATTCTATTCCGGGGTCATTTTTTCAAAAGTCAAATCTTCGATCAAACTTTAGAAATTCAAGCTTTATAAAATCAAACCTTTTATTTTGTTTTCAAAACCTAACGGAAAACGTGCCTACGTACCTCGGAATAACATCAAATTTTGTACATAAGTCATAAATATTGTTAAGAAGCTGATCAAACTCTTAGAATCTAAATCAGGACCCGGTATCAACAAAAACCCAATTATGACCAAATTTAGGAATTCTTAAACCTTTAAATTTTTAGTTTTCGTTAAATGCCGATAATTTGAGCTAGGGACCTTCGAATTCGATTCTGGGCCGCCTAAGTCCCAAATCACAATAAGGACCTACTAGAACTGTCAAAACACTGATCCGGGTCTGTTGGCTCAAAACGTTGACCGAAGTCAACTCAGTTGAGTTTTAAAGCTCTATTTCAGATTTTAATCAATTTTTCATATAAAAACTTTTCGAAAAATTTAAGAACTATGCACGCAAGTCGTGGAATGCTGAATAGTGCTTTTCGAGGTCTCAGAACACAGAAATGAATATTTAAAATTAAAGATGACATATTAGGTCATCACACTGTAGCACGTTATAGTCATCATGTTTAGCCTAATTTCACATGTCTACTTGTCTAATCTCCTATTTGCAACTTGTATCACATGTTTAGTTGAATTACTTGTTTTTCTTGATTTTCATAGTCATTACTTAACTGTGGAAATTCTTTACTTGAAATTATTATCCTTGGAATATCATTTATTCAGTTGTTGTGTTTTGGATTTCGTGTTATTGTTGAGGTGATTGTTTGGTTGTTTGCATGAGGTTTCTTTCATGCGGTTGTTATTGTTTGCACAAGGTTTCTATCATGCGGTTGTTAATTTTGGCACGAGATTTCTATCGTGCAATTGTTATTGTTGCACGAGGTTTCTGTCGTGTCGTTGTGATTATTGATATGCATGTGGTGGTATAGGTTATGGGTGTTGAAACGCATGCAATGAGATAAAGTGGGCTTAATACGTATGGCTAGTAGGGGAACTACTAGAAGTCATGCGGTGTGATAAGGTGGGCTAAAATGCGGGATGCTATTTCGGAAAAATAATTTTCAAAAACCAAATATAAAGGCTCCCGCGGTGATATAAGGAAAGACTGTGATTTGTTTTTACGATTTGGGACTACGAGGCGGTACCTCGGAAGTGCCCCTATTGATATTCTTTATTTGCTGTATTGTTTGGTTCTTGTTTTCCTTAATATGTAAAATCCTTGTTTTTCTTTCGTGTTGTATTAGCTTTCCTTGATTCCGTGTTGTTATTTCCTATAATTTCTTTATTATTCACTTCCTTATCATTTTCATTATATCATATTATCTCTGTCTTGTTTCTTATTATCCCCAGTAGGGTCTTGACCCGACCTCGTCACTACTCTACCGAGGTTAGGCTTGGCATTTACTAGGTACCGTTGTGAGGTACTCATACTACGCTTCTGCACATGTTTTGTGCAGATCCAGGTACATCATATCAGCTTTGATATTAGGGCGTTGTGTTGCTTCTTTGAAAACTTCAAGGTATACCTGCTCGCGCCCGCATGTCTCGGAGTCCCCTTCTATCCCGTTCTTTTCTTATTTCATTATATTTTGATAGACAGTGATGTATAGGATTGTTCGGTACTGTATCTAGAACTTGTAAATTATATCTCACCAGTTTTTGTGATTGTACGTATTGAGTTTTGGTAGATTCTATTTATTAAAATGTTGGGATGTTCCAGTTTGAATCTCTTATTTAATGTTTCCGCATATTGTTAGTATTACCTAGTATTAGAGACTAGATGTCGTCACGGTATCCTACAGAGGGAATTTGGAGTCATGACAAAGTGTGCAATGTGTTGCTTTGGATTTCCTTTACCATCAAATTAACATTTTGGGGGTTGATAACCAGCAGGCATCTTCAAACTATCAATTCTCGCAGTGTATGACTTCGTATATGCGAGAGAAGACTTGGTAGCAACATCATACTTATCTTTGATTGTTCCCATGATGAATTCTTTCAATTGGTCAATGGGAATAACCCCGCCAGATGAAATCTGAAGTTCTTTAGGAGTTGTTGTCTGTCTTGCGGATGAGTGACCTTTATCTTGCATCATAGGGAGCTTTCCCGGTGCATGACTTGAATCTCCCTCCATCATGCTTTCAACTCTATCTGTCAGCTTGACAATTTGATTATCTTGATCTTGCATATGCTTCATTAACCCTTCAATTGCCTTTGTTAAATTTGCGAGTTGTTCTTCAACAGTTGAAGTGTTAGTCACCATTGCTGGGATAACCATTGTGGATGGTGGAGTAAAGCATTGATTTTCTCTTATACCACACTTTGAGTAGAACAGCTCATATGGAGTGATTGGAGCATATCCAGTGATCAAGACATCATCATAATCTTGTGTGATGAGATTCTTATATCTAGACGGGCTAAGTAGAGCCAATGTCTTCTCAACAATTTCAGCAATGTTCGCTCCTTCTTCCAATTCTGTTGAAAATGATCTTGCCCCCTTTGAGGATCGAAAATCAAAGATAGGAATTGATGCAGACGGCATTTGAAATGCTTGTTTCCCCAGCAAGTCTGCTTTGTTCCTAATAAAAGGTCTTACGCTTTCCATAGTAGAATCCAATAAGTTTTCAATATCGGAAAAAAACTTGGAATCCATAGCCTTAGCAGTAGTAAGTTTGAAGTTGATCTTCTTAGGAGCTATTTCAGTGTTCTTAAAATTTGGTAATTGAAGAGATACGAGGTAGAGATTGTCCCACTGGGCGTGCCAGAAATTTGTAACAACAAATTTTCGCGTCGAGAAAAATAAATAATCAAGACTAGAAAATTACGTAACAAATGTAGTATTTGATTTCAATAAATGAAAGTGTTACAATCTCTATGGTGTTCCTGTGATTCTTCAAGAATGTAAAGTATCTTAATAAGCTTGACTTTGATTTTGATTCGAGGGCTTGTAAAGCTTGGTTTTGAATCTCCTTCTTGAACTTGAATTTGGATTTGATCAAGAACAAGTAATTTGATCTTGAATGCCTTGGTATTTGATTTGGCTTTGTTCATGATCTTGATATTGAACTTGAACTTGAACTTGTAGCTTGAGTGCTTGAACTTGTAGCTTGTAGAGAAATCTGCAGCCTTTGATCCACGAGCTCTCTGCTAGCTTCTTGTTCTCACTTCTGGTCTTTTCTAGCTCTATGAATACCTCTATTTATAGTTGTAGGGAGTGGTGTGGCTCTGCGATTTGATTGGTCCGTTTGAACTGACCAATACCATCTAGACACTTGGCACAACTCTACTAGTTGTTGATTTGAGTTAGTATGCCACCCTTTCTTGACACATGGCATGATTTCATTGGCTTATTTATTTGGCTTGGATTTCCACATCACTTGACACATGTCATGATTATATTGGCTCTTTTATTTGTCTTGGATCGCCACATCACTCGACACGTGACATGAGCCTGGACTTTAAGACTAGCCATTTGGACTTGGGCTAGTAAAATGGGCTCGTCTTTTGCAATCCAATTAGAAGGAACGACTTCAATTTAAATCCACGGTGGACTTATATAATTAATTTGGATTTAGGAATTTGGCCAAATTTAATATGGATTTTAATTCAACAAAACTCATATGTCTACAAATGGTATGTCTTCTTTTCCACTGTTCGTCTGAATTTTGTTTCTTTAATTGGAGTCGAAGATGTGTGTTACGACCCGAAATTCCCACTTTCGGGATCGTGATGGCGCCTAACATATCACTTGCTAGGCAAGCCAACGTTAGAATAATATTAGCCATTTTTAAATAATTTAAATTAATTAATAACAAAGAAACAAATGCGAAAATAAAGTCTGAAATAAAGTGAATAATCCATAATAATAGCGATGTCTAAATACCATCCCAGAACTGGTGTCACAAGTGCACGAGCAACTAGAATAATATAAATAAAGGTCTGAATGAAAATGAAGTTGTCTGAAAGAAATACACAACTACAATAAAGTGGAAGGGGACTTCAGAACTGCGAATGCCATGCAGTTATACCTCAAGTCTCCTGCGAATAGCTGAATCCGAGCAAATCTATTGTACGCTACTGGGACCAACTCCGGTATCTGCACAAGAAGTGCAGAGTGTTGTATGAGTACAACTGACCCCATGTACCCAGTAAGTGTCGAGCCTAACCTCGACAAAGTAGTGAGAGGCTAAGGCAGGTCACTTACATTAACCTGTACGCAATAATAATAATAATAATAATAATAATAATAATAATAATAATAATAATAATAATAATAATAATAATAATAATAATAATAATAATAATAATAATAATAATAATAATAATAATAATAATATAGAAATAAAATAGGTAACTCATTTCAACAGTTGAAACCAACTCGCTAGTCATAACCCATTTATTATTTCAATCAGTTTCCGTTGCATCATGTAACCCGATCCTCAAATAATATATTCATTTTTCTTTAATCATGTTGCGGCGTGCAACCCGCTCCTCCAATATATTCATTTCAATCAATTCTGTTGCGGCATGCAACCTGCTCCTCCATTATATTCACTTTCATTTCTGTTGCGGCGTGCAACTCGCTCCTCCAATAATATAATTTACCAATTCTTATAAAAGAAATTACTCCAATAAATACAATAATTAATATGAAATTATAAGACAACAAGCATACAATAATTATGATTTATTTAGTAATAAGTGATGACAAGTAGCAATTAATTGTGAAAATTAAGAAGGAAATAGGTATTTTAATAAATAGTATGTTAAATGTTAAGTAGCAATTAAGTCACATAAATAAAATAAGCATGTAGCAATTATAGCATGGATTCAAAGAATAATATTGAGCAAGGAATATGAGATAAATAATTAATATGATAATTAATTCATGATTTAAAATAATTTATGATTTTCAAATAATTATGCAAACAATTAATTTGACGACGTATAGACACTCGTTACCTCGCCTATACTTCGTCACATGAATTTCACATAACAAATAATTCAAGGGTTTTATTCCCTCAAGTCAAGGTTAACCACGACACTTACCTCGCTTCGCAACCAAATTTTAAGATTCCAATAAATCTTTGCCTCGTGAATTCGTGTATGAAAGCTTCAAATCTAGTCACAAATAATTCAATATACTCAATACGAATCGTAGGAATTAATTCCATATGAAATTAGAAATTTTCTGGATAAAAATCAAAAATTTATTTTAAAGATCGACAGTGGAACCCACGTCTCGAATCCCGAAAAAATACATAAAATTCGAACACCCGTTCCGATACGAGGTCAACCATACAAAAATTATCGAATTCCGACATCGAATTGGCTTTCAAATCCTAAATTTTTATTTTTTGGAAAGTTTTACAAAAATTCTAATTTTTTCCATCTAAATCCGAAATAAATGATGAATATTGACATGGATTTATGAAATATAATCATTTTTGGATATAGAATACTTACCGAAGTCAAAATCATGAAAACCCCCTTTGGAATCGCCCGAATTCGTGCTTGAAATGTCTAAAAATGAGGAAAAATCTCGGACTCTTCGATTTATACACTGTCCAGAGATTTTCGCTTCTGCGGTGGACTTGATCGCGCCTACGGTCTCGCTTCTGCGGAGCCAAATGCGCATCTGCGCTACCTTCCGCTTCTGCGATCGCAGAGTCCGTTTTTGCGGACGCGCGAGTGCGTTCAATGTTCCGCACCTGCGGCTTTTTGCCCAGCTTGCCCAAGCCGCTTCTGTGAGGGATTTCTCGCTTCTGCGGCCAATACTTCCCAGAAGCGAAGGCACTAGAAGCAGCAAAATTTCAGATTTTGCTGAAGTCCAATTTTTTATCCGATTTCGATTCGAATCATACTTGGGGTACTCGGGACCCCGTCCGAATATAACAACAAGTCCCGTAACATAACACGGGCTTACTCGGGATCTCAAATCACGTCAAACAACGTCGAATTTACAATTCACACCTCGATTCGAACTTTTGAGTTTCAAACTTTTTAATTTACAAAACTCGTGCCGAAACGTATTAAACAATCCAGAATGACTTAAAATTTGGCGCACAAGTCATAAATGACATATAACGAAACTATTTCAATTTTTAGAATTGGGTTCCGATCCCGATATCAATAAAGTTAAATCCGTGGTCAATTTTTAGAAATCTTTAGCCTTTCAAACTTCAAATTTTCAATAAAAGGTGATAACTCAAAATAGGGACCTCCAATTTAAATTCGGGGCATACGCCCAAGTCCCAAATCACGATACGGACCTATCGAAACTGTCAAAATACTGATCCGGGTCTGTTTGCTCTAAACGTTGACCGAAATCAACTCAAATGAGTTTTGAAGCACTATTTCACATTTTAATTAATTTTTTTCACATAAAAACTTTCCGAAAAATTTACGGACAGCGCACGCAAGTCAAGTAAAGGTGAATAATGCTATTTGAGATTTTAAAATACAAAAATAATTATTAAATTTAAAGATGACGTTTCGGGTCTCACAACGTGAGATTAGAACTTATTGTAATTTAGCTGATACGTTTTGACGTACATTGAATAATTCAGCATGAGCTTCACTCTTTTTTTCATGAAAAGTACCTTACTGAAAATTTGTGAGCAATCCATAACCATAAGCAGAAGCTAGTTACTAATTTCATCAATTTATAGGTTCTAGACGGTTTTCTTCGGACCGCACGTTTTTTTTATATTAATGTTTGATATCTTGTAATATTTCTGTTAGTAGTCACTAGTCCACAAGCACCTCTTTTGACATAGTTTAATTTGACTTATCAATATCCTGAATATGTTAATTAATGATGAAGATGTTGAGAATAAACTACCCACAAAAATAATATTTATCATAACAAAAATGAAATAATATCATAGCATCAAAATACGGTTATCAACAAGAATAAGAGAGTGACATCGATATAAAAATTCTTTTTAAATAAGAAAAAAAGTATTTTATGCCCCTGAATTCTAAAAAAATTGTGCGCCTCTTGTAAATGGAAAAGGATGTTTCTTTGAAAGCAACTAAACGAAGAAAGACATATTTTCGAAAAACTTCTTGCAATATTTTCTTTGAAAACTCTAAGTAGGCGTTTGGACATAAAAATTTATAGTTTTTTTAAAAAAGTAATATTTGGAGTTAAGTTAAAAATAGTATTTGAAATTTAAAATTACTTTTGGACATGCATTTCACTTGAAAAAATACCGCAGTTTTGTGAGCGCGGAAACAAAAATTTCTTTAAAAAACTCATTTTCGAAATATTTTTAAAAAACTTACAAAATTTCATGAACAAACACATTTTTGAAAAAAAAAAAATCGGAAAAAGGAAAAAATATTTCTGGAAATTTCTTTTTTCCAAAAATTGACCACAAACAAACACCAATGCACCTTAAAAAGCAAATTAATCTCGCGTCGGCCAATAAGCAATTGATGAATTATTGCAATTTAAACTTACTATAATTGTAGCATTAAAAATACATGTGCTGATGTGTGTTCGGCTTTAGATTCTATTTTCTAACTATTAATAAGGGAGAATAAGCAGGCAACAGGTCAACATGGCTGCTTGAGATTCTAAGGGTAATATGGTCATTTCAGCTAAAACAAAATATAAGGATTGGTTAAAAAAGGATTGTACTGTAGATGATGTATAAACTTTTGTGTGACTTGACTAAAGTGCCCTTCCCTTATATCTTCATCAATCACTACACACTTTCCAATAGCTCTTGCTTCCTTCTTTGTACTTCCCCCCCCCCCCCCCCAACGTGGACCCAACACAGGCTTTTGCCGGGCGTAATATTTTTCATATAGATTAGAAGAAAATTCTATTGGACTTAAGCATATTAATTTATGGTTATCAAATATCTCAATCACGTAAAACGAGATTATTAAAGAAAGTGCTGGCAAGGATTCGCATATTAATTTATTAATTTTAAATATCAAATTTTGTTTTAAAGTTAATTTGATTAATTTCTAAAACAAACATGAGATCAATCTATTAATGTAATATTGTTACTAGTGTCAACTTTTTTAACAATAATAGATTATAAATTTTTTAATTTGTGCTAGATGAATTCTCTAATAGTATAGAAGACGAAAGAAGATTACAAAATATTTTAAGACATTTAAATTATGAAAACACAAGTTTATAAAATGGTAAAGCAAAACATAGAAAAAATAAACAGAACAAATTAAAAGAGAGGATATAAATTGAACACAAAAACACTAAAATGTTCTACCTTGATAAATTATTGTCTAAGTCACTTTTCAAATTTTAGTTAGGTAATAAAATTATTCTACATTTACTAATTATTTGAAAAAGTAGTGAAATTAAAAAATGTATACATAATATATACTATTTTTTATCGCAATAAAATTCACATGTTATATATGTGATTTCATCAAGATAATAAGCGATTCTCTGTTATTGAAGACATAACGTTATTAATTATGTGAATACAAACAAGGAAATTGAAACGTCAAGAATTCTTGTGAACTTGAAATATGAGAAACTAAACGTTGAATTTGGTGATGTCCTGTATTCTGCCATATTTTTTCTTTTGTCACGACTAATATGTAAAAAAGGAAAAGTATGAATTTATTAAGATAATTAAAAGATGTATCAATTTTCTATAAAGATGCAGATGTCATATAAAATATTATAATTATGGCAAAAAAAGAAAAGAAGAAAGAAGACAAATCCATCAAAACATTCACGGATATAAAAGCTATAGGAATTATAACAAAAAGGAAGATGAAATAAATAAAGTTATATGAACCGTTAAAAAAAAGAGTAAATTACTCTTCCACATAGTAAATAACGAAAATTTAAAAAATAACTTTTATTTTGGCAAGAAGTTCCTTGCACTACAATGATGAACCACTTTTTTCATGACTTTGCGAAGTATTTTTTAACGTTTTCCCCCCCTATCTTTCAAGATATTGAAAAAGTTTCATAAATTCCAAAATAAAAAGTTGGATAAATTTTTAAGTTTGATATTAAAGAAACATGAAATTACTATTATTAGCTAGATTTAGTATTTGCTACGTAATGTAATAGACTATGTTAACTTATAAATAAACAGGAATCAAATTAAAAATTAAAATGACCAAACGGCAAGCTAACATTTGGAAAAGCAAATTAAGTTTGGCAACGTGTGAACAACTTTTGGACTAATGCAAATGCAAGTATTTTCCTAAAAAAATGTAAACATAACAAAGTGAATATTAACTTGAGTTTCCTGATTATCATAATCAAAATAAAGATTAAATCTATTAAGCATATCTAAATTTGCAAAGACATAGAGTGAGGTCATTCAAATTTGAAAAGACATAGAGTCAAGTCAATTGAGATTGGGCCCGTGCACATCACGGGCTAACCATCCCTAGTTATGAATATATTGAAGAAAGAAATTCATGTGAGATAATATATTTTTTTTTCCGGAGCTTATATTGCAAAGAGTAAACAGATTATTAAATTGCTACATATTAATTACTTTGGTAGGTTCTACTTACGACCGATTGATGTGAGCAATTATTTTTAGTATATAAATATGGCATCACCAAATATGATGTCATTGTAAATGATGAGTAGATAATGGAATTGTTGATAACCACCCAAATAATTGAAACTATTATCCTCTTATAACATAATGACTTGTGAGAAAGACCTTCTTAAGTACTGATTAATGATCACCAAAACTAAGTAATTAATCCCCTTCATCTTTTGCGAGATTTGCTTGCAATCTTTGTTCAAAACCTACTCCCATAAATAAAGTGAAAAGGGGATTAAGAAGGTGTTAGGATTGGTTTTAAAGTAGGTCAAATCAGCTATTAAACTCTTTTTAATTTTTTTCAGTGTTTGACAAAGTCAAAAAGTGCTTAAAATATATTAAAAACTGCTTAAAATAAGTCAAAGCAAGAAGTTGGGCAATCCCAACTTATTGCCTTTTGGCTTAAAAGTTATTTCTGCTGAAAAGCTACTTTTTTAAGCCAATCTAAACTGGCTCTAAGGTTGCAAGGAGAGGGCTATATAGGTGTTCTATGTTACTATCAAGGTACCGTGGAATACGGTTAAGATTTTTTCATCTATAATTATAGGTCTCGGATTAAATAGAAAAAACTTTTGTATAGACAGTATTTACCAATAATAGGCTTATCCGACGTAAAACTAGAATAGTCATACCCATGAAATTGCGAAACTTAATGGTTAAACTTAAAAAAGGTGTCTTTTGATAGTGTAAAATTCAAACTTGAGTAAGGTCTCTTTATCAAACTTAATAGGTCTCGACTTGCTTCATGGATAGCAATTATCTCAGCATAATTAAATGAAGTAGCTACGATTGATTGCTTAGTCGATCGCCAAGATATGACAGTGCCCCCGCATGTAACCACATAGCCTATTTGAGATCGAGCCTTGTATAGGTCGGATAAATACTTAACATCGGCATAACCAACAAGATCAGGACCGTAATCGTTGCCACAAAATAAACCCATATCGGTAGTCCCTTTTAGATATCGCAATATGTGTTTGATTCCACTCCAATGTCTCCTTGTAGGAGCAGAGCTATATCTTACTAAGACATTAACCGAAAAAGTTATGTTAGGTCTTGTTGTATTATCAAGATACGTTAATGCACCAATTGCATTAAGATATGGTACTTTAGGACTAAGAAACTCTTCATTCTTTTATTGAGGTCAGAACGGATCTTTATTCACATCAAGTGGACGATCTACCATTGGCGTACTTAACGGATGTGCTCCATCCATGTAAAACTGTTTCAATACCTTTTCTGTGTAGGCAGATTGATGAACAAAAATTTCGTTTGCCAAATATTCAATTTGCAAACCGAGACATAATTTTGTCTTTTCGAGATCTTTCGTCTCGAATTCCTTCTATAAATAATCAATTACCTTTTGGAGTTCTATAAGAGTTCCAATAAGGTTTATGTCATCAACATATACGGCAAGTAAAAAAAATTCGATGTTATTTTTTTTATAAAACATATGGACAATTTAATAAATACTCATTAAGGCGGTTATACCACATTCTTCCTGATTGCTTTAGACCATACAAAGATCTTTGCAGTTTGATTGAAAATATTTTTCGAGACTTTAAATTATATACGTCGGGCATTTTAAATCCTTCAGGAATTTTTATGTATATCTCATTATCAAGTGAGCCATAAAGGTGGGATATAACCATATCCATTAAATAGATGTCAAGCTTTTTATGGACAGCAAAACTAATGAGATAACGGAACGTTATTGCATCCATAACAGGAGAATACATCTCTTCATAATCGACACTTAATCGACACCAGGCCTATGTGAAAATCCTTGTGCAACAAGGCGTGCCTTATATCTTTGTACCTTATTTTTCTCATTCCTTTTATATATCAAGACCCATTTATAGACAATAGGCTTAACACCATTGAACTACAGGACCAAAAACCTCACGTTTCGCAAGTGAATCCAACTTGGATTGGATTGCTTCTTACCATTTTGGCCAATCACGTCTTTGTCGACATTCTCCAACAGATTAAGGTTCAAGATCCTCATTATGTTGCATAATACTAGATGCAACATTGTATATAAAGACATAATCCACCATTATATCCAATCGATTCAAATTTGTCTCAATATCGATTGGATTTATTGATAGTTCCTTAATTTCTTGAGTCTCGAGCTCAATGATTTCCTCATGAATCTCAGGATTGGTTAAATCCTGGATTTGTTCATGAGACTCTTTCGTAGTATCATCTTGATTATTTCTTTTTCTTTTTCTAGGATTTCGATCTTTAGAACTCAATGGTTTGCCATGCTTTAGGTGTGCTTTTGACTTATTAGCTATGATACTAAAAGATTGTCCAACAGGGACATCAATACAGATTAAAACATTCTCTGCAGGGATATGTAATTTCGTTATCATTTTTCAGATCCGTAAATGCGTTTAGTATTTGATTTGTTATTTTCTGCAAATGAATAACGTATTGCACCTCTTTTTCACAAATAGAGATACGTGGATCAAGATGAGATAATTATGGATTTTTTCACAAAATTTCTCGTTTGTTTTACCATTTTCTCCCCCTAATTTTGGGGAAAATACCTCATTGAATCGACAATCTGCAAATCAAGCAGTGAACAAATCTCCCATTAATGTTTCGAGGTAGCAAATAATGGAGGGCGATTCAAACCTAATATATATTCCTAACCTTCTTTGGGGACCTATCTTGGCGCGATATGGTTAAGCTATATGCACATATATTGCGCACCCAAAATTTTTTAAATGGGATATATTAGGTTCATGACCCAAAATTAATTGCAACGGAAATATTTATGATAATTTATCGGTCTGAGCCGAACTAGCATTGTTACATGAAAAATGACATGACCCCAAACAGAAATGGGTAACCTCATTTTCATGAGTAACGGTCTTGCTATCAATTGCAGACGTTTAATAAAAGACTCTACAAGCCCATTTGAGTGTGAACATGAGCTACCGAATGTTCTATTTTTATCCCAATTGATAAGTAATAATCATTAAATGCTTGAGATAAAAATTCAGCAGCATTATCAAGTCGAATAGACTTAATTGGATTATCGAAAAATTGTGCTCGTAATCAAATTATTTATGCCATGAATTTTTCAAACGCGAGGTTGCGAGATGATAATAGGCACACATGAGACCATCTAGAAGATGCATTTATTAAGATCATAAAATATCTAAATAACCAACTAGGTGGTTGAATAGGTCCACAAGTGTCCTCTTGTATACGTTCCAAAAACGCAGGGGATTCAATCCCAACCTTTGTTAGTGATAGTCTAATAATTAACTTGCTCTGATAACAAGAAGTGCAAGAAAATTCATTAATTCATTAACTTGCCTTGATAACAAGAATCTTTAAATTCTTTAATGGATGCCCATTTGAGTTTTCTATAATTTATCCCATCATAATTGATCTAGGATGTCCTAATCAATCATGCCAAAGTACAAAAGTATTGGAATCAGTAACCTTTTGGTTTACGATAAAATGCGTCTCTATTGTTCTCATTCTTGTCCAATACCGACCACAAGATAAAGATAGAAAATTCTCAATAACCTTCTGGCCAGAGACATTCTTGGCAACGATAAAATATTCAAAGTTATTCTCATCTATTGTCTCAATATGATATCTATTTCGACGGATATCTTTAAAACTTAACAAGTTCCTCCTAGACTTGGAGAAGAATATTATATTATTTATGATAAGTATGGTTCCCCTAGTCAGAGTTATAGTAGCTCTTCCAAAGCCTTCAATTAAATTACTACTACCAAAAATTATAGTAATATCTGTCTTATACATGCTTAAATGAGAGAAATATTTCTTTTCTTTGAATATTGTATGTGTCGTACATAAATTAATTAAACAAATATTTTTATAATTGAATTTTGATCCAAGTTTGCTTTGAAAGATATTCATATTTGCTTCCCGTGGTTTCACATACAAAAACAATATACGAATTAACATTAGTGTATTCAGGGAAAAAGGAAAAAAGAAATAAAGTTAAGTCAGTGATTCAATAATGACCTTTTAATGCAATTTCGAGCATACTCTAATAATGATACAATAAATTAAGTAGATAAAAATAGTGCAACTATATACTACTAAAATCTTGTTAAGCAACGCATCATTCGATCTAGATGGCTCGTAAATAGTAATACATTTTAAAAGGCCTAATTACTGGATGTGTTTTTGTACTATTCACGGTTAAGCAACGCTTAAATAATAATACTAAAATAAGCAATGCTTTAGTTAGACTTTGGAGTTTCTAAAAAGTTTAGTCTAAAAAGTCTAAAAAGTTTAGTTACTAAAATAAGCTATGCTTCATTTTACTGAGTTAGAAATAATTAATACTAATGACTACATGATGTTTATTCACTAGCTACTATGAATAGGCAAAAATAAAACTAAACTACTCAATCATTTTTAACTACGAATCTGTCACCAATTAAGTGGTCTATTTTTCCATTAGGGTGCTCAAAGAAGTCTACCACATACAAGTGAGTGATCTCAAATTCATTGTTAGAGACAAAATTAGCTTCAGGGCCTTTATTCTTTAGAGATACTTGATAAAGCTCAACCAAATATCTTGGTGTACAACAAATATTTGCCCAATGTCCTTTTCCACCGCAACGATAACATTCAGTTTCTGAATCCTTTGTTTTTGGCTTCTCATCTTTCCCTTTCCCCTTTTGGTAGTTATGTTACTTTGGGGATGATTAACACAAGAAAAGTTTCTTCCTTGGCCACGAGCACGAATAGGGTTGTGTACGAGTATAATTCAGGATAATATTACCCTAGATTTTCCAGTAAAAAAATGAGAGGGAAGCATGATCTGACACAACCTCGATAGGGTTGTCATCTAATTATTGTTCAAAGTCTTCTTCAGTTCCTCTTTTCTTTAGTTACAACCGAGCCCGTATCGAGGACTCGATTAGAGTCAGTTTTCATTGTTCAACTTAAACCAGGCTTAATTGTTCCATCGCGTTTGGTTTGATCATTTTATCTTTCTTTAATTTAATTATTTGTTGTTCATAGATCATTCGTATTAAGTTAAATCACGTGTCCTTTAAACCGTGTAAAAATTTAATTGTTACTCATTTATTAGGAAAAACTGTTTGGTGTACATCGTGGGACAAAAGATAACAGTGGTGATTTAATACGAAACTCCATAACATACCCTATTTTATACTTGTTCTTTGAAGTTTGATTTCAGGTTAATCTAAGAATTTCAAATCCTCAATCTGCTCACTTGAACATTAACGTCGAGTCAGGCCACCACGGTGAAAACGATAACGTGGTACCTAGCAATGATGTACCCATGTTGATCCTAATGGTGTCCTAGTTTCTAACCCGGTCAACGCTAACTCATAGGTTGCCATCAACATCAACCTACCAACTGACCCCGAAAATAGCATTCGCGGGGCACCCCGGCCATCGGCTCGAGAAACACCCGAAGGGAAAGGTGATGAGGTTAGCTTGCGATTGATTTTTGAAATGTTTCAAGCTCAGCAAGCGGCAATAGCGTAGATGCAGACCCAAAGTCACTTCCCTAAAAGGATCGAGCCCGAGCGAGTTAGATAAAACACTCGAATGGATGAAACAAATTGCCATGGAACCGGATGAATTCGGTCCCGGAGAAACTTTTGAAGTGATGAAGATGCTCGAAGCACTAACAAAGTGGATGGAGTCTGGTGAGAAAAATATAGAGGCAAACGATAAGAAGGTGAAAACTTACAATTTCAGGGTCGATCAGATCCCGGGAGTGCCTCCAATATTGAAGGAGTCGGATTCCAAAAACTTCATTCAGAAGCCTTTTCCCTCGAGTGCGGCGCCAAAGCTAATCCCGAAGAGATTCTGAATACCCGGCATTCCCAAGTATAATGGGACCATAGATCCAAATGAGTATGTAACCTCTTATACGTGCACAATCAAGGAGAATGACATGAAAGATGACGAGATCGAATCGGTGTTGTTGAAGAAATTTGGGGAACTCTTGTCCAAAGGAGCGATGATATGGTATCTCAACTTGACTCTGAATTCTATTGATTCATTTGTTATGCTTGCAGATGCATTCGTAAAAGCCCATGTCGGTGCCATCAAGATCGAGACGAGAAAATCGGACCTTTTTAAAATCAAGTAGAGCGATAACGATATGCTTAATGAGCTCGTGTCGAGGTTCCAGATAGAGCGAATGGACTAGCCCCCGGTCGCAGATGATTGGGCCGTTCAGTCATTTACTCAAGGTCTCAACCCCAAAGTTCCGTTGCTTCTCAATAATTAAAGCAAAATTTGGTGGAGTACCCGACGTTTACTTGGGTCGACGTCCATAACAGGTATCAGTCGAAGATTAGAGTCGAGAACGACCAGCTGGGGGGAGGGGTGGGCCTCGGGGTCTGTTTACCCCAGTAGAGCAAATGACAGATCTAAGAGAATTATCGATCAGGAGCCAAAGGCGGTCCGAGATTGGTATCAGCCATACGGCTCAGACAAAAGAGAAAACGGATATGGTTGCCACCCAACTAGGAACTACAAGAGAAATGATCAAGGACCGAGCAACCGGCATCTGATGAGTAAAAACAGTTTTGACAGGTCGCTCAGGGGTAGGGAAGCACCGAGATTATCGGAGTACAATTTCAACGTGGATATTGCAAGTATAGTGTCGGCCATAGGTCGCATCAAAGACCAAGTCTGATCCCACATAGAGGGATTATAGCTTGGTGTGTAAGTACCACAGTACTCACAGTCATAGTACCGAAAATTATTGGCAGCTAAGGGAAGAAGTGGTGAGATTATTCAACAACGGGCATCTTCGAGAATTCCTAAGTGAACAGTCCAAAAATCATTTCAAAAACAGGGACGCCAACAAATAGGTTGAACAAGTGGAGCCGCAATATGTGATCAACATGATCATTGGGGGAGTGGATTTTCTCTAAGGGCCAATGATAAAACCCACTAAAGTTTCTATCACAAGGGAAAAACGCACCCGGGATTACATCCCAGAAGGGGCCATCTCGTTCAGCGATGAAGATGTCGAGGGCATCATCCAGCCTCACAATGATGCACTGGTAATATCCGTGATTAACAATAAATCTTGAGTTAAACATGTGTTGATTGATCCAGGTAGCTCGGCCGACATCATCCGATAGAGGGTGGTAGAACAACTGGGATTATTAGACCAAATTGTACTGGCGGTCCGGGTGTTGAACGGATTCAACATAGCGAGAGAGACGATGAAGGGTGAAATAACTTTACCAGTGAACACTGTCGGGACTACCTAAGACACGTTCACAGCATGAGGGCGGTGCCTTCAACCTTACATTAGGCGTTGAAATTTCCCACTTCGGGAGAAGTCAAAACAGTCTACGGGGAACAGTCGGCCGCAAAGGAGATGTTCGTTGTCAATGAAGTGATCCCGGTGCCGTGATTTTGACATCAATAAATAGGGGGTTGGTCGAAGAAAAGGAAACCAAATAGTAATCAATAATCCTGACCTCGACCGGGCCAGAAAAATAGGAAGAGGGCACGGCGGATGAGGAAGATTACGACGTCCCGAGATATTTTATACCACCCAATGACACTGATGTCACTAAATCGACAATCGAGGAATTGGAGCAGGTTATATTAATCGAGCACCTACCGGATCGAAAGGTATACCTGGGCACGAAATTAACTCCCGGGCTCGGGAAAAAACTTATTGATTTCCTTAAAACTAATACTGATTGTTTTGCCTGGTCCCACTTAGATATGACAGGAATCCCATCGGAGGTTGAGCCTGGATCCAAAGTTCCACCCGGTCAAAAAAAAGAAGGCCGTAGTCCCAAATCAAACACGCATTCATCAAAGACGAGGTATCTAAACTTTTGAAAATAAGATCCATCTGGGAAGTTAAATACATAGATTGGTTAGCTAACGTAGTAGTCGTACCTAAAAAAGGAAACAAATTTAGAATGTGTGTAGATTATAAGGACCTAAACAAGGCGTGTCCAAAGGATTCATTCCCTTTGCCTAACATCGATCGAATGATCGATACGACGGTCGGACATGAGATACTGAGTTTTCTCGATGCCTATTCCAGGTACAATCAAATTCAGATGGACTTGGGCGACCAAGAAAAGACTTGTTTCATAGCCAAATTCGGCAGCTACTGTTATAATTTAATGTTGTTTGGGGTAAAAAATGTTGCTACCACGTATCAACGCTGAATTAACCGGATGTTCGAAGAACAAATAGGGAAATCAACGGAAGTTTATATTGACGATATGTTAGTTAAGTCCCTCCGAGCAGAGGACAATTTGAAGCATTTGCAGGAAACCTTCTACATATTGAGGAAATACAATATGAAACTAAACTCGGAGAAGTGTGCTTTCGGGGTCAGCTTGGAAAAGTTACTCGGGTTCATGGTATCCAACCGGGGAATAGAGATCAACCCGGACAAGATAAAAGTTATAAAAGATATCATCATAGTCGACAACGTTAAGGCAGTACAAAGACTGACCGGGCGGATAGACGCGTTGGGCCGGTTTATTTCAAGGTCGTCGGACAAGAGCCATCGGCTTTTCTCATTATTAAAAATGAAGAACGGCTTCTTTTGGAACCCGGAATGTCAATGAGCTTTTGAAGAACTCTAATACCTATCGAACCCACCCTTGCTGCACAGTCCGAAGGCTGACGAATAGCTATACCTCTACTTGGTAGTTTCCGAGGTGGCGGTAAGTGATGTCCTGGTCCGAGAAGAAGAAGGTTCGCAATTATGTTATTAGAACCCTAGGCGATGCCGAAACAAGGTATCCGCACTTAAAAAATTAGTGCTCGCCTTATTAAGCACATCTAGGAAATTAAAATTGTACTTTTAGTGTCACCCCATATGTGTCGTAACTTCGCACCCGCTGAAGAATATTATGCACAAACCTGAGCTCTCGGGACGGCACGCCAAATAGGCCATAGAAATTAGTGGGTACGATATCGAGTACAAACTCCAGACCGCCATAAAATCTCATATTATGGCGATCTTCGTGGTCGACTTTATGCCAACCTTGATCCTCGAGGTTGAGAAGGAATTACTGCTCACCTCAGGGACTAGCTCGGGGATTTGGACCCCATTCACGGATGGTGCGTCCAACACAAAGGGGTCCCGGATGGGCATCGTATTAAAACCACCTACGGGTAACGTAATAAGTCAGTTTATTACAACTGAAAATTGACTAACAACTAAGCTGAATATGAGGCTATAATTGTAGGTCTAGAATTGGCTGAGAGCCTAGGGGCTGAGGTGATCGAGGTCAAATATGACTCCCTCCTTGTAGTCAACCAAGTCAACGGGACGTTTGAAGTAAAAGAGGAATGGATGCAAAGATACTTGGATAAGTTGTAAATGACATTACACCAATTCAAGGAATGGACTCTACAGCACATACCTCGGGATCAAAATAACGAGGCTGATGCGTTGGCCAATTTAGGGTCGTCAGTCGACTCCGACGAATTCGACTACGGAGCAGTAGTACAATTGATGAACTCGGTAGTAGAAGAAGGTCACGCTGAGGTGAACTCGACAAGATTGACTTGGGACTGGAGAAACAAATACATAGACTAACTTAAGAAAGGGAAATTGACATATGATCCCAAGGAATCAAGGGCCCAACGTACTAAAGCTGCCAGGTTCAGCTTGGTCGAGGGAAAATTATACAGAAGATCCTTTTTCGGGCCACTATCTAGGTGCTTGGGTCCGGAGGAGACCGATTACGCTATGAGGGAAGTACATGAGGGTACTTGTGGAAACCATTTAGGAGCGGAATCCTTGGTTTGGAAATTGATCAGAGCCAGTTATTACTGGAACAAGATGGAGAAGGATGCAAAAGACTTCGTTTGAAAATGTAACGAATGCCAAACGCATGCCCCGATGATTTATCAACCATGGGAAACTTTTCTCCCGCTCCTATCGCCATGGCCGTTTATGAAATGGGGGATGGACATCATCGGTCCCTTGCCATGGGCACCCGATAAATCCCAATATATACTACTCATGACCGATTATTTCTCTAAGTAGGTTGAAGCACAGGCATTCTAGAAGGTTCAGGAGAAAGAGGTCATCGACTTCATTTGGGATTATATAATATACCGATTTGGGATACCGGCCGAGATCGCTTGTGACAACGGAAAGCAGTTCGTCGGCGGCAAGGTAAGTAAGTTTCTTGAAGACCACAAAATTAAAAGGATCTTATCAATAGCTTATCACCCTAGTGACAACGGTCAAGTGGAGTAAACAAAAAAATCTATACTCCAAAACTTGAAGAAAATAGTGACCGATTCAAAGGGAAAGTGTAAAGAAATTTTGCACGAGGTCTTGTGGGCATATCGAACGACTTCGAAGTCAAGCACCTGTGCGACCCCATTCTCTTTAGTCTATGTCACGGAAGCTCTGATCCCGGTATAAATAGGGGAACCAAGCCTAAGGTTCCAGTACGCTAACGAGATGTCAAATAACGAGGCCATGGCCACGAGCTTGGACTTATCGGACGAAAGGCGAGAAGACGCCCTGGTCCGGTTAGCGGCCCTACAACCGAAGGGCTAACCTTCGACATTTCCAAGTTGGGGACTTGGTATTAAGGAAAGTTACGCTACACACCAAGAACCAAAACGAAGGGAATCTAGGCCCGAACTGGGAAGGTCTGTATAGAGTTGCCAGTATAACTAGTAAAGGTTCATATAAGCTCGAATTAGGGAATGGTGTATAACTCCCGAACAACTAGAATGTGGAACACTTAAAGCGAAAATACTACTAAGGTACGGACACAATTTCATTTGAAATTTGTTATGCTCTGGACTAATCCATGAAGGTATTCGGTCGAGGTTAAATTCAACGATTAGGTCTCATTTTTTAAAACCGATTAGGTCTCATAAATTCAATGATTAGTTCCGAAGATCCTTAGACATGATTAAAACCAATGAAAAACGGTCACTCTTAGCAAAACATCATCGTGTCCGGTTGAAATATTCAAGTATTTTAAAGTCTTCACTTTTATCAGATATTCTGAAGCCAAAGAAATTCAGAGTTTTATCTAAACCAGGCCTTATTCGGGCTCTGGGGAATGAACACTCTAAATTATTTCCAATTCTATGCTAAGGCATTAATGACATTTTTCAAACAAAGAGTTGTAAGCGAATGCTGAAAAGTAAAAGAGGCAATATAGCCGAAGGGAAATTTTCTATATATGCCAAAATTATTTACAGAGGCGCGGTAAAACGGCCTCAAATAAACTAAGGCATCTCCGCCTAATCTTCACCGGAGCCTGATTCACTGCCTGAACCCTCGGGCTCGTATATCTATTTGGCCTCTGTCTCGAGCCTTTTAGCCTCTTCAATCTCGACCGATAGATCGGACTCCCGGGCATGAATCTTCTCGAGGGTCTCCCTCCGGGATAACCACTTTACATATTCGGCCTTTGTTATTAAACGGCCCTCGGCTATCTCCATGTTGTTCTTCTATTGGGCCAACTTATCCAGGACCTCGGAGGACTCGTTCGAAGCTACCTCCAACTTGGAGTTCAACGCGGTATACATCCAGCTGAGGGCATCCCGTTCCGAGACGGCCGAGCCCAGTTGTGCTTGGAGCTCATCATTCAGCCGAGATCACTTGATGGCTTTATCTTTCATCACCTTGAGCTGGTCATTGGCCGATGCCAACTCTTCTTTAGTAGCCTCCTTTTCTGAGGCCAGAAGATCCATCTTGCTTCTCAGTTCCTCGGTCGAGGCTTTGAGCTCGTTCATCTCGACTCAGAGTTGGTCGATCAGATTTATCTTCTCTTGGACCTGCGAGGTTGCGGCATTAGTAGTTGCAATTAACCTCTCGTTATTAATCTCAAATACCCTTACCTCTTCAACCAGAACGACATGCTCCTGTTTCACCGACGAGGCCTCCTTTTGAGATTTTTCCAGCTTGGCTTAGAGGATGGGGAGGTCCTTGAGGGCCTCGTCTCTTTTCTCACTAAGAGCTTTGTACATGTCCTTCTGCCGGACTTGTTCTTTATGCTCAAACTCGAGCTGGCTCACCTCCATCCGAGACCGATGGAAGCTCTCATGATGAAGCACCGAGTCCTGAGAAACAAAATTGATGAGATCATAAGAATATGCTAATGTTAAATGAACCCTTTAAGGGATACAAAGAAAGAAAAACATACCCTGTTCAGAGCTTGTTGTGCCTCGTTGAAAAGGCTTGGTGCATCCACCTCATTCATATTCGCTTGATCCTCTTCGGTCACCAAGCAGCGAAGATAGTTGGCAACACCAACTGGTCCAGACAGCACCCGGGTATCCGCCGGGATCGTAAACATGACCGTTCTTTTACGGTCGGGATCCACGCTCGGGGTGGGGAACTTCTTCACCAGCTTTGGGCTCGAGCTCGACCTACCTGACTTCGGCAGTACATCCTTTTTTGGGATCTCCAGGTGACCTTACCCAGAGTAGTCCTTCAATGCACCGATGTCTATGCCTTTAAAGACCAGGTTGAGGGCCTAATCTGCGGCCCGTGTTGTCTCGGTTGGTTTCTCTCTGATAGCATAAGCCTCATCAAATAAAGACTCCATATGAGACGGCGACTCCAGGATGTCAATGACACCAACGGCTTTTCTCGGAGCGGGAGTAGTTTCTCAAGAAGCTATAGCCACATGCTTTCCTTTGGGCTCCCGAGCCAAAGAGGGTTCGGCCTCTTGGTCACTTCCCCCCGATGTTGCCCGCTCTTATACATCAGCGTCCGGCCCATGGACGACGAACTCCAACTCATCATATTCAGGGCAGTCCCTAAGCCAGTAAAGGGATTCAAAGTCTGGTACCCTAGCCCAGGTACTCTTCTTGTTGCTCTTTCGGAACCTGACCACGACCCTTTTCATCTTGGCCTCGGTGTCTGCATCCGGGGAACCGGAAGACCACCCAAATTCTTCTCTTTTTCTCCTCCTTCTTCACAGCGGCCTCAGGCTATCCCGAAGCAGAGGGTTTAGTAGGTGAGGATGGATTCTTGTCCTCGTCCACTGGCCGGAGCTCAGTGGTCTTGGGCAAACCTATAGAAGGAAAAGAGAAACTTAGTAAAGATGACAGTTGAATAGAAAAGGAAACTTGATCGGGGGAGAACACTCACCATGGGAACGGTCCTCCTACTTGCCCTTTGAGAGTTTGCGTCATTCGCGCTCGAAGTACGATAACTATTTGCAGATCCCCTCGACCCACTGTTCGAAGCGGGGAACTGCGTTGGGGACTCAGGAAAACGTTGCACAATGGTATAACCAGGCGATGAGAAAGAAGA